>NC_081439.1:47989825-48332325 GCF_949786415.1 Peromyscus eremicus
GGTTGGCTCAGGGGCCCAAACTGACTATCTTGGTTACCATCCAGGCCCACAACCAGTCCTTGGGTTGACCCACCCTAGCAACTACCCCATCTAGGATCTGCTGGAGCTGGTGAAGGGACTGGTTCTGTGGAATGATACCCACAAGATCTCTAAGACTCATGGCAGCCACAGGATATCCCAGAGGAGTTCTGGTGAGGATCCAGTGATGATGGTGAACCAGAAGCCAGAGGCCTTGAACCAGACCAGTGACTCATTGCAAAAAACATTTGCCAGTAAAACTGATGGGACAAAGGGGTATACTATATGGCAGACTGAAGCCTCTATTTCCACCAGGACAAATGAAGAGATGATGGAGAGGCAGGAAATAAAGAGAAGCAATAAGATTTTTCTGTTGTTGTGGGTTTTGTTTTGTTTTGATTTTGGGTTTTTTGTTTTGTTTTTGCTTTTGCTCTTGCTTTAGTTCACTTGCTTGCATACTTTGATTTGTTTCCTTATATGGGGGGGGGGGAAGTGGCAGGGATGAGGGGAGGATATGGAGGGACCGAGAGGTGAACAGAATTGGGGTGCATGATGTGAAACTCCCAAAGAGTCAATAAAGTTAAAGAAATAAAAAATAATTTTAAAAACGTCTTTCTGAACAGAACACCATTAACACAGGCACTAAGATCACAAGCAATAAATGAGACCTCATGAAACTGAGAAGCGTCTGCACCACAAAGGACACTGTGATTCAAAGCAACAGCCTACAAAACGGGAAAAGATTTTTACCAAGTACACATCCTACAGAGGGCTAATATCCAAATATAAAAAGTACCCAAAAACTCAATATCAAGAAAACACAAACCCAATTAAAAATGGGATACAGATCTAAACAGCATTCTCAAAAGAAGAAACTCAACTGGCTGAAATGTTCAACATTGTTAGTCATTGGGGAAATACAAGTCAAAACTATGAGATTTCATCTCACATCCATCAGAAGGGCCAAGATCAATAAAACAAGTTACAGCTCATGTTGGTGAAGATGTTGAATAAGGGGAGCATTCTTCTATTTGCTGGTGGGAGTGCGAACTTGTACAGCCACTATGGAAATCAGTGTGGCATTCCTCAGGAAGATGGGAATCGAGTTACTTCAAGATCCATCTCTACCACACAGACATATACATAAAGGACACTTCATCCTACTGTAGAGACACTTCCTCAATTATATTCATTGCTGCTCTATTCATAAAAGCCAGAAATTGAAGCAATCCAGACATCCATCGACAGATAAATGAATAAAGAAAGTGTGATACATTTACAAAATGTAGTATTACTCAGCCATTAAAAAATGAAATCATGAAATTCATAGCTAAATGGATGGAAATAAAAAAAATCATCCTGAGCAAGGTATCCCAGACCCGTAAAGATAAATATGGTATGTATTTGCTTTTATGTGGATATTAGCTGTCAAGTCAATAATAAGCAAGCTACAATCTATAGAACTAAAAAGAGTGGGTGTAAAATAAGGAATTGGGGGTATAGACAGATCTCATCAGGAAAGGGAAATAGAATAGTTATGGATGAACAAGGAGGGGGAGACTGGATTGGACTATCAAACAGGGAGAGAGAAGGAAGGGGGGACTGACAAAGGGAATAAGGGAAGGTACAGTTAAAATCAAGGGGCATTTGAAGGGCAGTATGAAAACCTAATACAGTAAAAGCTTCCTAAAAATACATACATATGTGAAGGCCTTCTAAATAAAATCTTCAAATAATAAGAGAGACAAAGCCCTAACTGGACATCTCTCATGACCTAATGAAGCTTCCAGAACTGTGAATGGGTTACTGCTAATTGAGTTTTTGGCTGAAGGGGTCCCATGGGAACCCCCACACAACCCAATCTGTTGCCAAAGCTATAGGTGGCTCTCCACAAACTGTTGCCAAGGCCTCCTAGCTGAAAATAACACCTACACAACCCATTGAACATGGAAAAGTAGAGCTAGTGCCCACACAGAGCCTTCACCCCTACTGGCTAATGTTCATGGTACTGGAAGGTATTCTGCATACTATCAAAGGAGGGAGAAAGGGAAACACCAACCCATTTATAAACCCTTTGATCAACAATGGTGGCCTGCCTGCAATACACACTAGGGAAATGATGGCACAAAGCTTGTGGGAGCAACCAATCACTATCTGGTTTGACTCAAGATGGAACCTATACCCAATGCTGCTTAGGTGGCCAAGAACCTGAGACTAGACAGTCCAGGGGCCTAGAAGAAAACCAAATACTACTGTTCTACTAAAGAAATATAGCAATAAAATGACTCCTAATGATATTCTGCTATACTCATAGATCAGTGTCTTGCTCAGCCATCATCAGAGAAGCTTCCTCCTGCAGCATTTGGGAAAACTTATAGAGACCCACAGCCAAATATTATGCAGAGAGTGAGAAACCTTGGAACACTCAGGCCCTAAACTGGATGTCTCTCTCAAATTCCTCCCCTTAGGGCTCAGGGAACCCTATGAAAGAGGTGCCTGAAAAAGTACAAGAGGAGGCTGGAAAGATGGCTCAGTGGTTAAGAGCCCTGGCTGATCTTCTAGAGGATCCAGGTTTGACTCCCAGTACCCACATCATGACTTACTGCCATCTGTAATTGTAGTTCCAGAGGATCTGATGGCCTCTGTATGCATGTGGTGCACAAACATATATGCAGGCAAAACACCCCTACACAGAAAATAAAAATAAATAAATAAACAAGTCCTTTAAAAAAGAGTACAGGAGCCAGAGAGGATGGAGGATACAAAGGAAACAAGGCCTTGTTCTGTCCTGTTGGATTGTTTTGTCTTGTTTTTATCTTATATTTTATTACTATCTCTTAGATGCCTATCTGTTTTCTAATGTGAGACAGAAAGGGGGTGGATCTGAATGGGAGGGGAGGAGAGGTGGGGAAAAACTGGGAGGACTAAGGGGAGGGGAACCCTTAATTAGAATATATTGTATGGAAAAATCTATTTTCAGTAAAAATATTTTTTTAAATCACCAGAGAAATGAATGTCATGAGACATAAATCAGGGAACTAGAAAATTCATTTAGTCACATGCTTGTGCTTTGATTCAAACTATTAAGCATGTCCTTCATGCCATAATAAGCACTCCAGTATCAATCACACTACTAAATTTGTAAGGAGACTGTAAGTGCTGGTTGAATAAATAAATATAAGCAATATTTTTTTGTCACTTAGATCCCACATTCTCTACCACTTTGGCCTCCCAAGATCCAACTTTCGCCACTCATTATTACATAGAACAGAAGAAAAATAACCTTATTTATATGACATAAGCCACACCCCAGCTCACAAACCTATTGTGATATTTGGTGTTAATTCTCAACTGACAGGCTCTAGGATCACCTGGGAGAAAAGTTTCCCCCAGGCATAACTGTGAGGTACTATCTAGGTTAGGTTAGCCTCTGGGCATGCTTATGGGGCTTTATTTTAATTGTGCTGGGGACTCTCCAAATGTGAGTAGCATCATTCCCTAGCTGGGTTCTTGGTCTATGTAAGTAGAGCAAGGGAACTATGGAAGAGCATGCATTCATCCTTCTCTGCTTCCTGATTGTGAATGTGATGTGAGCAGTTGCTTCAGTTCCTTAATGCATTGACTTCCTCACCACAATAGACTATTTCTTTATTTTTATATTTATAATATATTTTGATCGAGGTTGTCTCTCCCTCATCTCTTCCCAGATCCTCCCTATGACCCCTCCAACTCCACACCTTCTTTTTCTCTCTATAGAAAATAAATAGGCAGATAAAAACAAATAACTGGAATAAAATAAACAAAAAATTAAAAAAAGCATGAGACACACATACACATAGAGACACAGGACTGATGCACATATGAACTCACAGGGACTATATAAAATCTTTAACTGGGAGCTGAAATGAACTTTTTCCCTCTTAAGTTGCTTTGTTGAGATATTTTATCAAAACAATAGAAGAAACTAAGACATCTACCAACCATATATTATGAGGCAAAGTGTCATATAAATGTAAGATACTGACCCATAGGTCTTCACTTCTTTAAGACTCAGAAACTGTCTCCAAAGTCCAAAGTTCATAGCTGTTCTAAAAAGCACATGTAGTTCAAAAACACAAATATACTCACTGTTGACATTTTCATATAGATTTTTATCTTAATCATATATATACATATACACATTTGTCTTCTAAAATAAGGTCATAAGAATCTAATAACTAGAAGCTGGAGAGATGGTTCAACAACTAGCTGCCCTTCCAGAGAACCCAGGTTCAATTCCCAGCACTAACATGGCAACTCACAACTATGTGTATCTCCAGTTCCAGGGGATCCGATGCACTCTTCTGGCCTCTGGTGGTACTGTATGAATGTGAACCCATACATACAGGCAAAATACCCCATACATATAAAATTATCATTTTTTAAATATTAGTCAATAAACAAGGGGTAGTATGAGAAATTGATGTCCTTTGCCTAGTTTTTAATGTAGTTTTTAAAAACAAACATCATACATTCTCTCTCATTATAGGCTCCTAGATCCACATCTTCAGAGGTGAGTACATATATTGGAGTAACTGCAAAAACCAGGAAATAAAAAGGGATCATTTCTGGGGTAGGGGTAGGAGATAATACAGAGAGGGATGGTAGGATACAAGTGATCTATCATGAAAATGGAAAAGGGGTCTTTAATTAGGGAGGGAGATGGAGACAAATACAGAAGGAGGGAAGAGGGTTAAATAAACGATATCTGAAAAAATCATAAGGAATCATACTATTAACTATTTACCTAAAAGACTGTAATACAAATAAGTCTACGAATAAATATACATGAAATTTTCTCATCTGGGCTGACAATGTTCCCTCCAAGAGCCAAAGATCAAAACTCCCAACACCAGGCATGAGAAGTCCTCTTTTGAGATATTGGTCAGGATTATCCAAGAGATTCTCAAGGTAAATGGATTACTGCTATTACCCTTGGTTGCTCCTCAGAGGTGGAAAGTAAGTTCCTAATGCTAAAAATACTATTCCTTTCAGACACAGGGCTAAGAAACCCCTGAGCTGGAACTCAGGCCTCTTCCCTAAGGATTGATTTTCATGGTACCAGATAGTACCAGGCACAAGCTTCCAAAGGAGGGAGGCAACCAACAGTCCCACCCAGGTATAACGCCTGTGAACCACATCAACAACCAGCATGGCACAATAACCCTAAGATTACAATAGTGGCACACAGACCTTGGCAGTAACCAATAGCTCTCTACTTTAACTTACTACCTGTTCAATGAGAGGGAAACCACACCTGGTACTAGAAACCTAGCCAACTACTCAGAGCTAGTAAAGTCATGGATCTTGGAGGAGAACCCACAACTACCACTTTACTAAAGTAGCATAATTTCTAATAATCTAAACTTTTGTCCTTATACCTGTTAAGATGAATGCACATGAGTCTATTTAATGGATAATAGGGATTTACTAAGATATAAATTGAGGAAATATACTCATGAATATAGAACTGAGTAAACAGCTGAAGTCGTCCTCTGTTCTGTCCTGGAGCAAATGTACCTGGCTGTCCGATCATGCCAGGAAGAAGGAAGCAGGAAGCATATGACCTCTCTCCCTTTCCTTTTAAGAGGTCATGTATGAAGGCAAGAAATACCACCTCTTTCAGCTATATAGCCCAAGGGCAGAGCAAATACCACTATATTTCCCCTTTTTGTCTAAATAAGAAGGTCCTAAACCTAATTCAAACTATATACAATAAGAATGATTATTAAGTATTGTCAGGAGAAAGAAAGGGTAATAAAATAAATAAAAATGGAACTACAACCAACAAGAACGTCAAGCAAGAAACATGCTAAATATCCAGACTATAGGTAAAAGGCAAATTGTAGAGATTACTCCAAATGCTGTCCTATCCAGAAGAATCTAACTCTAGTATCTAATATGTTCTTAGCTAAGATATGAGAGGATTGTAACTGCAACTATAAAGCTGCATTGGCCTATGGCAGGGCAGGATGGAGCCAGGCAGGAAATCCAAGAGAGATAGAGAAAGAAGAAAGGCGGAGTCAGAGAAATGCTGCGAGCTGCTGCCAGGAGAAGCAAGATGTGAGAGAACAGGTAATGCCACGAAGCCACGTGGTAATACATAGATTAATAGGAATGGAGTGAGTTAAGTTGTAAGAGCTGGTTAGCAAGAAGCCTGAGCCATAGGCCATACAGTTTATAATTAATATAAGCCTCTGAGTGATTATTTTATAAGCAGCTGCAGGACAGTGGGTGGGAAAGATTCGCCTGGAGAAACTTCCAGCTACATATACCCACAAATAAGGTTAGTCTTTTCCCCTCATCAAGGAAATTTCTCTTTGCAACAGATGGAGATGACTACAGAATACCATAACCAATCAAACTGCAGAGCTATGGATCCCAGTCCCAATGGGTACATATACAAAATACTCCCACACCTGAAGCTTAGGGAACATTATAGAAGAGGGGTGGAAATTTGTAAAAGCCAGCAGATCAGGGAGTTTACTGTGAGACTGAATTTTGTAATAATGACAGAAATTATACCCATAAAGTGTCACCAGCATGACGTGTGGAAGGGATAAGACCACAAGGCCTCAACCTTACGCAAAGAGCCACAGGTAACTAAGGAATGCTGAGAATGGGAGAAATAGTCTTCCTGAGGGAAGAGCACAACAACTGCTTATCCAATACCACATGGCTAGCCCAGAAAACATCTGTGTGTGTGTGTGTGTGTGTGTGTGTGTGTGTGTGTGTGTGTTAGTTTGGGTTATTATTGCTGTGATAAAACACTATGACCAAAAGCAATTTGGGGAGGAAAGGGTTTATTTCCTTCACAGTTCCATATAATAGTTTGCTGTGGATGATTGATTGATAAATAAAACAGTGATTGGCCAGTAGCCAGGCAGGAAGTATAGGCGGGACTATCAGAGAGGAGAATTGAGAGAACAAAAAGGCGGAGAGGAGGAGAGGCCAGCCTGCCATCCAGGGAGCATCACGTAAAGGCAGCAGGTAAAGCTATGGAACATGTGGCGACATATAGATTAACAGAAATGGGCTGAGTATAAGAGTAAGAGCTAGACAATGGTGGGCCTGAGCTAATGGCCGAGCAGTTTAAATAATATAAGCATCTGTATGTTTATTTTATAAGTGGGCTACGGGACTGCTGGGGATTGGCAGAATCTGGAGAGAAAAACTATAGCTATAATAGTTCATCATCAAAAGCAGTGAGGGTAGGAAACTGGAGGCAGAAGCTGATGTGGAGACCCATAGAGGAGTGCTGCTTACTTGCTTGCTCTCCATGGCTTGCTCAGCCTGCTTTCTTATAGAACCCAGGGCTATCATCCCAGGCACAGTCCCACCCACAATGGACTGGGCATTCCTCTATCAACCACTAGTTAAGAAAATGCCCTACAGGCTTGCCTACATCCCCATTGTATGGAAGCATTTCCTCAGCTGAGGCTCCCTTCTCTCTGATAACTCTAGCTTGTGTCGATTTGACATAAAACTAGCCAGAACAACTAACCTCTTGTCAACTTGACACACAAACACATCACTTTTCAATTATAACCTTTCCTTTCTCATTTATCCCCACGATAGAACATTAATATTGATATCACGATATAGAACATAAATAAAAGTCCCACAGTCGCTACAAATTCAAACACATGAAAAATTCAGTCTCTTTAAAATATCCAATCTCTTTAAAAGTTCAAAATCTCTTTTAAAAAATTTAAAGTCTTTAAGCTGTGGGCTCCTGTAAAAATAAAAAATTCATTTAAATACTTTCTTTGAGAGGGAAAAACCAGGGTACAGTCATAATCTGAACCAAGCAAAAACAAACTCCAACAGTGTAAATAACTCAATATCCAACTGTCTGGGATTCATTTACAGTCTTCTGGGGCTTGGGTCACTGCTCCAGCTCTGCACCCTGTAGCACACACAGCTTTGACTAGCTTCACTCCACTGCTGCTGCTGTTTTTGGCAGGCATCCCATGGCACTACCATCTCCAAAGTGCTAGAGTTTTCTATTGCAGCTTGGCTGTACTTTGACCAATAGCCCCTCCTGGACTATCTTTGGGGACTCCAGCCCTGCCACACAGTGCCAAGCCTCAGCTGCTCTCCATGACTTCTTCATGACTTCCAAGCCAGTACCACCTGGGAGATTCTTACACTACCAAGTTCAGCTGCCAGCACAAGGTATATCCTTGGCCATGTCTGCAACAGCATCTGTGTGCTGACTCTCAGGAAATACTTCCCAGAAAATTTCCCCTCAGTGATGTTGGTCTCTTCTTAATCACCACTAATTTCTTAGCTCCAGCTGACCAGCATTGAGTATCCCAGCAAAGCAAAGGTTTCACTTTAGTAGTTCTGGTATCTTGTTAATCACAGATGATTATTCAGTCCTAGCTAATCAAAACCACAAAATCTTAATTTAAAGTAACAAATGGCCCCAACAGAGTCTGCAAAGTTCCCTCTGAAACTTCACAAGCCTGGCCTCCATCATCTGCTCTGCTCTCAACATTCTTATCTTCCAAGCTCCTATAAAACATCCCACTGAGCTCTCAACACTCAATGGCTTTTCTAGCTCAAAGTTCCAAAGTCCTTCCACAATCCTCCCAAAAACAACATGGTCAGGTCTGTCACAGCAATACCCCACTATCCAGATACCAACTGTCTTAGTTAGGGTTACTATTGCTGTGATGAAGCACCATGACCAAAAGCAACTTGGGGAGTAAAGGGTTTATTTCACTCACAGTTCATCATCAAAAGAGTGAGGGTAGGAACTCACACAGAGCAGGATCCTGCAGGCAGGAGCTGATGCAGAGACCTTGGAGGGGTGCTGCCTATACTGGCTTGCTCCTCATGGCTTGTTCAGCCTGCTTTCTTATAGAACTCAGGACCACCAGCCCACAAATAGCATCACCCACAATGGGTCAGACCCTTTCCCATTGATCACTAATCTTAGGCCATACAGCCAAATCTCATGAAGGCATTTTCTCAGTTGAGGCTCCATCCTTTCTGATGACTCTAATTTGTGTCAAGTTGACATAAAACTAGCCACTACAAGAAGTAATATTATACAGACTGAATAAGTTGTATTTAGAAATAGATCTGTATATACATCTGTGTATGTGTATATATATATACATATATGTATATATATATATATACAGATATCCCATGGCACTACTATATATATATATATATATATATATATATATATACAGATATACAAGTAAAAACAATAAATGAATAAAGAGGTCATGAATTTGAAAGAGAGCAAGAAGAGATATATTGGAGGGTTTGAGAGGAAGGGAGAAATGATGTAATTATATTATAATCCCCAAAACAAAAAAAAATGGACATGAAAGTAGAGGATGCTCTAGTTTGGGAAGATTAGCATCAGTGGAGGGGAACAAGGAAGGGTAAGGAGTGGAGGATGAATATGATTAAAATATATTATGTACATGTATAAAAATGTCCTAAGAAAACCCATTATTCCATAATGCTGTGGGATGTTCTGTATGGCAAATGTGTTGCTCTGATTGGTCAATAAATAAATCACTGATTGGCCAGTGGCCAGGCAGGAAGTATAGGAGGGACAAGGAGGAGAATAAAGCTGGGAAGTGGAAGGCTGAGTCGGAGACACTGCCAGCCGCCACGATGACAAACAGCATATGAAGATGCCTTTAAGCCACGAGCCATGTGGCAAGGTATAGATTAATGGAAATGGATTAATTTAAGCTGTAAGAACAGTTAGCAAGAAGCCTGCCACGGCCATACAGTTTATAAGCAATATAAGTCTCTGTGTTTACTTGGTCGGGTCTGAGCGGCTGTGGGACTGGCAGGTGAGAGAGATTTGTCCTGACTGTGGGCCAGGCAGGAAAACTCTAGCTACACCATAAAATGAATTTATGTTGATAAAATACATTGAAAAATAATTGAGACTGTATTTTGAGACATTCGGGTCCTTTGCCTAGTTCTTTAACGTAAACTTACATATTACAGGTGCCTCCACATACACAGGTATAGGGCTGACCACTGGGGCCTTGGTAACCTAACAAGGGGCTTGCCCCTAAAGAAAACTATCCCTCATCAGCTGTTCACTACTTGGAGATACTCAACTAGGTGTGAGGCCTTGTAAAGCCTTCCTTCATCCATGCTAGAATGTGATTGGTGTAGTCTTGCAGGTCTTATGCAAGCAATCATAATTTTGAGAGTCTGTGGACACAAAAGCCTGGTCATAACCAGAAGACACTATTTTGTTGGCAGTCCTTACAGTTCTTCCAGTCCTCTGGCTCTTAGGATCTTTCTAGCCCCTCTTCCATTATGTTCTCTCAGACTTGGATGTAGTAACTATGTTACAGATATCCCATTTAGGGCTAGGCACTCCTCAGTTGCTTACTCTCTTCACTTTGACCAGTTGTGGTTCTCAGTAATAGCCTCCACAAGTTGAAAAAAGAAGTTTCTTTGATGAGAGAGAGGTCTTCACTCATCTCTGCATATAAGTATTTATAAGACAGTTAGATAGCATATCAATTTAGTAAAATGGTAGTACTAGGTTTTCCTTTAGGGTCTTTGATCTCTCCAGCTATGGGTACTTGGCTAGATTTCCAGTACCAGGCATGAGCTCTCTCCTATTGAGTAGAATCTGAGTATAATCAGACAGCTATTGACTATCCCCAAGATACTAGTGCAGCTATTACACTGATGGACAGCTTACATAGCACTATCCAGCATTATGAGAGCTAGCCATCATCAGGGAAGCTTTCAGGTCAGTCCCAACTTGATTTCTCCAATTCCTATAACCAATATGTGTGGTATCTTCAGCAATATCATCTTACCCTCAAGTTCTGGCAGGTAACCAAAAGCAATAACAATAGTGGATTATTGTTTGGGGGTGGGGGGCTCTTAGACCTCCCTGACCAACAACTTGAAGATGTCCCTTTCCTGGCACTGGGCTTTTTGTTTGGTAGGCTATGGCTTCTGGTGGGTAGCATTATTCCCCTCCATGTGGGATGACTCCAATCAAAGTACATGTTTTAAGAGAGCTTATAGAGTAGTAGGTTTCCAAGTAGTTTTCAAAATTGATACGGTATGTGTAATATTGCTAGAATGAGTCTAAATGTCTTAGAACAGCATTACAGAAGTGTTGATACAACAGTGAAATTCATCATCTCCACATAATACATTAGAAAATTATCAGTTATGCAGAATGATTTGGCAAACTAAAGCCCCGTGGATCTGCACCATTCAATACCCTGCCAGTAACAGAGATAGCTCTTGATTTGCTTGGGATACTGCAACTCCTCATGAATTTGAAATAGATTAACAAAATATCTTTTCTTCTTTTATGAAGACTGGAATTTGTTGTTCAAACCCATCCTAAAGAATCAAAGGAAATAAGATACATTTTCTTCTTTTATTTTGCACTCCACTCAGAAATGGTTTCTTTCGCAGAAAAAGTGGAGAACCACAACTCTTAAGTAATCAAGATGTGCTCTTGAGGAGCAAAAAGCTCCTGAAGTCTAAAAAGCAGTGAATCTAGCACACTGTGAACAACTCACAAGTGTATTTGATCAAGCCTTTGAAAAAATAGCTACCCATGTGTAGCTGATGACGATCACTCTCTGAAAAAGTAAAACCCCTAATAAAGACATGTCGTTTGAAATAGTACAAAAAGTCAAAGTTAAAAAAAAAATCACTGTTGCTTTAAAAATACTTACCATTCTCTTTTTCCAAAAGATAAAAGTTTTCTCATGGTCACCTTGGAGGCCTGGAAATGATGAAGTCAAGAAGTTCAACTATAGAAGTCTATCTGATAAGACTTCAGTTTGTTGGACTATTGCAGTGATACTTAAATAATCTTATATGGATGTGTGTGTGTGTGTGTGTGTGTGTGTGTGTGTGTGTGTGTGTTATGAGTTTGTTTGTACACATAATTGTGCATGTTTGTTGGGTCCAGAGACTGCCATGAGATACCTTTGTCTATTGTCTCCACCTTCCTTTTTGCGACAGATTTCTCAAAGAATCTGATTTTCACTATTCTGGCTAAAGTGGCTGGCCAGCAATCGCCCCACCCAAAACCCCGAGCTCCTCCTGTTTCCACCCTTCTAACGCTGAGGCCACAGATGCATCCACCACACCTGACTCTTGTTTGGGTTCTTAGGCTCTGAACTCAGATCATCACAGTTACTCAGTAAGCACTTAGTCCACCTAGCCATCTCTCTATCCCAATACTTAAATGTTCTTCAGAAATAATACTGTCAGGTAGCCATCGCCACAACAGCGCTCCAGAAGAATCACCTGTGCAAATTCAAAGACACTCAATAGTGTTATTTCTAACTCCAGAACAGCAACATTTCACTGATAGAAACTGGGTTCAGATCTCTATTCATGGCTATAAATTAGGTCCAACTCTGTTGCACATGGCTCTGCCCTTCCTGCCTGAAACACATTCTTCTCAAGGTGAGAAATAGAATTCAAAGAGGACAAAACAAATGATCTGAATATATTCAAATATTTTCTTGAATCATTTTCATTAACACCTCTAGGCTGGGGAACTTCCTCTACTCTATTTTATTCAGTGCTGGGGACCACAAATTAAACTGCCAATAGACTGATAAGCAAGGGGAAAAAAACACACAAATTTTGTTAATTTTTAATTTTTAAGTACACAAGGGCTTCATAGAAAATAAGTGAAAACCAAAAAAGTAATTGATTCAGAGGCTCATATAGCAGTTAAATAAAAGGCAATAAATTATGGAGAAGAAATAAGACAAGGGAAAGAGGAATTGGACTTCAGTAAATTGTGAGAGCATGACTAGGAAATATATGAGGGAGACAAATAAAGAGAAGGGTTAATTGGTAAAGTTTGTTTATACAGACTCATCTCAGCACCGGCTCTCTAGCTCCAGCCGTAAGCGTCATATAGATATGCCGCAGTCACTTATTCTCTGTAATTTGACCAGTTGTGTGTCTCTGTAACAGCCTCCATCTGCTGCAAAGAAAAAGAAGCACCACTGAAGAAATGTGATCTAGGAAGGGAGCTGTTTTTTTACAACACCTTCACAGAGAAAATTTTACCCAGAATTGTAGGCATCTAAGGGAAAGGCAGAGAACTTGTCCTGCAACTATTAACACTTTTTTTTCTTTTTAACTGGAAATAAATGTTTTCATACAATATATTCTGGTCACAGTTTTCCCTCTCCCAACTGTTGATTCTTAATTGCCTTCTAATCGAAATAACTCTATGCCATTGTAGAATGTTCTGCGACAGAATATTCCAAATTCCTTTACTTCCTGTTCACCTAAACAAATTTATTGCCAACTCAAAAATTAAACACTGAAGAAGTAAGACTACTGATTCAGTCCATTGAGTCAAGTCAGCCCAGGGATTTTATAGTCTTAAAAGTGACATACTCCCTTTGGAATATATGAATCAAATAAAGCCCTATCCTTTAGAAAGTATTTTGTCCTTCAGGATGCCACAAGAGCTGATTTCCCATGCCATTCTAAAGACTATTTTACTTGGTAATATGATGTTAGCAAGCCCAACAATTTGATAAATATCATGATGCTATTGTAGTATAATCTATATTGTTCTATATTTTTATTTACATGTTTAAAAATTGCTGGCCCAATGATATATAATGTTCTTCCTAAAATTATCAATATACTTTTAGTTTACAATTATCTGTCAATATCCCTATTTCATGATTTGAAAGATCTTTTTAATATACTTTATTCTTTAAGAACTTTTTGTATTTTTAGTGAAAATATAATTACATTACTTCTCCCTTCTCTTTTCTGCCTCCAGCTTCTCCAATGTCCACTCCTTTCAAACCCTCCCATGCCCCCACTCTCAAATTGATATACTCTTTTTCTTTGATTATTTTTGTTACATATATATGTACAAATATATAAATACAACCCACCAAGTCCATTTTTTGTCACTTGTGTGCTTATGGTTTCAGGGCTGACCACTTTCGATTGAATAATCAATAGGAAGCTCATCCTTGGGAGAGGCTAATTTTCCATCTTTCAGCTGCCATTAGTTGCCTGTAGTTTTTTTGTCTGGGAGCAAGACCCCATGATAGTGTCCTTCTTCCACATTAGCACGAATATTGATACTGTCATTTGTCAGGTATTCTTTAGGTGGCCATTTCTAGGAGACACAGTCTCACACCAGATGTCTTGGTCCTTTGGCTCTTACAATCTTTTGATGCCCTCTTCCATGATATTCCTTGGGCCTTAGGTATGGGAGTTGCATTGTGGATTATAGGCCAGGCTTCCCGAAATCCATTGATTTCTGCAATGTGTTCAGTTGTGATTTTCTGTAATGGAAAGAGAAGTTGTAAAAAGAAGCTTCTTTGCCCAGTACCAGTTGTGAGAAATCCCCCATTTGAATTGTTGGTCAGAGTAGTCTAAGTAACTCTGTTGTGGAATATTACTTTAACCATGTAAAGATGTATTTATGTGTCTATGTAAAGATTTGTTTATGTTGCAGAATATTACTTTAACTACATAAAGGTGTGTTGCATTTGTTTAATTATGTAAAGATGTGTTGCTGTTTTACCTTGCCTGCCAAAGGCACCTGATTGGTCTAATAAAAAGCTGAATGGCCAATAGCTAGGTAGTAGAGGGATAGGCAGGGCTGGAGGGCAGAGAAAATAAATAGGAGGAGGAATCTATTCTCAAGAGACAAGAGAGAAAGGGAGAAAAAGAGGGAGATTCCCAGGGCCAACCAGCCAGGCAGGTGCCAAGCAGACAGCCACCATCCAGATATACATGGAGGAAGCAGTGAAAGTAGGACATATAGAATGAAAGAAAGGTAAAAAAGCCCCAAGGCAAAACATAGATGAAGAGAAACAGGTTAAATTAAGTTATAAGGGGGAAAAAAGGTATAAGAGCATAATTTCTAACTACATTCTAAAACTTTTATCCTCATATAACTGTAGCTCTCACCCCTCATCAAAGAAGCTTCACCCACCAAATCCAATTTGTGCTGCCCATATACTCAAAGTGTAGGGCCAGCAACTGAAACATGTTTGATCAATCAAGGGCCATGCCCTTAAACAACACTGAGTCTCCCTCCCGTAAAAGCCATCAACTGCCCATACTCCCTCAGCTAGAAGTGGAGGCTTGTGAGCCCCTCCACCATCCATTCTAGAATATTGGTTGTCTTGGTCTTGTGTGAGTCTTGTGGAAGCAATCACAGCTGCTGTGTGTTCATAAGCAGAGACAGCCTGTCATGTTCAGAAGACCCTGTTGTTTTGCTCCAGTTCTTGATAACCTCTGGCTCTTATAATCTTTCTGCCTCTTCTTCTCTGATGGTTCCTGCGTCTTGGGGGAAGGGAGTGTGATAGCAATGCCCCATTTGTAGCTGAGCACTCCACAAACAGTTATTCTCAGCACTTTGATCAGTTGTGAGTTTCCATGATAAGCACTTAGCACTGCAGAAACTTCTCTGATAAGATCTGAGAACTGCACTAATCTATGAATATAAATTTTGTGAATGTAAAGAGCAGTTTGTTCATTTAATAGGTTTCTTCCTGGGACCTGTCAGCTCCCCCATGGGTTCACGGTCAGATTTACAGTACCAGGCATGTGTTTTCTTCTGTGGAGTCAGCCTTAAATCCATTCAGAAAAGTAGTAGGCTTCCCCTGCAGCGCTTATGCCGCCATTGTACCCATGATCATATAAAATAGTGGGTTTCTATACAGCTTCTCAAACATCGTTAGTGTTAGTTATCAAGACCCTGTTCTTTACCCTACCCTCATCACTTTCTCCACTGAAATTTTCCTCCCCAATATTCCCCCTTTGCCTTCACATCACCTCTGTTCTACCATCTCCCCTCCCTTCAGAGCTCCCTTCCTCTTCCCCACCAATGGCCCCTTTCTAGTTTCCTGGAATCTACAGTTACACCACGTTAAACACACAAATTTAAATGTTCGACACTAAGGTACATCTGAGTGATTACAAAAGGCTTGGTCTTTCTTGATCTGAGTTACTTCACTCAGTATAATGTTTTCCAGTTCCATCCATTTATCTACGAATTTCATAATTTTAATTTTTCTTTGCTGCTAAATAAAATTCCAGTGTGTATAGATACCATATTTTCATTATCTATTCCTTATTTGATGGACTCTGTTCCACTGGCTACTATGAATAAAGCAGCTATGAACATGTCTCTGTAGTAGAAATTAGGGTCCTTTGGGTATATGACCAGGAACGGTATAGCTGGAAGATTTTTAATAATCAGCTTATATGAGAGAAATGAGACATTTAAATTTATTAGTAATTACTATACCATCTTACACTTTTGTGTTTTGTTTTTCTTTTTTCCTTTTATTAAAAATAGATTCTTTTCTTATATGATATACATAATTATAGTTTCCTCTCCCTCTACTCCTCCTAGTTCTTCCTCACTTCCCCTCTCATCCAGATCCACTCCCTTTTTGTCTCTCATTAGGAAAGAACAGGTTTCTAAGGGATAACAACCAAACATGACAAAATAAAATATAATATGAAGAAAAAATATTCATATTGAAGTTAAACGAGTCAAACCATCAGAGGGAAAAAGTCCCCAAGATCAGGTACAAGAATCAGAGACACACTCGTTGACACACTCAGGAGCCCCATAAAAATACTAAGCTGACAGCTATAATGTAGTTGGGATTTTTTTTAGGCCCTCAACAAGCTCCCAAATAAAGACATGGGGACTTATTATTAATTATAAATGTGTGGCCTTAGCTTAGGCTTGTCCCACTCGCTCTTTTATCTTAATTTGACCTATTTCTATTCATCTGTGTTTTGCCTCAGGGTTTTTTAACCTTTCTTTCTTTCTGTACATCGCACTTCCCTGCTTCCTGTGTATATGGCTGGCTGGACCCTGATGTCTCTTTTTCTTTCTACCCTTCTTTCTCTCCCAAGCCTAAATTCCTCCTCCTACTTAGTCTCCCTGCCCAGAAAGTCTGTCTATACCTCCTCCCTTGTTATTGGCCATTAAGGTTTTTATTAGACCAATCAGGTGCCTTAGATAGGCAAGGTAAAACTGCAACACATCTTTACATAATTAAACAAATACAACACATCTTTACATAGTTAAACAAATATTCTGCAATACTACAATATATACACAGATGAACTGGTGCAGACCCATGTAGGACCTGTGCTTGATGCTTCAGTCTCTCTGAGTTCATTTGAACTTTGATCATGTTGAGTCAGAGGGCCTTGTTCTCCTGGTGTCCTCTATGCCCTCTGGCTCTTACACTCTTTCTGCCTCCTCTTCCACGGGGTTCCTTGCGCTCTGGGGGTAAGGATTGGATGGAGACATCCCATTAAGAGCTGTGTGTTCAAAGGTCTGTATCTCTGTGTGTGTGTAATGTCTAACTGTGGGTCTCTGTGTCTGTTCCCATCTGCTGCAGGAGGAAGCTTCTCTGACCTTCTTATTCTCAAGATTTTAAATATATATTTAAACTGATGGTAATATAATTCAAATATTACATCAACATCTGTTATGGGTCAATTTTAACCGCCCTCAAAAATATGTTAAAGTCCTAAATCCCAAGACCCATCATATGAGTTTATTTGGAAATAGGGTCTTTACAGATAATGAAGTTAAGATGAGGCCATTATGAGTCTTACTTCATTATAACTGATTAATTTTTAAAAAGGAAAATTTGGACACAGAGACAAACACCAAGAGAGGAAAAATGATATAAAGATGCAAGGAAGTTTCTCTATAAGCCAAGACTTGTAGCCTGGAGACCAGCAGAAGCTAGGAAAGAGCCATGGGGCTGATTCTTCCTCATAGTACTTAGAATCAATTCTGACAACTTAATTTGGGACTTCTAACTTACACAACTGTAAGACTATGTATTTCTGCCAATTCGGGCCATCTAGTGTGGGGAATTTCATTAGAGAAATACCAGGACACAGATACTGCACCAAATTTAGGGAGCAAATTGTATTTTCTAAGTTGCCAGGAAAGCTAAATATTAAGAATAAGTCCAAATAGTGTGCCTGTTTAATTTTACTGTTATGTTCATTATATTTAGTGGTAACATAATTGATCACATAGTCAAGGGTCCCAGAAATGACACTGAAATAAGTATTTGGCTATTTAGGAGTTCCAAAGGGCAAAGACAAAGTCAGTTTGAAGCAAGTATTGAAGCAGAAGCTAAATGCTACTACAGCCTCCTTTATAACCGCTTAATATGCTGCATATTTTCATGTCTTTATTTTGAGTGTGGTATGCTTCTCCTATATTCCTGTTAGAAGGGAAGCATTGTGAGGGTGAGGGTGTTATCTATTTTTCTCACCACTGTATCGCTAACGGTGTAAGTATGCCTGGCATATAACAAGTATTAAGTCATTATTTTTCCAAATAATGAAATCAATCTCCAAGCAGGAGTCATCTAGTTAAAAAAATACTCTTAATTTGGCTACAGTTTTTTTTGTTATGTATTCAGTTCCTCATTTGAACCACAACTGATAAACATGGTTGGTTTGTTTTTGTCCTTCGCAAAGGAGACATTGTAATGGGAAAATATGCACTATGCTGGTTCCCCAATCATCAACTGCCGGAGCAGTTTTCCCATAAGGAAACTCTCAAGAGAGTCAATTATTTCATTAATGATCTCAGCCTGCAATATTCCTGGGAGGGAAATTCTTTCAAATGGACACCAAATTTTCAAGTTAAAGTTGGGAATTCACAGAGCCTGAAGCCAGATTGCACTTGGTTGATGAAACGCTGACTGATAGCAATTAAAAATGTCTATGTCATAGGTTCTTTCCATGAAATGAAGTGATTATTGCTTCCTTCACAGGGTGCTGTGCTTTTTAAATGGACTTAGATGAAGCACCAAGAATTATGTGTGGCAATGCTAAAAGTCTGAGCACAAATCTAAAGACTCTCACTATTATAGTCCATGGAAGGAAAACAGTTCTGGCAAGACATAATATATGCCAACAATGATTTCCTGAGCATTTCCCATATGATTTCTGACTTTACCTAAAACTGTCGCAAGCAAAATCATTGAGGCTCTTCGCTTCAGAGTTTGGATTGGAGCTGAGGTTTTTTTGGTTTTTGTGGTTTTTTTTTTTTTCTAGTCTCTGGAGACTGCATAGAGATCATTCTATGTTGAATGATAGCATTAGTTGAAGTAGTATTTAGCAGTTCAACACATGGTTGAGTAAAGCATGGGGGAGATTAGATGATAGCATTTCAAGAGGATATTGCCAATGAACAGAAATAGTGAGGAGGCAGTGTGGCCCAAGGTTTAACTGCAGCGTTTTTAAAGAGGCCAAGCCAGACAGTCCTTGTTTTCAGCAAGAATTCTCCTGAGAGCCAGCTCCTTACCTCCAAGCAGTGCTGTAACAGCTGAAGTCTTTAGCCTTTGAAGGCCAAGCAATTGCTAAAAGGCAGGATGAACTAACAAATCCTTAGCTCTGTGTTTGTCATTTCTTTCACTCAGATTCTATGGTGCAAATCCTGCCTGGTGCCAGAACGAGGGATTACACTAAGTTATTACAAGTGTTTATTACTACAGAGATTCCAAGAGGAAACGGCCTGTAGACCTTAACTCCCCCTTTTGTCACAATGAAAATGAATCCTATATACTGACAATAATATGGGTGATAATTATCCAATTTGAGGATGATCCAAGTCTCCCCACTGCTCATGCCTGTAATTTAACCATTTTATCAGGCTTCATAGAGGTTATACATTGGCTCAAACTATGAAGTTCAAATGAATACATTCTGGTGCTTATTAATGAGAGGGCCCGGGAGCCAGACCAGAGCCATGACAGGTTTCGAATAGCCCTGCCAGGGAACCAGGCCTTAGTTTCAGTTTTGTTTTGTTTTGTTTTGTTTTGTTTGTTTGTTTGTTTGTTTTTTCGAGACAGGGTTTCTCTGTGTAGCTTTGTGCCTTTCCTGGAACTCACTTGGTAGTCCAGGCTGGCCTCGAACTCACAGAGATCCGCCTGGCTCTGCCTCCTGAGTGCTGGGATTAAAGGCGTGCGCCACCACCACCCGGCTTAGTTTCGGTTTTACTGGAACTGGCCGGAGCTGAGCAAGCAGTTCTGGGAAGACCACAACTCAGGGGCAACCAATCAGCAGGCCCCACGGCCTTCTGCTGGCTCAGCATGTACCCCAAAACCCCTTCTGCCGGCTCAGCAGGCACCCTTCAACCTTCTGCTGGCTTAGCAGATGCCTCCCAGCCTTCTGCTAGCTAAAGATAGCTTTTCCTACCCTCCCATCAAAAGCCCCTAGACACTACAGCCTCCAACCAATCAGCTCCCAGACTAATCTTTCCTCCACCAATCAGCACCAGATTAATCCCTCCTCCCTGGAATTCCCCTAACTCCACTTAAAAGGAGCTTGAGACACCCCCCTTCTGGGTCACTATTTGCCACCCTAACCTGTTGGAAATAAATGCTCTTGCTAAATTCCATACATGACTATTGTTGGTCTTTCATGGGGGCTTCTCTCAGACCCTAACAATTGACAGCTCCAAAGAGGTGTTTGATAAAAGTTATTTCTTGAATTCTTCTTTGCTCCATTTATGAATTGAGATGTGACTGTTACCACAAAATATCAGATTGGCAATTTTACATATGACTCCCCTTGACCCTAGCTGTTGGAAACAGTTTTAGGTGTAAATATTAAAGGAGCTTAGCTATCTCCAGCAGTATAAAATTAGGAAATAGCTTACTGTTGCTGCCTTCAGTTTTCTTTCCCTCTAGCACTTCATGAATAGCCTATGCAGTAACTGTAGCAGAGATGTGGCACCTAACAAGTACCAGATTTACATTAATTCATATTCACAGATGCATTTTGTGTTCTTCTCCCCAAGTCTACCATCAAACCTTGCTGTGAACATCTATTCCTTTTTGCTACATGACCTAGAAGGTCTACAATCAAGACCACTGCTTTCTCAGCTCCAACCTTGCTTTACGTGTCATTTAAATCCAATTTATATGTTATTTATATGTTATTTATTTTTATATTTTATTTTATATATTATTTCTTCTTAAGAACAGACTCACTGTTTTCTGACACACCACCAAGTAATCCAGTAATTAGATTAGGCGTCCATGGAGAAATAGCACTGATAGTATTATGTAGCTATCTAAGGTGAGCCTTACAGGAATGGCTTTGTGTGTGTGTGGAGTTCAAGCAGTTCCATGACATCTGTATGCTGAATAATAAGGAGTGCTGGTGGTGGTATTCTATCCTATTTTGAAGCCTCAGAAACAAGGGAGAGGGGAGGAACAGTGGCAGAAGTACCACAGTCTGAAAGGATGAGGACCACAGACTTTAACATCCAGAGGTAGATCAAAACAGATGTTCCACTACAAGAGGACAGAGGCAATCTGTCATCCCTCTGCCTTTTTCTTCTGTCTGTTCCCTCATCAAATTGTGTGCTGCCCATGCATACTAGTGAAGCTATATCTTCTTTACTGGATCTACTGATTCAAGCACCAATCTGTTTGGGGTATACCTTCACAGATACAGTAAGCCATAATGTTTTGCCAGCTCTCTGGCTATCCCTTACCTCAGGCAAGTTAACATAGAAAGTTACCCATCACATAAATTAATTTGCATTACATTAAAAAAAACAATGTCTAGAAGCCAGTAGTAAAGAGGGTGTTACTAGCACTCAGAGAAGTTAATGTGCCTATTAGACAAGAGTTTCTTTGAATACATGGGAAAGGGAACTGAGAAGAAACTGGATTCATAAAACTTACCAAGATTTAAAGAATTATATATAGTAATGTCTTAAAAATTAAATATATATTCACTGAATATACTAACCAATATGGTACACTCAAAGAGAATACAAATACTAGTTTCCAGTGATGCAGATCAAGGCATCATTTAGAAAAGAATTTTTACAACTAGATAAAATTGTTTTAATCACCTTAAAAGCATCAAATAGCTAAACGCATGGACTAAACTGTGGAGGAAGGACTATCCAAAGAGTAAAGTGGAAATGTGGTGCCAAGCTATTTCTTCCCAGAGTGCATTTGCTCAAATTACACTATACACGTAGGCCTTGGTTCAGAAGGGACAGATATGAAGCCCCAGGGTCAGCCAAGTGTAGGAAGCACTATAAGAAAATTCAGAACAACAAGAAAAAGACAAGATTCTAAAAGATTGGGATCAGAATAGCATAACCTTTTATAACAAGACACACATGAAGGAGTGTCTTCAAAATGCAAAGGGGAAAATTATTTTTCAATTTACAGTAATGAAAGATAACTCTAAATGCAGCCAAATTAAAAATCAATTCTGTATTTAGAATTATGTCTTTTCAGCCATTTCTTTCTTATGTTCCTTTTCTTGGAAAGTTACATGGGGAAATCTTTTCTAATAAAAAGAAACTAAAAAAAGCATAGAATCCATGAGACAGTAGATGGAAAACAGACAGGTAGGGGAAGGAGACTCTGATCAACAGAACAAGATGATGGCCGTCAGGAGGAAACTCCACAGCAGGGGTAGCAACAGCCAATTTTCTGTTTAGAAGATAATTGTAATAGGTATATAACAGATCCAATAGAGCATATAGAAAAAAACAAAGTTTAAAGGTGACAAAATAGATCAATTGTAACTTCAAAAGAAACAACCAGCCATATAATGAAAGGCAGCAACAGACACAATTTGGCTTAGTAGTAAACAATATTGGAATAATCATAATAATGTAAATACTCCTGAGTTATGAAAATAGTAGCAAAACTACATGCAAATGAGGGAAGGTTGATTGTGTAGAGTATGTGCATATATAGATTTGTGTGAATGATAGGGCAAAATTTTCAGTTACCATAGCAAGAAATTAACAGACATATAAAAAGCAATGAATTTTTAAAAATCTCTTTTGTCTCAGAAATTGCATTTTGTTTTTTGTTCGTTTGGTTGGGTTTTTTTTTTTGAGACAGGGTTTCTCTGTGTAGCCCTAGCTATCCTGGAACTCACTCTGTAGACCAGGCTGGCCTCGAACTCACAGAGAGCTGCCTGCCTCTATCTCCTGAGTCCTGGGATTAAAGGTGTATGCCACCATCGCCCAGCACATTTTGTTACTTTTAATAGTATTTTATTAATTCCTTGAGAATTTCATACTGTATTTTGATCATATGCACCTCTATCTCCAAACTCCTCCCAATCCATCCTCAACCTCCCTAATCAACTGAATTCAGACCGCTTATTTTTTTTTATGCTATGGAGTATAATTTGTGTTACCCAAATACTTTTGGATATGGGGCCATCCTCTGAAGTATAGTCAACCTACCAGGGGTAATACTCTTAAAGAAAACTGATGCTGCTTCTTCCAGAAAAATCTTTTTTTTTAAGTTGTAAATACAGGCCATCAGAATCTGCTGTAATTGTTGGAAGTGATCATCTGTGGGCAACATACCAGTCTATAAGGAGAGAAAAGGGAGGCTGCAATTGTTTTTTTTTTCTTTTTTCATTATAAACCCTTTAATAGTCTTTGTTTTATAAACTATGTGGGTGTATTATGTTAAAAACAAAAACTTCATCAGAGCGGGGAGCTGGAGAGATAGCTCAGCAGTTAAGAGCAATGGCTGTTCTTGCAGAGGCCCTTGGTTCAATTCCCAGCACCCACATAGTGGCTCACAACCATCTATAACTCCAGTTCTAGGAGATACAATGCCCTCTTCTGGCTTCAGTGGACACCAGCCATGCAAGCGGTACACAGACATACATACATGTAAGCAACATACTCATACACATAAAATAAATAAATGCCTTTTTAAGTTTAATTTGAAAAATAATTCAAAAGAAAAAGTAGATATACTCCATTTCAACTTAGTTTCTTAAGGAAGAAAAGAATTGTGTATAATACATTTCAGAAAATGGTAACTTCTAGGATTAGATTGAGTTTCATTTTTCTTTTGCTTTCTGTTTCTTGTTTTAGGTAGGCAATGGTAGCAGAGAAACTATATGGTATAAATATAAAACATTCTTCTAAGTTGTATATTTACTTATTACATGGAATCATGACAATAACTTAATAAGTAAAATTTGTCATTCTTTGTGACAAAAGGGGAAACTATGACTTGGAAAGATGACATGACTTATCCTTGTCCACAAAGCTAAGGAATGACAGAGCTAAGATTCTATACAGGTTTGTAGAATGGTCTGTCTCTGAAGCCTATGCCTTCACCATCCATGCTATCCCAGGTCTCAGAGACACAGCCCCACCTTACAGTCTCCAAAGCATCACCTAACCACTCTTGCTAGGTCCTGTCATTTCTTCTTGATCAAACCTTAAAGTTAAGCAGGAGATTTTCAGCCAAGTATTAAGGAAACAAAATAACTCTAAGAAATGTTTTCAAATTCTTATGTTTTGTTTGTGCTATCCAGAGAGTTCTTTCCAATGCCCTGCCTGATAGCATCGCTATGAGAGGATACCATCAAACCAAAAGCGACTGGAAGAAAGCAGAGAAAGCAGTCAAGGAAGATAGGCGAGTCTCCAACTGTCAGGTAGGGCTTGTCTCAGTAACTTCTCTGCCCACCCCTAAGCCCCCAGTAATCACATTCTAACCACATCACGCCATGTGAAATTGTATCTGGTCTTAAGGGCCCTTGACTGTATACTCTACTTCTTCCCCACTGCTCGGCTTATAGAATCTCCGGGATAGCGTCTTCCCTAGCCCATCCAGGTAGAAGCAAGCATTCCTCCTTTGGCTTCTATATCAGAATCCATATAACACAGTGTCACACACACTTACAATCTTGTCTGTTTCTGACTTAACAAGCTATATGTATCGTAATGGCATGTGTGAGCATCTCTGCATCAGTAAATATTTGTGTGTGACTATTAATTTTCTTTCATAAAGGAAATGTCATATGATAATATCATTAAAGAATGTTATATGACATGCTAATCATGATGATCCTTGAGGGAATGAATCATGTGCTATCCATTCTTTCTGTGTTTCTAAAATTTCTATAATAAACATGTACTACTTTGGTAACCAGGAAAAGACACCATAAGGTAACTTGACTACATTAAAATAATGTTCATCTGAGATATAATTTCAACAGTAAAAAGGAAATCTGCAAGTGTTCTTGTGCCATACAGAAAAGGAACTCCCACGAATCAATAAGACACAAGTAAAACAGTACAAAGTGGGTTTCAGTAACAACTTTTAAAGGAGGAATTGTGAACTGATTATATATCTCAGTGATAGAGCACTTACATAGCATGCGACCCTAGGCTTAATCCCAAGCACTGTGGTAATAAAAGGCAGACTGAATAACCAAAGAATATATTTCACATATATACATATTTCAATATGTACTTTAAAGAGCTTAAAGTCAGTAGTAATTCAAAAAACAGAAATTAAAGTCTTGATGAGATATGACATCATTTTGGCAAAACAAAGTCCTAGTGTTGCAAGGACAAAGAGAACCAAGAACTCTCACATACTGATGCCGAAGTATTAACTGGCTCAACCACCATTTTGAGAAACAGTCTGGTGCAATCTGCCAATTTGCAGAAAAATATGTTTCTTTAATCAGGAATACACACAAAAAATAGATATATATGGACACACATAAAAAAGTCCATTGGTTATAATTACCCCAAACTAGAAATAGTCTCAACAATAGAAAGGATATACTATGACATTACCGTACAATGAAATGTTACATGGCAATGAAAACCCCTGAATGAGAACTATACAAGAGTATACATGAGTCACAGAAACACAATATGGAGCAGAGAAAGCACAACAAATACAAACAATATGATTTTATAATTAAAATAAAGTTCCAAAGAGTAAAAACTACCATTCTTTAGGGATGCTAATAGTTAACAGAACTACAAAAAGGACTGGAGCTGTACTTGATGGTAGACAACTTGCTTAGGATGCATGAAACTCTGTTCATTTCCCATCACTGCAAAATAATTAAAATAAAAAACACTAAACTAATGAATAATGAAAATTATGATTACTATGCAAAATCAAGATGGTAGCTATATCTGTCAGGGAGGGAATGCAGTTGATGGGAAGGGACATTTGGGAAGCTTCTGAGATACAACTAATGCTTTATTTGTATGGATGGCAATTAACATGGGCATATGCTTTATAAAATACAAATATACAACTAGAAATGTATGAATTGTATATCATTTCTCTAAGATGGCTTTTAATACTACAAAGGTCCTCCATGCTGGCAAAACAACCATTTAAAATTGAGTGTTAGTATGAAACCTAAAAGGATGATTCTAAACAAAATTGATGTGAATCCTGGTGGGCTAGAAACTTATCACTGCTCTTTCATCTTTATCTCCTCCAAGAAGCCATTGCAATTTACTGTTTTAGGAATTGCTAATTTCTTGCTTTACAACAAGTTGGCTAAGACCTAGGATTCAACTCTTCTTAGTGCTAATAGGTACACATAGCCTAACACAAAACCTTTTCCAGAATTTAAAATCTCTGGCCTACGGTGCCTAAAAATCTGGCTATGACCTATTTGGAATATCAAAATCATAACAAGACCCACTTTATTTTAACTTTGTGGTTTGTCCTTGTGACTGGAAGACTAGGTTAAGAAATTGGATTATAAGATTGGAAAAAGCACAGGGACAAATAGCCAAACTAGTGGAAACACATGAACTATAAATCAATAGCTGAGGAGCCCCCATGGAACTGGACCAGGCCCTCTGGATAAGTGGGACAGTTGATTAGCTTGAACTGTTTGGGAGGCCCCCAGGCAGTGAGACCGGGACCTGTCCTTGGTGCATGGGCTGGCTTTTTGGAGCCTGGGGCCTATGCTGGGATTCTTTGCTTGGCCTTGGTGTAGGGAGGAGCGGACTGGACCTGTCTCAACTGAATCTACCAGGCTGGACTGACTCCCCAGGGGAGACCTTGCCTTGGAGGAGGTGGGAATGGGGGATGGATTGGGGGGGAAGGCTGGGGGTGGGAGGAGGGAGGACGGGGGAATCCGTGGCTGATATGTGAAATTAAGTTAATTATAAAATAAAAATATTTTTAAAAAAAAGAAAGAAATTGGGTTATAAAAACCTACAGACTCTAGGGAACAATCCATTCCTTGCCTCTTCCAGGTTTTGGCAGCCACCATCATCCCCTGGTTTATGGCTGCATTGTACCAATATCTGCCTATATCTTCATTTTATTATCTTCTCTCTCTCTCTCTCTCTCTCTCTCTCTCTCTCTCTCTCTCTCTCTCTCTCTCTCTCTCTGTGTGTGTGTGTGTGTGTGTGTGTGTGTGTGTGTGTGTGTGTGTGTGTGAAATCTCCCTATGTCCCCTCTGAAGAAGTTTGCAATGACATTCAGTGCCCATCCAGGTAGTCTTGGGTGATTCCTTTTTAATTATAATTTTTCCATTAATTTACAAAGTAGCAGATTTCTGCAGGCATTTCCATGCACACTTAGTTTTGGGTGACCCCTCATCTCCCCTCATCCTCTCCCTTATCTCTCTACTCTCCATTGCTGCTTAAACCCTTCTACCTCCAATATTACCATTCCACTTTCAAATCCTATGTGTTCTTTTACCCTCCCTGCATTATCATTCCTCTGCTTTTAAGGCTTCTTTTTCTATTATTGGTCAATTCCTAGTTTCCTGCCACAATACATAAACCTACATTAAATACGAATATATTACAAAGTGAAGCTAGGATCCATGCATGAGAGAGAACATACAGTATTTGTCTTTCAGACCCTGTGTTACCTCACATTTAAAACATTTTCCTAATATGATCAAGGAGTTATAGCCTGGTGTCTTTAGGACCACCATCTAGTACAACCACAATATCCAAATATAAAGCCACCCATTGTAGCTAGAGTTTTCCTGCCTTGCCCACAGTCAGGACAAATCTTTGTCACCTGCCAGTCCCACAGCCGCTCAGACCCAACCAAGTAAACGCAGAGACTTATATTGCTTACAAACTGTATTGCCGTGGCAGGCTTCTTGCTAACTGTTCTTATAGCTTAAATTAATCAATTTCCATAAATCTATACCTTGCCACGTGGCTCGTGGCTTACCAGGATCTTCACATGCTGCTTGTCCTGGTGGCGGCTGGCAGTGACTCCTTCTGCCTTCCTGTCCTCTTTTTTTCTCCTCTCTGTTAGTCCCGCCTATACTTCCTGCCTAGGCACTGGCCAATCAGTGTTTTATTTATTGACCAATCAGAGCAACACATTTGCCATACAGAACATCCCACAGCAACCCATGCCCAGTGACACTGTCCTACTGCTTACAATGCCAACAAGTCACCCAGTTTTCTTGCAGTGTGTCTATGAATCACCTACAATGCACCAATAAATCATTTTTTGGACTTCTACACCAGCATCAGTCTCCATATATCCTTGATATTAATGTACCTCATTCTTTTTTTTTTTTTTTTTTTTTTTTTTTTCGAGACAGGGTTTCTCTGTGTAGCTTTGCGCCTTTTCCTGGAACTCACTTGGTAGCCCAGGCTGGCCTCGAACTCACAGAGATCCGCCTGCCTCTGCCTCCCGAGTGCTGGGATTAAAGGCGTGCGCCACCACCGCCCGGCTTTTTTTTTTTTTTTTTTTTTTTTTTTTTTTTTTAAAGATTTTATTTATTTATTATGTATACAGCATGTATGCCTGCAGGCCAGAAGAGGGCGCCAGATCTCATTACAGGTGGTTGTGAGCCACCATGTGGTTGCTGGGAATTGAACTCAGGACCTCTGGAAGAGGAGTCAGTGCTCTTAACCTCTGAGCCATCCCTCCAGCCCTAATGTACCTCATTCTTAATGTAGTATGTTTATCCTACAACGTATCAATGCATTGTTCCATTATTTGGGTATATAAAAGTAAGAATTTTAGTTTTAATTAAAATTTTTCATACAATATATTTTGATCATACTTTCCCCTCCCCAACCATCTCACAAACCCCTCTCCTCCCTACCCACCCAACTCCATGTTCTTTCTTTTTCTCAAGAAAAAAAATCAAAAACAAAGTTTTAAAGATAAGAAAAAATAAAAGTAAATAGCATCAGTAATTCTTCCAATATCCAAATGAATCATCTTGGTAACTCTCTGAGTACACACATCCCATTACTGAAAGCCCTCTGCTCCCTAAAATTCCAAGGAGGAACTTCAAGGACTGTTGCTGGTGACGGGAAAGTTGAATGGGTCCCAGACTCTCCACTGTAACTTCACTCCTGGCAAGTCAGACTGCGTCTTTCTGATATATTTGGGGGTTTGGGAAATGATTTCAATAGGGAAAATGTTGCTCTGCAAAAAAAAAAAATGACAAAAAATAATAATAGGTTTGAAAGGCACTTGTCTGGAGCACTCTCTTTTGGTGTGCGCCTCTGGGCGGCCTTTCATGCAGGTGGCACATGACATCACTCGGCCCCAGCTGTTCCTTATTAACTCAGCCTCTCGGCAAAAGATACAGTCTTACAACTTGACTTTTTTAAGGAGACAGCCCATTTTGCAAATCAACCAAACACATTAAACACAGTTAGAGTGCAACATTCCATAAATATAAATTTGACAAATAAATTCTCTGTGTTCCTAGCCTCTGTTAAGACAAGGAACAATGTGAAGGTCTGAAGGACACTAAGCTTGGCAAAAAAAAAAAAAAAAAAAAAGCATCTCTATTTTAACAGAATAAGGAAAATGCCTGCCAAGTAGACTGCTGCAGACTGCTCCTCCAGTGGGTCAAAGCATAAGAATCACCCAGAAGCCCTAACCCTCACAGAGACCTCTAAACCATCTCCCACATGAGCTGACTTTGCGAGTATGTTCTTTGCCTGCTCGTGATGCCTAATTAGGCCCTGACCATGAGGCTAAGAGGTGGAAAAGAAAAGCCAGGACGCCTGCAGGCTGCCACTTTAGTTCACAGCAAAATGACAAGCAGTATGTGTGATCCAAGGGGAAGAATCTGACAGTCACACTTCAATCTTTCAGCCACATTTTTTTTAACATGAGGAGGTTGTGGCATCAATAGTGTCATCTTCTAATAGAAAGGACAACTGCATATAATGCATAATTGCTGGTCTAAATGACTTGTTATTTTGACTGCCTATTCTAAAATGTCTGTAATTGCTGCCAATGAGACTTTGAATAAATGATAAGTCAGCACGGGCAATCACTGGTAGAGACATTGCAAGGCTTTGGAAAACTTAGTACACATTATTTTGTCATGTGTCAATTTCACCGATTCCTGATTATGATCACTAGGCATTTGTACTGCTTTGTTGAATATATCTCCCAACTGTGTCCCACTTAGGCAACAGAAGGAGTACCACACGTAGGTGTATAAAAGAAAAGGCAGTTTATTTTCAAGGGCAATGAGCAGACGCTGGCAGAGCCTGATAAATTAGTTTTATAGAATTTTAGCTTGTGCCAAATCCTGGTCCTTTCTGTAAAGCAGAACAAAGTAAGGAAAAAGCACACCTCGCTGAGAGTTATTGCCATCTCTCCAAATAAACTCCCCCCCCCCATATGCTTGTTTGCCAAGTCTTAAAATAACAAATCACTTCTTTATAACAAAATTGTCTCCCTGGAATAATAGGCTTCAGTGTGAATTCTGATAGAGCAATAGCTCCTCTAAATGACAGCAAAGGCTTGCAGCAGGGATGTGAGGCACATCTATTTCAGGGCTTCCCATTAGTGTGAAAAGCAGTTCGGTAAGAAATGAAGTCATTTCCTGACTCATTGGGATGCCATGTTTAAACTGCAGTTTTCAGCCTAAGGATACAAAGGTTGAGAAAATGTGTGCTGAGCCTAAAAGAGGTGAATCATCCCTTAAGGACACAGGAAACCAACTTTGTTCATGTCCTTCAAACATGACTAGATCATATTACATGGAAAAGGGGGGCAGAGTAAGAGCCCCCATCTATTCTTTATATGATAAGAAGGCTCTCCATCCTTTACCTTCTGTTAAAGCCAGTTCCATAAAGAATCTACTGGTATAAAACTGCATTTGTAAGTGTGGAAGTAAAAGAAACAGCTCAATGTTTAAGAGCTAGAAACATTAGATTACAAGGAGAAGATGGATTTGAATTCTGCTAATTTTATATGTTTCTACAATAAGTCAACAAATAGTTGGCTGAGCAGTTAAGAACACTTGCTGCGGGCTGGAGAGATGGCTCAGAGGTTAAGAGCACCAACTGCTCTTCCAGAGGTCCTGAGTTCAATTCCCAGCACCTACATGGTGACTCACAGCCATCTGTAATGAGATCTGGTGCCCTCTTCTGTATTCATAATAAATAAATAAATCTTAAAAAAAAATAACTTAAAAAAATAAAATAAATTTAAAAAAAAAAGAACACTTGCTGCTCTTGCAGAGGACCCAGGTTCAGTTCCCAGCACTAATATGGTGGCTCTTAACAACCTGTAACTCCAGTTCCAGGGCATCCAACTGGGCACTAGGTCTTCATGTGGTACACAGGTATAAATGCAGGCAAAACACTCATATACATTTTTAATTTAATTAATTTTTAATTAAAAATAATATGTTTATTGAAATTTAGTATTATATAGATGTCAAGAACCAACTGAATGGATGCTTATTAACTTTTAGCTGATGTCTTAGTTACTTTTCTATTTGCTGTGATGAGACGCCATGACCAAGGCAACTTTGAAAAGAGAGCACTTAATTCAGGGACTCACAGTTCCAAAGGGCTGGAGTCCATGACCATCATGTCAGGGAGCATGGCAACTAGCAGGCAGAGATGGTACTGGAGCAGTAGCTGAGAGATTATATCTGATCCACAGACACAATGCAGTGAGAACCAACTGAGAAATGGCATGGGCCTTTGGAACTTCAAAGGCCACTCCCAATGACATACCTCCTCCAACAAGGCCACACCTCCTGATCCTTCCTAAGAAGTTCCATTAACTGGGGACCAAGCATTCAAACATGTGAGCCTATAGGGGCCATTCTCATTCAAACCACCACATTCTATTCTATGACCTCCATTGGCTTATGGCCATATCATAATGCAAAATGCATTTAGCACAACTTCAAAAATCCCCAGTCTCTCACAATATCAATATAGTTTAAAAGTCCAAAGTCTCTTCTGAGACTGAAGTCAATCTCTTAACTGTAACCCCTATAAAATCAAGATAAAAAAATCTAATTACATACTTCAAACATAGAATGATACAGAATATACATACCATTCCAAAAGGGAGGAAAGAGGGTGTAGTAAAACAAAAACTAGACCAAATCAAGACTGAAACCTAGTAGGATAAACCCGAAATCCTGTAGCTCTATGTCTGACACCAAAGGGTTAGATGGCTCCACCCTTCCACCTTTGTTGACTACAACACACTTCTCTTTCTTGGGTTGGTTCCACTCCCTGTCTGCAGCTTTCCTTGGCAAATAAATATCCCACAACTCCAACAACCTGGAGTCTCCAACGCAATCCAGGCTTCACATTTACAGCTTCACCCAATGGCCTCTCAGGGTCGCAAAATAGGGACTCTCCTGCCACACACATGGTATCAGTGGCTCTCCTTAATCTTGGAGGAAGGTTACACAACCTCTTCACTCATGTATCCTTCATGACTCTAAAGCCACATGGCCAAAGCTACCAAGTTCTGTTGCTCACTTGAGTGGGAACCTGGCCCTCCCCTTGAATTACATTTGTATAAGCTTTGGGGGTTTTTTTGAAAGTTTTATGAACAGATAATTCCTTAGTCCCTTTCTTTTCACAACTTGCAGTGTTAGCTGGGTAGGGCACTGCCCTGAGGGTGCCACTCCCTTTATTTCCATTTCTCCTTATCTCTTGAAGCACAAACCAAGGCTCCAACATTAAATTTCCTGGTGTTCTTTTTCTCCTCAACCTGTACATTTTGTGTTTCTTTTTGTCCTGCTTGCTCCTTTTCATGTAGATCTGCACTAAGAGTGATCACTAATAATCATATGACACAGTAGGCTATCTTAAAATCTCCTCTGGCAATGAAATTAGTCCAAAACACTTCCATTTAGCTTCAGGCAGATTCTTAGCACAAGGGCAAAAAGCCACATTCTTTGGGAAAATATCACAAGAATGGTCTCTATCCCAGCTGCTAATATTGTTTCCTTCTGAAACCTCTTAAGCTGGCCTTCATAGTCCACATGGCTCCCACCACTACTGTCTTCCAAGTTCCTACTAGAATGTTCCACTAAGCCCCACTTAACAATGTTCACCCACTTTCCTAATCCAAAGCCCCACAGTTTTCTACATTTCTCTTAAAAAAAAAAACAGCATGTTCAGGCCTGTCATAAAAATAGCCCACTCCCTGGTACTAACTTTTATTTTAATTTCCTATTGCTGTAATGAGATATCATGACCAAGGCAACTCATAAAAGAAAGCATTTAATTTGTGGGTTCATGGTTCTACAGAGTTGGAGTCCATGACCATCATGGCAGGAAGCATGGCAACAGGCAGGCAGGCATGGTATTGAAGCAGTAGCTGAGAGTTATATCTGATCCATAGGTATGAGGCAGAGAGATTACCGAGAAATGGCCTGAGCTTTTGAAGTCTCAAGCCTACTCCCAATGACACACCTCCTCCAAAAAAACCATACCTCCTAATTCTTCCCAAGCAGTTCCATCAACTGGGGACCAAGTATTCATACATATGAGACTGTGAGGGGGCATTCTCACTCAAACCACCACAGCCAAATTCTTATAAAATATTAAAAATGAAAGTAAGTGGTTGGTGGTTGGAGGAGTATCAGAAAAATTATACAGAACCAGAGACAACTCCAAAGAAAAAAAGGCAAATTGGTGAAGAACTATCCAAGAAATTTAAGTAAGAAAAAAAAGAAAGAAGAAATAGTGAACCACGGTTTCCTCAAAATTATTAGTGTAGAAATAGCAAAGTATTCTATTTTTAATGAAGTTAATATGACAAAGACAACTCTAGAAGGAGGTATTCCCCAACAACTAAGACTTATTGACTGTTATCATCATGTCTGTCACTAGTAAATGAATAAATGAACATAGTAAGATATTTGCATTGACTATAAATCTTATGATTGCCTTATAGGATAAGTACTTCTACTGTGCCATTTGAACAGAAGAGAGAAAATGAGGCTGACTAGTTAAGTAGCTTGCATAAGCTTTGACAATTCTAAGAAGGAAGAACAAGGATGTGCTCCTGTGAGCTTCTAGTCCCAGGCCTTTATTGCTATATACATACAGCTCCACCTACTCAAGACAGTGTGGTTCTGTCCTCTAAGGTTCTACACTTCCTTAATCTTTAATATTGAACACTTACATTTTTCCATGTTTGTTGCATTTTGATGCACAAAATGTCTTCCGAACTAGACTACAAAACATTGCATACAGTACTGTAAATAATACTTCTCTATAATCCCCACAGTACTTATCACTGTTCCCTACTCATTATATAAGATTTAATTGGAACTTCAACAAAGAGATAACTTTCAAAACAACTATTCCAATAATTTTGCAATCAAACGAACTCTACCAACATCCTTTGCTAAGCAGCAGTCATCTTTGGAGATTGTTCAAAATTTAAGTTGAGCAAAGAAATGTTAATGCTTTTTATCTCATTCTATTCCTTTTGACTGATGAAACCAAAAATAATCACTTTGCATCTCCAAAGTGTTTCACCCCCATGAAAGCAGGGGGAGAGTGAGCCATCACTAGCACACAAATGTGTTCTGCTGAAAGCAATCAAATAAATCAAGCAACCCCCAAAATATAGTTAAAGCAAAGTGACTCAGAAACAGCTCATGTTTTTAGTCACTTAGAATCCAAAGTTACTCTGAAACATGAATATTTTTTAAGGCATTACTCATTTTGCTTTCTCTGATAAAACTAAAATAATCCAATACAATTATCTGAATGGTTATAATTTAAAGATTTAAAATGCATGCTCAAAACCTAACATTTCAAATTAGTGCCACTCTTTAGGACAAACTCTAACTAATAATAATGATCTGGTATAAAAGTATCCTGGAGAAACTAATTTGCTACCATTTTTTCTTTTTATTAAGCTAATCTGAAGAGAGAGAGAAGAGAGAGAGAGAGAGAGAGAGAGAGAGAGAGAGAGAGAGAGAGAGAGAGAGAGAGAGAGAGAGAGAGAGTCCATGAGACTGTCCTAGTGGAAGCACGGCACTGTAGAAACTGTGCATCTGAAAAATCATTACTCAAAATTGAAAGTCACTTTCCTTTCTCACCTACAAAAGCAGTTATTCTCATGCTGAAAAATTAAATATGGTTCAAGACCTTTACTTAAAAATAATTGAGTTTCACAAAATCAATAAACTCAAACAATTTCCAAGTGACCTTATCAGTAGCTCAAGGATGACAAATAGGTTTAATCATACACAACAACACCTGCTGGTTGGTAATAGAAATGTGGATGCTGTGTTGAGAAAGATTCTGAGGCCACATCCAAGAGAAAACATGTTTAGATCAATCAGCAAGATCAACAATGTGTGTGAAAGAGGAACTATTGGTATCAAAAAATTTTCATTAACTGCCATAATTTCTTAAAAGTGAAATACAAGACCTCAATCCAGATATGAGTCATGGATTTAAAGGTGCTATTGGGTTGTTTGGCTCATTTCAATAGAAAATTCATTGGTAAGAAGTGATTTAGATGTATGGAGCTATAACTGAATAGGAGTAAAGGAATAAGAAAGGAACTGAACATTTTGATAGCTTGATATATGCCAAGTACTGAATGTATTAGCCTTACCTCAACCATATGCTCCCATGGCCATATTAAAGACTTTTATCATTATCAATAACAGTGCCCCTGTGTTATCTTAATGATTTAACTCTCTACCATGTCTTATCTTTCTGGTTTACCCCACCATGTGCCCATCCTTCCAATAACCTGTTTACCTCACTAATATATCCAAGCTATTGAGACTTTCCATGGTTTCACTGTCTGTCATCTCTACACCGTGGTCTCTCTCCTATTGACTTGTCAATCACTCCCTTGCATCTGCTGTCAGTTCCATTGCTCCTTTCTTTATTCATCATAATTGCCTAGTAATTATAAACTCAGTTGGCTGTTCACTGCAGGCCTGTAGCCATGCAATAGGAACATGGCCATAGAACTGATTACTCATATTCACAAGTGATTATCTCAATCAGGTCCTTAGTAAGATTGGCAGTCCTATATTTCCTTTATCCAGAGTCTTCCACTAGACTTTTCTCATTCCTTCTTCTGTCTTCAAGCCCCTATGTTTCTTCCTCCTTACTTACTCTCCATTGATGGCCCTATTCCCTGATTAATAGGAAACATAGAAACAACCAGAAGGGAATTCACTCCGTTTTATGCCTCTCCATCTACTTTCATCACTCCCCTACTTTCATCATTTTCTGTATGTTCTACCTTTGTTTATGATACAAGGGATGGGTTGTTCATTCTGTGGTCACAAACCAAGTTCTCCACTTTTGTATTAGATCCTACCTCTCTTCATTAATCAAAGACATCTCCCCATAAATCATGCCCTCTCTCTTATCTCCAAGTAGCCCTTTCTACTAAATCATTCCCACTAGCACCCAGACAACTATGTTTACTTGCCAATTCAGGACTCCACTGAAATATGCTTCCACAGCACGTATCTCAGACTTTTCAGGTCTCAAACTAAATTCCTCATATTTCCCCAAATCCCAAGATCCCCATACTGTTCTCTATCTTGGTAAATAGCAGCCTCTATCAATATAATTGCTCATTAAAATAATTCAGCATCATCTTTGAATCCTTTATTCTCTAGCCTTTCATTCCTGATCGAGCAGTAAATCCTCTTCACTTTAACATCTAAATCCAGCCACTACAAAAATGACTATTCATTAATCCATAGTCTTAGACACACAGGATTTTTGCTCTAACCTTAGCTCCACTACAGTATTACTTTGACATAGTGGCTAGGAACATTCCTGTAAAAAAAAAAAAAAAAAACCTCATGTCATGTCATTCTCCTGCTTGAGACCTTCTAGTGTAATGACATGGGTCGTGACCCCTTTGGGAGTTGAAAGAGCCTTTCACAAGGGTTGCCTAACACCATTGGAAAGTACGGATGTTTACATTACAATTCATAACAGTAGAAAAATTACAGTTATGAAGTAGCAATGAAAATAATTTTGTAATTGGGGGGGGGGGGTCACCACAACATGAGGAACCATATTAAAGGGTCAAAGTATTAGAAAGGTTGAGAACTAACAATTTAGTGCCTTCCTATCTCATTTAAAATAAAATTTAGTCTTGCCAAGTCCCTATAATACTCTCCCTATAGATGCCTCTCTAACTTCAGCTCTTCTTATACTCTCCTCATACCTCCACTTGAATCACAGTAGATAGATTCCTTTGCTTTCTTTCTTTTTTTTTTTTCTTGAGACAGGGTCTCATTATGTAGCTTTGTCTGTCCTGGAGCTCACTACATAAGCCCTTACAGAGACCTCCTTTACACTGCCTCTGAGTGCTGGGGTTAAAGTTGCGATCCCCACACCCAGTCTCCTTTTCTTTAAATGCCACCTTTCTCCTTCCACCTCAAAGCCTTGTCATTTGGTAACCCCTCTTCCTGGAGTGATCTTTACCCAGATCTGCTCTGTCTGCTCCTTCATCCTTTTATGGTCTTGGCTCAAATGTCATCTTTCCAGTGAAATTTTCTCTGAATAGCCTATTTTAATTTTTTAAAAATATAAAGACTCAAATTAATAAATAAACCAACATGCTCTTTCACTGATTTCATCATCAGGAATGCTATATATTTTACATTTGTCTTTCTACCTTCACCAGAACAAAATCTCCAAACAAAATAACCAGGATCCAGAGCACTGCCTAATACAGAATGGACTATCAATAATTGCAGAATTAATGGAAGAATAGATTTATCTCATTTTGTTTTCATCTAAGTCTACTACAAGACAAATACTATACTTGTTTTATTGATTCAGAAAGTAGCACTCAAGTGGTTTAAATAACTTGCTCACTATCACATCTAGAGAATATAGATATCAAGATTTAAGCATACACACACATAAACACTTTCAAAGTCTTTTATTTCATAACCTTGAAGAATCAAGTATTTATATAACTATATGTGAACTGCACCAGTGAATAGCCAAATGAAAGATGAAGGAAAAGGTCTTTTTCTGGAGTTTTTCAACTTATAAATAAAATAGGAATTAGTCATTTTATAACTATTAATATAAGTATTGAATATCACAGACTTCTAAATGATATCTATACTTTATGTGACTGTTGATAAAGATCATACCACCAACAACTTTGCCAAATACATAAATATATATACACATACATACATACATACATGCACTCATACATGCCATACATACACCTGAATATGAGCAAACCTCTAAACTAGGGATTCTCAAACTCGGCACTGATGACATTTGGAAGTGGATAAAACTTTTCAAGAGGTTTCAACTGGGGTTGTTCTGTGCATGGTAGGATGTCCATCACTATCACTAGCCTGTACCTATTAAACTAGATATTGATAATACTACTTACTCCATTGTAAAAATCAAAAATTTCTCCTAAGCACTGCCAATGTCTCTCATGGAACAGAAAATTGTGCAAATCAGTCCTAGTTAACCACTGGTCTATATGCAACTATCATTCCATATGAGAAACAGAGGACAGATGAATGTGATAAATTAAGCCACATGGATCCAATCACCAAAATGTACTGTGAGAATCTGCATAGATCAAATGATACACAGCATTTGACGAATACATTTTGATGACTAAGTTTCTGGGATAAAAGACAGAAATGGAGGGGGTGTTTTAGATGAAAATATGCTTAGAAGACATGTATATTTTAACTGAAAAAAAACCTAAGCTATAGGATTTAAAGATGCGCCACTGTATGATAAAACTATAAATACATAGGAAAGAGTAATTACTGTAAAAGTCCAATAGGGAGGAGAGGGTAGTTGAAGTTGATATGGGACACTTGGCTAGCCTTGGGGCTCCTTAGGTGACTGACGAGATTCTATTTCTTGACTTGGGTGGCATTTAAAAGAATGCTGACCTTATAATAATTAATTATGCTTTATGATTGTCTTATCTTCTGCTCTATGTCTAAGTTTTTCCAGTGAAAAATACATAAGTAAATGAAAACATAATAAATAAACAGAAGAATTTGTCTTCCTTTCCACTTCACTTAGGTTTGATTTCTGTGAGAACTGTCCTTGAGAAAAGGACTATGAATTTATAGAGTTCAGGTTGATGTTTATGTCCCCTCAGCCCGGAGGTGTAAATCCTCATCACTGCTTCCAAAATGACTTTGGAAGTCATAGCCGGACTTATTCCAACCCAATACAAGCCATATGTGTGATGTCCATTTCTTGGCCTACTCCTGAAGGGATGTCTCATGTCAAATCAACAAATACCTACCAGGGAGTCTTGTGATCTAGGCCGTCTGCCAGGCACAATGAGGGGAGCAGAATGCAAAGCAGTGAAGTCTTGGCACATGTGAACAAAGCCCAAGAGAGTGCGTAGGCTGAGAAGAGATTTGTGAGACAATGACTTGTAGAAGAATTTGCAGGATAGGGGAGGGGGACCAGAGAGGGAAAGACAGAGAGAGAGAGAGAGAGAGAGAGAGAGAGAGAGAGAGAGAGAGAGAGAGAGAGAGAGAGAGACCAACCGACCACAGGTGTACCTCCTTCCTTGCAAAAGATCTGCTCCTGAAGAGTTCTGTGGTGATTAAATTTTTATAAATTTAATTATATTTTCTCATTGACTTACATTATAATCAGAGAGTGGCTTTATCTACATTTTGGATTAATCTTCAACTGGCAGTGGCTCCCAACAGTTTAAGTTTCCCTGCTTCTCTGTCAAGTAGTTAATAGTTTATAAACAAACATTTAAAGACACTATTTAAAGAAACCCTTGAGTGAATCCTTTTGAACAACAAAGGATACTTCGGCAATATTTATAAATAATCATTAGATCAGAAGCTTATCAGGGTTCCTTGAAATAAAGCAGACCGGTATACAGACTCCAGTAGCCTTTCATAGAGTTTTATAATAATTTTACTGTAATTAAATCTCTAAACCTATTTTATGTGCTTTTTAGGGCATCTGGCTTTATTCCCCTTTTTAATAGCATTCAGAAGATCATTTTGTACGGACACTTAGAGGAAACACTACTAAACATAGCTCATATCACTGAGTCATGTGATTCAAGATGACCTTGGCTTCTATGCCCATAGGAACAATTATGAAATAAAAAAGCAATGCTACTAAATGTAAAAGAGAGGTGATTTGAATTGACCAGCTGATCTGCTTGCGACAGAAGATGCTTAGGTTGCTCACTTTAGCATTGTCTTTGGAAAAGCAGACTGCCTGGAAATCTCAAGAAGGTTACTGGAGAGCTAGAGCAAAGGATGTAGCTTATTAGCTCTACCTATTCCAGCAGCATCACCACAATTCTCCCACAACATCCTTCACACTACGTGACTTGCCTCCTTTTCATCTATTCTCCACACCCCGCATTTGATGCTCACTCAGACCTCACAATGTTATTTCCCCAACAAGCTAAGGAAAGATTACCCTCAGTGTCAATAGCTTGAAAGCCCATTATACTTGGTATCAATCAGGCTACATTTGGGTCTAGAACACAGAAGAGGATTCCTAAACTACCATAAAATAGCAAAACTCCAGGGCCATTGATTCTTCTGTAGCCGGTTTAAGGCAAGTTGCCCTTGCACTTCATCTTGACTGCAATTTGTAGACAAGTTTTAAGCTCACTCTACTGGTTACACATAGTCAAAGGGATATGATTTATGAAGGGTTTTACTCTGGCTAGCTTAGTTCTGTCTGATTAAAGACCCCCATTTATTTTGGAGTAAATGGATAAAGGTTAGTTCACTGTTTTGTCTTCAGTGACATGAATATAACTTATTATTGGTTTATTTAGAAAATATACTGGAAATAAAAACTGGAATGCAGTACAGAAGAATAAATCAAGAATGAATTTTGGTGTAGAAGGAGAAAAGGATGCTCCTGCCAAATCAATTTCTTTCCATGAGTGATAGTGCCGCTTCTCAAGGAACAAACTCTGTCTCCCACACTATAATCAAGAATCTCCATCCCTAAGGCATTTATCTGAATATAGCAATATGACTGCATAGTTATAGTTCTATACTACATATGGCATTCTGTACCTGTTGACAAACATTCCATTATAGCCATTGTGGTAGACAAAATAACTCACACTCTTTTATAAACCCTGACACTTGATTGAGGAGTAGGTCCTATAAATTCCATCTAACCAAAGGAATATGGTGGAAGTCTTTTCCAGATGTAACAAAAGTTCGTAATCAGCTGAATTCATTGTTGCAAAGAAAGATCACATCTGAGTGTGATATTGCATTCTGTAATCCCTGATAATACAGGAGGATCATGATTTAGAGGCCAACTAGGGCTGCATAAGCAAGCTCCTGTCCGAAAAACTGTGGAGGAGACCCTGAGTGTGCCTGACCTAATTACATGGTGTGTTTAAAAGGGTCTGGATGGAGAATTAAAGAAATGGAGACTTCAAAGGCTGACTTTGAAGAAGCAACCTTCCATTAGTGGACTTAAAGAAATGGATTCTGGGGGCTGGAGAGATGGCTCAGAGTTTAAGAACACTGGCTGTTCTTCCAGAGGTCCTGAGTTCAATTCCTAGCACTCACATGGTGGCTCACAACCATCTGTAATGAGATCTGGCTGCCTCTTCTGGCCTGCAGGGATACATGCAAACAGAACACTGTATACATAATAAATAAATAAATCTTTAAAAAAAAAAAAGAAATGGATTCTGCCAATAACCATGTGATCTTAGAATGAACATATCTTTCCCTAGTGAGTTCTTGAGATGAGAGGTCAGCCTAGATAATGCTTCAATTTCAGCCTTACAGGACCCAGAGCAAAAAAAAAAAATCAACTCACTTTATATGAAAACTTTTGATCCACATAAACTATAATACAATGCATGACTTTTGTTTTAAGATTCTAAGTCTCTGAAAATGTGTTATGCAGCAACAAAAAGCAAAGATAGCCATGAAGAATCAACAATGGGGAAATCTTAACCCATGAAAGTAATGGAGGCAATAAAACCAAAAATTAACACAAGTTAAAACAAGCGTTATCATTCCACTTTTCCAGAACTGAAAGCAAAGGCTCTAGAATGGAGCTCTTATATTCATTTCAGAATGGTTTGCCCCACCCAGCATTGCTCACTGACTATAAACCACCATTCTGTAACATTTTTAGGACACTATCTCATGTATCTCAGGCTGTCCCCAAACTCACTACGTAGCTGAGATGACCTTCAGCTTCTGATCATCCTGCCTCCCCCTCCCCAATACTGGGATTATAGTAATGGATCACTGTACCCAGTGCCAGGGATCCAACCCAGGGCTTTGTGCATACTGAGCAAGCACTCTACCAACTGAGAGCTACATGTCCAAGCTCCCCATTCTGTGTCTTCCTTGCAAAAAGAAAAACCCACATGTACAGCCTAGTCTTTAAATACAAAGACGGGAAGAAACTAAATATGCCTCCAAACAAGTAAAGTCATAAACTCAGTAGACAACTGAGAAGTGGGGATGAGAGAAAGACAGACAGAGAGACAGACTAGAGCCTGGTGTGGACTTTTGAAACCTCAAAGCCCACATCCAGTGACACACTTCTTCCAACAAGGCCGCATCTACTCCAATGAGACCACACCTCCTAATCCTTCCAGACAGTCCACCAACCTGGAACAAGGCATTCCTATAGGGTCATTCTCATTCAAACTACCACAGCATCCACAACTATATGAGGATTTAATGAAAGAAAGAAGTCTGTTCCCAGTGTATCGGGTAGCCCGGATTTGCCTGCATAAGGATGAATAAATAAATGAGGGTCATAAGGAAAGAGTTTATCATCGCAAAGGAGTAATAAATGTGAGGGATGTATACTTTATATGCAAATCAAGGATGAGGGGCAGTAACAAAAAGTCTTAATGCAAGAATCCAGAAGAGTTAATGCAACCACAAAGCAGTGGTTCGCAAAATGTGGCCCTAGGACCAGCAATAGCAGCAACACCTGGACTTTGCTTGGAGATGTAAATTCACTACCCCAGAGTGAATCAGAAATTCTGGGGAAGGGCCCAGCAATAGATTTCAAGGACCAAGTATGTAGACAAATGAAGCAATCTCAAGGTGTTAGATTATAAAAGAAGGAAGAACAGCAAATAGTCTTAACACCACATATTAAAGTCAGCTGCCAAACTATAACACTGAAAATGTTCAGGTGGGCCCCTCATCAGAAATTCCACCCTAGTTCATGTAAAGTAGGGCCGGGCATCCAAATTATTTACTAGCTCTCCGCATGATTCAAATGTGAAGCCAGAGTTTGGAACCCATGATATAAAAGGTGAGTTGGAGTGCGAGGACATCACTCAAGAGTGCTATATAAATGACCTCTTAAAAAAATGGACTCTTCCTGATATGGTGTTCCACTGCCTCCAAAGTATTCGCACATACATTCTCAGCTGTCAACACTGCTATGCTTTTGCACAAGGCAAGGAAATTGCTTTTATTTTGGCAGTACAGAAAAAAAATCAGCAGCAGCTGGCCCTTTTCACAGTCCCTGCTCACCCTCTGAGCTGGTGTATGCAGCAGCAGCACTCTGCTTTCCTGACCTCAGCCTTCGCAATGCTCCTGAGAAACTCTGAGGAAGAAAAGCTGCAGTTTCTTGTACTTACAGTTGTAGCAGTCATCACAGGGTCATTGTCGTACTTGGCCTCCAAACCTCCCTTAGGGCCTAGCATACACAGGCAGATAATCTAAAAGGTCCACACAACCCTTCAACAGCTTGGAGACACTTCATTGCTATGTAAGATCTTAGAGAGAAAGGCAACACTGTATCAAGTCCAGCTGGGAGAGACTTTAAATACATGCAGCTTTCAACCGTTTGGGACATCAGCACTGTGTCTAGAGCCCAGTGATAGTCATTTAACCATCCACACAACTACAATTTGCTTGGGCTAGTGAGTAAAGAGTAACTGATGGAAACAGATGCAGAGATCACAACCAAACACCAGGCCAAGCTCCAGGAGTCCAGTCGAAGAGAGAGAAGAGGGATTCTATGAGCAAGCGGGCTTCAAGATCATGCTGCGGAAATCTACAGAGACAACCGATAGTGGGAACTCATGAACTATGGACCAATACCTACAGAGCCCCCATGGGACTGGACTAGGCCCTGTGTATAGGCAAAACAGTTGTGTAGCTTGACGTGCTTAAGGGGCCCCTGGCAGTGGGATCAGGACCCATCCCTGGTGCATGAGCTGGCTTTTTGGAGCCCAGTGCCTATGGTGGGACACCTTGTGCAGCCTTGATGCAGGGAGAGGGGCTTGGACCTGCCTCAACTGAATGCACCAGGCTCTACTGACTCCCCATGGGAGGCCTTGCCTTGGAGGAGGTGGGAATGGGGGGTGTGTTGGGAGGAAGGCTGGGGGCGGTGGGAGGAGGAAGGAGAGGGGCACCTGTGGTTAGTATGTAAAATGAACAGAAAATTTCTTAATAATAAAAAAAAGAAAGTTCAAGCCCAAGTACACCTTAGAATACATAGCTCTGTGTAACTTACAAGTTCTGTATATACACTTCAGGCTTTTGCAGGTATACCAGATAGAGATTGCTCTACCACTAGCTGATCCAGTGGTGACATCATTGGATAGAGTCACCTAGGAACAAGCAATAATGCTTTATCCCAGAGACTCGAGATGCAATACATAATAGATGACAACGATGACAGAACAAGTTTTCCACTGGAAATTTCAGGTTTTAAAAAGCTCAAGATGCCAGGCGGTGGTGGCGCACGCCTTTAATCCCAGCACTTGGGAGGCAGAGCCAGGCGGATCTCTGTGAGTTCGAGGCCAGCCTGGACTGCCAAGTGAGTTCCAGGAAAAGGCACAAAGCTACACAGAGAAACCCTGTCTCGAAAAACCAAAAAAAAAAAAAAAGCTCAAGATGGTTATGGTGGCACAGTGGTAGGATATGCTGAAGAGGCTGAGGCAGGAGGATCATGAATTCAAGGCCAGCCAGAGATATACTTTTAAGGCCTTTAATCCTAGCACTCAGGAAGCAAAGGCAGGCAGATCTCTGTTGAGGCTAGCCTGGTCTATATAGTGAGTTCTAGGCCAGCCAAGGCTACACAGAGAAACCCTGTCTCAAAAATTAATGAATATGTAAAAAGGAAGCTTAAACAAACATTTCAAAAAATATAAGCATGCTGCTTCAGCGAAAATGCCCAAGGGCAGTCAAGGAATGAATGTTGGGCAGGTAAAAGACATGACATTGCAGGTGGAGTATCAGGTCAGGTCTTGGGTTTTGTTTTTGTTTTTTCCCCAAGAACTAATCAAACCAGTTCTCAGGTTGGAACTGCTATCTAGAGCAGTGGTTTGTGGGATTGATTTTGCCTGCCATGGGACATTTGGCAATGTTTAGAGGCATCTCAGTGTAGAAGGATGCTACCACTATCTAGTGGGAAGGGAACAGGATGACTCCACAACAAAGGACCATTCAGCCCCATGGTATTAGTGGCAGGACTGTGAAACTCTGATTTTATGAAATGCCTCCCCCATGAACAATGGAGGAGGACAATCCTGATGGGTTTCATTTCTATGAAATCCTGGACTCTTCCCTTTGGTTTCCCCAAGCATCACAGAGGAGACAGATGAATTTGTCTTGACATTATCTCACTCACCCCTGTGTTTCAGGGAACTCCCCTGCATTTCAGGGAACTAAATGTATGAGTAACACAGGACACAAAACTCTCCAGGCTCCCACCAGATAACTTCAGGAAGAAAAAGTAAAGCTCCACAGCCTCCCTGTAACGACTCATGTCAACACATGTCTTCTTTGTGGATAAAATATTGAGCAGAATCACTTGAAGTTGCCAATATTTGATTAATTTGGGCCTTCAAAGGGGCAATTTCATGTGGTTCAACAAAAACTATTTTCATTATGCTGGTGCTGAAGGTTGCTTAATCATGTTGAACTGCCTCAGTTTCACTACCTGTGAAATGGACTAAGCATTCCTTCCTTCCAGGAGCCATTTTCTTGTGTTGGCTCTTCAGTCATTGCTCACAGGGCAGTTTTTAGTGACAACAATACCTGATCATCAGCTGTTTGCTAGACAGATCCTATTTCCTATCCATATGCCCTACAAGGCAAAATAGTGTTGGTATTTCTCTTTCTCTCTCTCTCTCTCTCTCTCTCTCTCTCTCTCTCTCTCTCTCTCTCTCTCTCTCTCTCTCTGTCTTTCTCCCTCGCTCTCTCTTTCCTGCATTTTCAGTTATAATTTCATTTTATACTGTGAAAAGGAACTGTAATACTGCTATGTGTACAGGGTCTTAGTACTTGAGCTAACCCAAAAGCCCAGCAAGTCTTGTTCTCTTGGGTACTTTGTATCCACTTTGATTGATAAGGACTTTATATTCATCTAAACAACCTGACCTAATTGTTTCTGTGTACTCAGTAGGAGGAACTTACAATTACAAAATGCCTGTGACATGCCAATGTGCTTCAAGCTTTCACATAAGTTATCAATTTAATCTCATATACAAGGCAGTGAGGAAGGAATGCAACAAATTTTTGTAGAGACCAAGAATGCCAAAGTGGCCACTAGAGAAATACATTACATGGATAGAAGTGAATTTGCCTTTCCTTCACCATAGTGAAATGTTTACTTACAAAAAAATTATGATGTATATAATCTCAAGATATCAGCATCATCTTCTTTTCTCATTTCAGTATTTTTAAAAAAATGGCCAATAAAACTGCCTATGAGCTGTTTTTTTATCTTGCTATATCCGTTTTCAGCTGAAAGTATTATGTTGCCTTTCATTCAGCTTTCATAAAAAAAACATAGATTCACTGATTAAAGATGAAATCATACATATTCTTGTCTTCCAAAAACACTGCCTAATGTACTTAAAATTCTTTTCATAAGGGGGTTGAGGAACACACAATGGAGACAGTCTATGCAGGTGGAGGGGTGAAGTGTGGCCACCTTGTGGCTAATTGCTATAGGGACAAAGGCGGAATGACCTGCAGGCCCTGGCATCTGCAAACTTGCTTCTTAACTCTGAATTTCTCTCTGAGTGCAGTAATTGGGCATTGACTGAGCAGAGCTGTACTCTCCATCATTCAAGGTAGGGAAGCAGCTCGGCTTTGGAGAGTTCCACAGTTGCTACCTTCTTCAAGTTTCATAGCTTATGGTGTTGGATGCAGTCTCTGGGGAGTGTTTAACAGCAAATTCAATTTCCTTCTCATAGCTCTAGGGATGTAAATTCTAGAATAGCCATGAGTGATTTGCTCATGGTCTGAAATAAGATTATGTTGTGTACAAATGTGTAATGTGGCCATCCTAAAATAAATTCATTAACTTCTAAATGTCAGAAACAGAGAATGATTGTGCCTCAGTAAAAAAGGAACTAGTCTGGGGGAATAAAAAAATTGACTTTCTACCAACTATACTCATCACCAACTAGATGTGCGAATTTAACTCTTTCTTCCTGTTTGCTTATGACTAAAACAAGAGGCAACAAAATCGGTAGGTTTTCACATATTTATTTTAACAGTGGATCTATTTTTATGTTCAAAAAAAGTTTCCAGAACCTACATGCACCAACGCCATCAAAAGGCAGAAAGGCCACTGTAGCTTAAGTTTTTCTGCCTGGCCCACGGTCAGGGCAAATCTCTCTCACCTGCCAGTCCCACAGCCTCAGACCCAACCAAGTAAATACAGAGACTTATATTGGTTACAAACTGTATGGCCATGCAGGCTTCTTGCTAACTGTTCCTACAGCTTAAATTAATCCATTTCCATTAATCTATACCTTGCCACATGGCTCGTGGCTTACCGGCATCTTCACAAGCTGTTTCTCATCATGGCGGCTGGCAGTGTCTCTCTGACTCAGCCTTCCACTTCCCAGCTTTATTCTCCTCCTTGCCCTGCCTATACTTCCTGCCTAGCCAACGGCCAATCAGTGTTTTATTGATTAATTAGCAACACATTTGCCATACATCCCACAGCAGGCCACATACATCCATCACTACTATCCCTTTCCTATCCCTCACTTCCCCACCACCCAAGTCCCTTTAAGCCACCTCCACTGACTCCTGGCATCAGCCGATGACCACTGGACAAACTGATTTGCAGGATCCTTTGTATCCTAAGCATCTAAATAGACAAAGATTTCCAAAGGAAAATATTTTGTGAAGATGCTTTATAGACATACTCCCAACCTCTTGGCTTAGAAAAGATTAAGCTCATTAAGTAATTAGAGAACAATTCAGTTCTCTACATTAAGCCATGTGCCTCCAGTGCAGAATACAAGAGAAGGTTCTCTGAAGAGCACTAGATGAATTGCTCTTAAAAAGTACCTGAAGTGCTGTGGCCTAAGCAACCTTACTGATTGTCTCTCCAGCTTCTGGCCCCACTGACATGATGGAGGCTTGCTGCCGGCTGTGCAAAGCACACAGGCAAGACCTATCATCTAGTGATCTCCACTCAAAACTGGGCTTGTGCCTCCTTTAAACCCAGCTCATGCCTTGCTCAAGTGACAACGGCTGCCTTTATTACTGCCTTCTTTCTTACATGAGGGATAAAATGTGTTTGCATTTGCCCTTTCACTCTGAAACCTAATTATTAAGCAATCTAGAGTGGGAGACATCATTTTATCTTGATGGGCTCTGAGGCCCCAAAGGAGAACTTAATATAAAAACAAAATCAACATTTTTATCCTGATGGAAATTGGCAAAATATATTGATTTAGGCAGATACCTACTGTTGAAGAATACTAAAACTGTTTTCGAAAAGCTACAATTCATTTAATAATCAATTCAAGCAATTTCTACCAAATATAAACTGTAGTTCAGACACTGCTGTAGGTAGAGCACTGTCATAGTCCACAAGTCGCTTACCCAAGTCCCTCACTACCACTCATGAAATAACTGAAACGCAGCATGGTAAGTACAGCCATTAAGAAAAAGCATTCCCAGTTAGGGCTAGAGAAGTTAGGAGTTTATAAAGGGTGATGTGGTGAATGCTGTTTTCCTTTTGGTCATTGTGGCAAAAACCATTATCACTCCTTTTCTTTGGAGGAGCATGAGCACGTGAAATGTTTTTAATAAATTTATTTAATTATTTTACATCCCCGCCACAGTTTCCCCTTCCTCCTAGCACCTCTCCCTCCCGCTTCTGTACACATTCCCCAATCCACTCCTCCTCCTGTTTCTGTTCAGGAAAGGGCAGGTCTCCCATGGATATCAACAAAACATAGCCTATCAAGTTGCAGTAAGACTAAGCACCTCCCCATGTGTTAAGGCTGAGCGAGGTGACCCAGTATGAGGAGTAGAGTCCCAAAGGCCAGTAAAAAAGGTTGTGGGTCTGCATCTCTTTCCATCAGTTGCTGGATGAAGCCTCTCTGATGACAATTAGGCTGGGCATCAATCTGGTCACAGGAGATGGCCAGTTCAGGCTATGTATCTGCTTACTGCTAGGGGTCTGAGCTGAGGTCTTCTTGGGAGATTCCCTTGCAGCAAGTTTTTATCTAACCCCAAAATGACCCCTTTCCAGTAGTCTCTTTCAGTACCCTCCCCCTGTACCCCCAACCTGATTGCTCATGTTCCCATGAAATTTCTAAGTCTCCCCTGCAGATTACAGTAAAATGTTACCACACGTTAGTTGTGAGTATAAGCATACGTGATGTGCACCACCTCCAAATCTGGCCCAGAAAAAAAAATCTCACACTCAACACTCATTCTCTTTCACCATGCATCATCTGGCTGAATGGAAAAGACTCCAAGGACTTAGTGGATCCAGCATATAGTAGAAGCCAGGGTCCCTGAATCTTTGGACAGAGCATCCTCCAGTCCCAGTTGTCAGGGGTGTTGAGAGATAGTTATAATTCTGATAACTAAACAATAGTGGCAATGCAAAACTTTGCTACTCACAATTTAATTATGAGGCAAATGGGTAATCTTTGAATGGCTTTATACAACAAAATAAATGACCAGTTTCTTACTTGGGAAATAGGACTCGGGTGGCAATATGGAACATAGATTGGGAGATGGGACAAGAATAGAAAGAGGCCGGGCGGTGGTGGCGCACGCCTTTAATCCCAGCACTTGGGAGGCAGAGCCAGGTGGATCTCTGTGAGTTCAAGGCCAGCCTGGTCTACCAAGTGAGTCCCAAAAAAGGCGCAAAACTACACAGAGAAACCCTGTCTCAAAAAACCAAAAGAAAAAAAAAAAGAATAGAAAGAGAAGCAGAGTAATAAAACAAACATTAGAACCATAAGTGAAGGCAAGAAGGTTGTGTGTTTGAATTTGCTCATTAGCAATCAGCACACAGAACAAGAAAAAGACACTATTGAAAGACCCACTAGAACATGAATAGGTGCACAGAAGATTGGGGAGCCATGTGCAACATTTTAATTCCTGGGATTGGTGAAGTTGCATTCACAGGAAATGAAACACAAATAGTGAAGATTTGTATGAAAGATTAGTGATCATTTTGAAATATGTCATATAGATGGATACCCATAATACAGTAGGACATATATAGGTCTAAAAGTCAGAGAAAAGAAGGCCCGAACTGAAACTCAGATTTGAGAATCACTTGGTTAATGTATCATGCAATCTGATGAGGTGGCCCAAGAAGAATATTTACAATGAAAAGGTTACAACCTACAGAACATTTAAGACAGGGTAAGTGGAGAGCAGCCTGAGGAAAACTACAAAGGATTGAGCTGAGAGGTATAGGAAAAGCAGAGAAAAACAAAAGCAAAGTGCAAAGAGAGTTTAACAGGGGTTATTAGAGAGTTCAGCTCCTGAAAAGTAGTTTGCAGCAATGAGAGGGTGAGGGAAAGAGGAGAGAGAGAGCCAGAGCCAGAGACTGTTCCCGACCTCTCTCTTCTACTCTGCAATAATCTGCTGGTGCACCCCAGCCTGGAGGTCAGAAATCAGCGGCAGCTGTTCGTTACAAACTCCAGTTGAACAAAGAATGTAAAGAGTGGATCTGAGAGCAAACCACTAAACAACCCAGTCTGCTCTCAACAGAAACGGTTCTAGTGATACAGAAGCAGAGGAGACTAGGAGGCAACAATGTAGAGATGGCAGCTGTGGGCTTTCTTGACGATTCTTTTTAAATAAGAGTGGCCTGGAAGGAGGAACAGAGATAGATAGATAGATAGATAGATAGATAGATAGATAGATAGATAGATAATTAACCCTGTTGATGGTGGTATTCATGGTTAACTTATACCATCACCCTGAATCTTATCAACAGCGCTAAGGCTAACACTTCAGGTATATCCTTGAGAAAACTAACAGGGAGAGTTTTAAACTGTGTAGACTCTCTCAAGGATACTTGCTGGATTAGCCCTTCCCTCTACTACATCCATGTTACAAGCCATTCAAAGGTAGCTGGCATGCCTCCAAACAGATGATCTCAGGAAGTACTGAGCAAGTCCTCTTCTGCACTTGAACATCCTATCCATGGTCATTTATTGCACTGTTGCTGTCAGTTAGGTGGTCAGTTGTCTTGTCCATTGGACTCCTGTAGGGAGTGAATTTGTTGTTTTTCTCTCTCTGAATCACCACAGCTGGCTTTTTAATATGAGCAGAGACTGCACTTATAACAACTAGGAAAGACTCATGTCTTTATGAAATAAGTGTGTCCCTATTGCTGGCCTAATCTCAACATCAGTCATGATGACCTTGGTAGTCCTTCTGGTGAAGCACTCTGGGAGCAGAAGAAACTTCATATGAAACAAACTGCATACCTGTGGTAAGAGGATGGAGGGAAGATACAGCTCCTTATCACTTTGGATACTATGTGATAATAGCTGGGCCATATAATCCATAGCAGTCCACAGCAGCTGCTAACACACAGAAAAAGCTGCCCACAGTGATAACATCTTACAGTTTTGGAACACCACTGTACTCCCTAAAATGACGTTCAGAACTCAGGACCCTGGGGGACACAAAAGATACACACATGTATTATTCTAACTCTTAGATAATCAGTCATTAATTCCATACATTTTCAACAGTATTTCTTAAGCAGATTTCACTTCGTTTATTATAAACCCTGAAAATGCAGAATTAGACAAAAGGGTCCAAATCTCTGCCTTCAGGATGCATATATTCCTATGGGTGCCATGTATGTTGAAATGCATACCTATGTCCTATAACCAGGATATCATAAGACTGACAACACTGAAATTTAGTTGTTGTGATGACACACGTGTTATGGGAATGCTCTTTTCTCCACACTGTGAGCATTCTAATAACTTCCATCTCAAAAGTTGATTTCTTGTTAGTAGTTAAATTGTATGTCAAGCTTATAAATCCTGAATCTTAGAGAAGTACATATAGATTTTCAAGATGCTTCCTTCGTTCTAGACACTTTCCGATCATTATTTGACTCCCTCATCCCTACAGCACCAGATGCTGACATTGAATACAATATCCAAATTGAACAGACTAAGAAAATAAGACTAACAGAGACAAGGTTGCTCTTGACCATATAAAGTGAAGATTCGATCTCAAGTCCATCTGGTGCCAGTGTCTTTGCTTTCTTAAGTGACTTTCAAATCACTCATTTTAATGTTCCATTTTTATCCAAGGAAACACCAGTAAGTGCTTCTAATGTACACCGATTTTCTTCAATCTTCTATTTAGTTGCACTTGTTTTATGAACTACACCTTAAAAACTCCTTCTAGCTCTACAATCAATGAGAATACTAAATGGATTGAGCATCTGCCCTCAGCATTATTATTCTAGATAGGAAAATGATTACCAAATTCATGCCTGTGAGTTCACCTTTCAACATTCATTTAATCAAGATGAGTAATTACCCTAGCGGGCAGTAATTAGGTAATTAGTAAAACTAGTTAATACAAATAGCATATTAATATAACCAAATAAATGCTAGTATAATTTTTATAATTATTGTGGCGTATAGGTCTACCTGAATTTTTTAAAGCAAAAGACATAATTTCTGGGCTATGTATTGTACAATTTCCACTTGCATGTGGGAATGCCTTTTGACATCTGTGACCCTGCAGAGTAAAAAGGAGATTGAGACAATTATCTTGGGTACTGAAGCAAAAGCCTGCTTGCACTAAAATTATCAGCCTAGACTTTGCCTGATTTTCGCTAAATGGTTGCTCCATTTTCTCATATAAAAAAAAAAGCCACCTTATAGCACTAAACATAAATAGCTTTCTCTGTTTAGAAAATGAAAGTACAGCATTATAGGAATAATTTATCCTGGACAGACAAACAACTATTCCCATTGGCAAAATAGTGTATACATTGGTATTTATCTCCCCCAAAAGAAAAGGTTTATCTTTAGCAACACTACCCTGTGGCTTCCCCACCCCCATCCCAACATGGAAAACCTAAACCAAGTGTAAGGAAGAAACACATTCAGGAGAAAAAGCATCTCTTGATATGACAGAGTACACACACACACACACACACACACACACACACACACACACACTTGCATCTGTATTTTCAGTAGTAGGTATTATATCACCATAATCACCATATCCTGTGACGGGTTTGCTTGAAATAGTTACCAATCTTAGCATAATCTTCAGATAGGTATTGATCCACACACGGGATAAACAACAATATGGGAGCAATATTTATAGAAATATCTCATCTCTCCCTAAACATAAACTGCTGATGATTGATTTCCATGCATTCAGAAAGGCCGTATGCCAACAAGGACCAACTAATGCTCCAAATCCTAGAATGCCAGCCGAATAAGAAACAACTTCCAAGGTCATTACCTGGCATCTAGTTTATGGCTCTCTTGTTTGAGGTAACCACTTAATACTCCATTTGATTCATTTTATTATTGTCCATGAACATGAGATAATGTGCTTGGTGTCCAGACCTTCTTTTAATGGCAGAAACCCTAGCTCAGTCAATATCTTTCCATACTGGCATCAGTAATAAAGACATATCCTTGAAATCTGGTTCATTAGTTTGCTTGGTACTAGTCCTTCTAAAGGGCCAAGGTTTCATCTTTACCTGTGACAGCATATATTATAATACATCACATTTCAATTAAAACTTTTTCTTAAGAATACAAATTCAATTATAGTTGGTAAGTCAATTGCAATGTCTCTAAAATCAGCTGGCCCCTTCTATACAATCCAACCTCATTAACTTTGACTCACGCCTTCCTGATATGCAAAGCAACCTGAAATCTTGCCTGGCTTCCCAAATCCAAGAAGCTAAATTTTCATACGATTTTTCTGTCATTGTTTCCAAGAAAAGTAATCATTTCTCAAACTATGAGCTATTCGTTTGAATTTCCAGTCTGTAAATTGTGAAGAAGGCGTGTGGATATGAAACAAGAGAAGATAAATTGCAAATTGGAGCTAAAGAGAAAATAAATACAAGATCTTAGTGGATTCTAATTGTTTTCCACATATTATAGGAGCAGCTATTATCCTCTCTTCTAAATTTATGTCATCTGTGCATTTATCTATATTCCTATTTGTCTGTCATCTATCTGTCTTCCACCTGCTTGTTAGTGTCTATTTATTTGGCATGGCAAGTTGTGCTGTCTTTGTCTGCAAAGAAGAAAAGAAGGGAAAAAATGATGACAAATCTTGGTGTAGCATGAATAGCAACGAGGTAAGGCTGATGCCTGATGTGCGGATGAACCCTGGAAATGAAGTGGCCCTTGAATTAAATTAATTTAAAATCTGGCAAATATTACCCGGCATGTTTGTCAATGTGCTGTATAATTATTAATTTGTTCATTGAAGCAACTGTATAAATAAATAGAAAGCAGACTGTCATGATTAAGCAAGCATTGAAAATTCCAGGGTCAAGGAGCCCTGCAATACAGAGGTCTCAATAGCGTTCCTGGGCCTTACTTTCGCATCTCCTCGCAAAGCCACATGTCGATAACAGCAAATTAATTGGCCCACATTTAGATGCCAACAGGGCTTTTGTATTCTCAGTGCACATTTTTGTCTTCTTGGAGTGAGATGTTAGTAACAGGGGTTTTAATATTACCCCTAGGGGAGCACCAGAAAATCTTAACAATTTCCTTCACTAGAGTATTTTCATTAGTGCTAAATGCCGTGCAATTTACATTTGAAATCAGGTGTAGGGGTGAGCAGAACGTGACAAGACATGTTGCTGTGGTGCCTTTTTTTCTGTTCTTCCAATGTTCTTTATTTACCGCCATGAGGTCTCAGAATAAAAGCACATACATCAAAAATAAAGTATTTCTATATTTCTCTTTGCCCTTCCCTTTAAGTGATGGAAATTCCACTTTCCTCAAACACTCAAAGCATGTTTTACTAAGATAAAGGAACACTTAAAAAAATAATAACAACAATGCACCCAAAGCAGAGTGACTACCATCATGTGACACCTATGAACAGAGATCACAGGAAAAGGACAAAATCCCGTGAAGAAGGAACAAGATGTAAGTTAATGCAAACACTCTTGGCTTCTCAGTTTATGTCTATGCGGCTCAATTACACAACAGATTTTAGCCTGCAATGATGAAATGAATATCTAGCATTGTTTTTATTTTAAAATATAAACCTCAAGTAGAATTTGTATTGAGGATCTTAGGGTGAACTAAACTATGGCTAATGTTATTTCAGTTCAAAAAAAATATGCCTCTCCTGGAATGAAAAAAAAATTGCACATATGTGAAATCGAGCACTGATTTTGTCATTATTTTCACAGTATCCACTTATGGTGTATGTTTGTTTGTTTAGTTTTTGCTTTGCTTTGGGTTTGGGTTCTATGTTTGGAAACAGTATCTCAGTACACAGCCTAGGATGGCCTTGAACTCATGACCCTCTTGCCTCAGCCTCCAAAGTGCTATCACTTATGATTTAGCTAGTATCTCAGCTCCTAAATGCTTTAGTTGAGCTTCTAAGTACAATAAGGTAGATAAAGCCAGGAAACTGTAATACCTGAAGTATAAGAACCATTTTTTGTGTCAAAAATGGTTCTAGGTGCTATACACAAACTTACAGAATCTAGTCCTAGGCCTAGAAATCTGGTTCTGTCATCCTCAACTTTACAGATGTTAGAATGAAAAAGAGACATATTTGCAGAAATCCAAGAACTATTTTCTTATTGTATCTATCAGGCTTGCATACCAACTGCCATGGCATTCAAAGAACAAATAAAAGTCCAGCTGATGCCAGGCAGTGGCAGCACACGCCTTTAATCCCAGCACTCAGAAGGCAGAGGCAGGCGGATCTCTGAGTTCAAGGCCAGCATGGTCTACAGAGTGAGTTCCAGGACAGCCAGGGCTACACAGAGAAACCCTGTCTCTAAAAATGAAAAACAAAAAACAAAAACAAAAAAAGTCCCACCTGATGATGTTAGAAATTAGCCAGCATTTACTCCTCAGTTTTGACAGACTTGGGACAGTCTCTGGATGCATGAAAGATGAAGCTATTCTCCAAATTTGACTGAGTGTCAAATTTATGTTTCCCATTTCTGAGCATGAGTTTGCCAGGTTACTTCCTGGCCGGCTGTTATGCTAACATATTAATGAGTTGATTCGTTTATGGCCTCATGTTCTCAAAAATGCCCTAAAAGTGGATAAGGGCAAGATAATACAGCAAGAGACAGAGAATTTTCTAGCACATCAGGAACACTTTTTAAAATCCCAAATCACAAGCCACACCATACATCAACTAAGTCAAAATCTCTTGAGCTGGTACTCAGGAATCAATAAATGCTTATTTAAATCAATAAACATAAGTGTTGATCTGCTCTAGTATCAATGAATACAAAAGAAATGTATATTTTATAATTAATAAGACATAACTATTTACAAATCCCCACCTGGATCTAAGCACCATAGTATGAGAGTCAGAAAATGTCAATCAACTCTGCTACACTATCATCTCTACGATTTGGGGTAAATTCCAGAACCTTCCTATGTTGCAGTTTTCTCCTCATAAAATAAAACCATACTTGTCTTTCCTTGAAGAGAAAGCAGTATGTCAAACAAAACTATTCAAGTTGTAAGCATTTCTTTTTGTTCCCAGGCCTGTAAACTGTAACCAGTCACTGCTAAAACTAGGCATAATGCCTTCCCTCAGCCACAGTTAATCTAAGTCACACTGAACTTTGTACCACCAGGGACCAGGAGCCAATTATCATTTAAACTATACCCAGAAGTCTTTCCTCAGCTGTCAGCATGCTTCTTTTCCAGCCTCTGGCAAAACTACTTGTGAGCAAAAACACCTCCTTTAGCCTCAGGAGCAACTGGCTCAGTTCCTGTCTTTCTTTTGCTTTTATTCTTTCCTGTAGTGTGATTCCATCAACATTTTTCCTATGAAAAACAAACAAAACAATAATAAAAAAAAAAACCTCCTTTGGGTTTTTTTTTTTCCTCAATCAGAAAATAACATAGAGAGCAAATTGTGGACTTAAGATTTGCCTTTTGATTTGTTTTGTTTTGTTTTGTTTTGTTTTGTTTTATGGAGTTGGAGATTGAACCCAAGGTCTCGCATGTGCTAGGTAATTGCTCTACCATGGAACTTCATCCCCAGCCCTAAAACTTATCTTGAACAAACAACTTCTACATTTATTTCTCAAGTCTACCACTTAAGAGCATAGACAATTTCCTCAACCGCTTGACTTCCTCCTCTGAGAGCTGGGGTTAAATATATGTATCTCCCCAAACTGTCAAGCAATATCAATGAGCGAATATAAGCTTTCAAAACTAAGGTGGAGATAGGTGGATCGCTGGGGCTCACTAGCCAACCAACACAACCAAGTCCGTGAGCTCCAGCCTAGTAAGAAACCTGTCCTGAAAAACAATGTGGATCATACCCGAGGAAAAAAAAAAAACATCTAAGATTGATCTCTAGCCTACACACACACATACACAAATGTATGTGTGTACCCACATACAAGGCTTTGAAATTAGAGCTATGTTGTTAAGTTTAAGATTTTTAAACTTAAAAATGTGGCAGAGGAGGGGATATGTGCCTGTATGTGCAGTGCCCAAGGAGTCCATAATGAGATGATGGATTCCCTGGAGTGGGAGTTCCAGGTAGTTGTGAGCTGCCAGAGATGGGTGCTGGGAACTGAACTTGGGCCCTTTGCAAGAATAGTACATGCTCTTAACCACTGAGCCATCTCTCCAGCTCTTAATTAGTTAATTTCGAAATAATAATAATCATGAGATCTCCACAATACTACTTTTTCTAATGTCAGCCATCAGGGTCTTTCTTAATTTTTAAAATTATTTCTTTTTGTTATTTTCTTATAATTACTTGCAACATCCCACCCTTCCCTTTTCTCCCCACAAACCCTCCCATATGCCCCTCTTTTCATGGCTTCTTTTTTCATTAATTGTGTTACATGAATGTGTGTGTGGTCCGGTCTCATATATATAATATATATATATATATATATATATATATATATATATATATATACATATACATATAATATATTATATGTATTCCAAAATATAACTGCTCAGTCTATCATGTTACACATGCACACACACAGAATAAATAAATAAGTGTTTAAAAATCTAATAAAAACTGAGCTTGGCAGTAATGGCACATGCCTTTAATCCCAACATGTAGGAGGCAGAGGTAGGTGGATCTCTGTGAGTTTGAGGCCAGCCTGGTCTACAAAGGGATTTCTAGGACAGCCAGGGCTGTTACACAGAGAAACTCTGTCTCCCAAAAAACAAAAACAAAACAAAACAAAAAAACACTAATAAAAACTGAAATAAGGTTATTTCTTTGTATATCTCCTTTTCTATTTCTTCTTAATTAAGCGTAATCAAACACACATAATAAAGAGCTAAAAGACTCCCAGTTATGAGAGTTTGGACTGTTTTCAAGATCGAGGCATTTTGAGTGTTCATTGCAAATTCCCAAGTACACTGCTATGATCTCTGAAATTAGAACACACACACACATACACACACACACACACACACACACACACACACACACACACACACACTCAGGTAGTGAATGTTGAACTTAACAATCTGTCACATATGAAAGAAACACTCTACCACTGAGCTACATGTCAAACTCAGAACCTATTTTTGTTGGAATTTTATAAGCATTTCACGGAATCAGCCATGGACCAAAACTGCTTCACTTGGGTTTATTTAAATCATGTGTTGGGGCTGGAAAAATAGCTTAGTGGTTAAGGGGACATCCTGTACTTCCCGAAGACCTGAGTTCAGTTCCCAGCACCCATGTTGGTCAGGTCACAACTGCATATAACTCCAGCTTCAGGGCATCTGGTACTGTCTTCCAGCCTCCAAGGGCACCTGCAAGTATAAGGTCCTCTTTGATCGTAAGTAGAGTACTACTGTTGGAAAGTGTTGCATCTAGTAGCTGCCAGAGTTGTACTGGTACCAAAGTAGTCGTGTGGATCAATGGAGCAAAATAGGAAGACCCAAACCTAAGCGGGTGAAATTACTGCCATGTGATATTTAACAAAAATACAAGCAGTACTGGGGAAACTGGAAGGAAATTAGACCCATATCTATCACCCTGCAGAAAAATCAACTTCAATTGTAGCTCCATCACAGTCATCGAGAGGACTTACTACAACTCAAATCAGTGGTCCCCACCTCTAGAATTTATTACCAGATCTAGGGTGGGGCTCCAGAATTTATTGCTCATGAGTTTCTAAGTTCTACTGTTACAGCTGGTCCACACTTCAATAATCTCTCACCCAAATAAACTAATCAGAATTTTGAGGAAGAAAGCTAAGCATTAGTCTTTTTTTTTTTTCAGGTTTTCCACGTAATTCCACAAATTCCTACAGCCAAAAGTAGGAATTGCTGAGTTAAGGCCTTCATGACCCTTCCCTCGGGCTAATGATAAAAAGAAAAAACAATAAAGTGCAGGTGAATATCCATGTTGACATCTGCTAGGTCTATAGCATCCAGTCTCCAAGGGAAGCAGGGCTAGCGGTTCCAGTAATGGACTTAGGACAGCAGTGTGCTGGCAAATCGGCTCTCAAAAAGCGCCCTGATTTGTAGCACTTGCTGAGTTTTACAGTGGAAAAGCTCTCTGTACAGCTGATTTCAAGCATCCAAATGGACAAGGCCTCAGTGAATGCTGAGAGGCAGGCAATTGGCCCTCACAAGCTGGCACAAGGTGGCTTGTTGTAGCAGCAGCGGCCTCGGCGAGAGTGGCGGCAACAACCTCATCAAAATGATTATCTGGCGCAGTTTTGGCTACAGACCCAGCTAACTAGCATTCCTTATTTATCAGCCTTATGCCTGCTCTTTCTTGGTCCTTCTGAGAACTACGCAATACTTTCTAGTAAGTCATTTAGCTCAACCCAAACATATTTCTATTGCTTAAAGCTCAGAACTCCTGACCTTCTAAAGATCGACTGTGGAGGTTAAGAACCTAAAACCTAGAGTTTAACCTCCTGCAGTCCTCGGGAAGATTTTACTTTAAGGAAATTTGCATCTGAAGAGGATGAAACCCTTAAACAAATGCTGCTCAAACTTTAATGAGAATCACCTGGGGATCTTGTTAAACTGCTGATCCTCACTGCTTAGGACTCAATAGAAGCAGAAAATTGACATTTCTCACAGCCCCCTGGGGCTGCTGCTGCTGCTGCTGTTGGCCCAGGAGCATACCATGGGGGAAATTTTAGAACTACAAAACCAAACAACTAATAGTGGAGACTCAGGTGTGGATTCTTGCAGGCACCCTTAATTTCAAGTTACCCTCCTTTTTCTAATCAGTGTCCCAGAACCTGGAATATCTGTCATTTGTGCTATTTTCTTTGTGCACCCTAATAAAGCTTATCTGAGGATCAGAGGACAAAGCCAGCCACTATATTAAACATAGAGGTCAGACAGTGGTAGCACACGCCTTTAGTCCTGTCATTCAGGAGGCAGGGATCCATCCGGATCTCTGTGAGTTCCAGGCCACACTGGGAACAGAGCCAGGTGTGGTGGCACACACCTTAAATTCCAACACACTAGTTAACCATAAAGGTCTGGAGGTCTGTACAGACAGACCGGAAGTGATAGAGCTGGGCGGAAAGAGGAAGTGGTGTAGCTGGGCAGACAGAGGAAATGAGATGAAAGAACAGAAAGGCATATAGGTGTGGGTGTACAGGAAGCAGGTTTCTTCGGAGACTGCAAGGTGAGGTTAGCTGGGGCTTTTCCTATTCCTCTGATCTCTCAGGTTTTTACCCCAATATCTGGCTCCAGGTTTTCTATTAATAAGACCATTTAGCAATTCGTGTTACTGTCATTGGTGACATAGATGGGGTTGCTATGACAAGCTCTCTCTAGAAGCCTGAGAGTGGAAGGCCAGTGCAACCTCACCATCTCTGGGCACCTTTCTAAGTGCTAGTACACAGCCATAGACATCAATTCACTTATTCAAGCACTCAACACGTTTATTTGTTGTTGTGCAGTCTTATTTTTCTTTGGAGTGTGTTTTTTTAGGTAACATTTTACCCTGTAACCCAGGCAGGCCTCATACTCTCCATTGCCCTGTCTCTGCCTCTGCAGTCTTGGGATTTGAGGCATGTACCACCACACCTGAAAATCAATAATATTTATTTATCTTATTCTTAATGCTCTCCCTAAGTTTAGATAGTTCTCCACCTATTTGTTTTAAATAAACTGAATTGGAAGCATTTATAATGCCATCATATGAGGACTGGATTTAGCACATGTAATACAAAGCTAAAGGTCAAGTGGATCTGTGTCAGCAAGGTAATGTTCCAAACCTGCCAGCAGCTTGGCTGAGGAAAACTGTGACTTGATAATCTGTCAACTCAAGCTGTCAATCAAAGCCCATTATTACTATTATACCACCCATCTGACACTAGATCAATAGGATAAGCACTTTCTGATGTCAGATCAATGGAATGACTAAGTTTGGGGGTGACAGCTAAACAATTGCCTCTCTCTCCTAGGTATGTGAATGTTATTACCAGGAACACCAACTCAAAGTGAAGTGATAAACCACTTCCTGCACAGTGTTGTGAAAGAAATGTTCAAATCCCCAGAAATTCTTGATGCTCCCACCTACCAAAATAGAAAAGGTAAAATGCGTTTTTATTTCTATGATTTATAAAGTACCCATTTTGCAACTGAGCTCAGAGGGAAGGTGCATCTCATAGTCACAAGCTAACAGTTGAGCCCCCAGAGCTTATAGAATAAGAGTTTGTCATGCCATAAAATTGAAGGAAGGTAAAGAAATTCACATGAGCTGTGAATTTTTTTTTTCATTTTCCTAACTGTAGCAGTTTCCTGTGCTTGAACAGCTTGTATCTTAGAGGTTCAAGAATGAATTTTAGTCAAGACAGGAAAGAGGTAAGGAGATCCATATTAGTTTCCTTTCTCTCAACTCTCAGAATCCACATAACATTCATATGCTTGTCCATCTGTGAATAATAATGTGCTCCACATAGTAATCACTGTGTTATGCTCTCAGAATATGAGTTTGGAAAACAGGCCACATAGTTGAAATAAAAACCTAGTCTGGGAGAGATTAGAGAAATCTCCTTAAAGAAGTAGTATTTAAACTAATACCTAAATCAGAAGCGATATAATCACTAAGCCAAGAGTGAAAGAACATTGCAAAAAGAAAAGGTATAGCCAGGCATGGTGTGCACACTTTTGATCCCAGCACTTAGGAGGCAGAGGCAGGAGGATCTCTGTGGGTCTGAGACAAGCCTGGTCTAATAATGGATTCCAGGCAAGCCAGGGCTACAAAGTGAAAGAGAGAAAGAGAGGAGGAAAAGGAAAGGAAGGAGGGAGGGAGGGAGGCACATCCAAGGACCCTAGGGATAGAGAAAATAGAGTACACTGAACTAGACCTATGATATAGGAGCACAGAAAACAAAAGGGAGAGTGGAGTTTGCCAAGACTGTGGGGTCAGGCAGAGGCCAGAGCTATGTGGCCATCACATGCATGCCTCACATACACACACTTGGGATGACTGATTGATCACTAGTGTCCAAAGATAACTTTCATTCTAAGAGTCAGAGAAGAGATTTTGCTAAGAGTCAGCACATACTACAAAGACAAAGTGGCCTTAGCTTCACTCTGTGATATCCCTGAGCACACTGTGAGGGAGGTAAGTGCCGGAATCTATATCTCATTCCCATTCTCAATTTTTTTCCTATAGCTTCTGGGCCTTCTGAACATCCCTCTCCACTAGCCCATCCCAAATCACAGTAAATTTTGGAAGGGCAGCCAGTGATGGATCTTAGCCACATGAGTGTTTTTTTTTCCAGAGATAATTATGGCAATATGGCAATATGGTAATATGGCAATGATAGGGAAGAGCATATGAAGGGGGAAAGAATGGAACAGGTTGAGGTGTACCTTGTTCTAGTCACTCCAACTCACATAGTAGCCTATTATTCAGCCATGCATTATGCGTTTGTATTAGACATGCATTGTATGAAGACAAGATTATATACTATGAATTATGAGTGCATCCATGAATTCATACGTGTAGAGCCACATCCACATGTATAACATCTTAAATGGCTCTGGAACTCTGATCACACACAGAGTTGCACACTCAGCTGAGGACATTGCATGTACAATTCCAGCAGTGACCCTAAGCCCTGTTTTGTACCCACTTTTCAGGTAAGTAAATTACAGCTTAAAGTAAGTTTCTCAAAGACTACCTTTTCCTTAGTTGCCTCACCCATTTTCTAGCTCGTGAAAATTTTACTTTGATGTCTTCATTATAGACCTGATCTGTTAGGTGCCCTTGATGGGGAAGAGAAGTTATATGTATTTTCAAATGGATCCTAAATGCCAGGCTGGCTCAACCTGCAATGAAGACCTGCATTTCATCAGGGTGCATTAAAGTTCACAAGATGAACAATTGTATGATCTTTAATAAAATACTGTCACACGGATCTTAGTTAGCCCCTCACTCTAACAGCCTATATTCTTGCCATATGGGCAGTAAGTCAATCCAAGTCTAAGGGATGTGTCAGGAACAAAGCCCTGCTACCATGTTGCAGTCATAAAGCATCCTGTAAAACAGATTCCAAACCAATTTATAATATGTATGATTATAGACCTGAAATGATCTGGTCCAGAGAAGAGGGATAAGTTAGAGTGAATGTTCCAGCCATACTCACACAGTAGGTAAAAAATGAATCGTAAAGCAAAGAGCATCCTTTATGCACATGCCTTTTCAGATCTACTTACCAAAAAGCAGTTTCACTTACCTTTTAAATAGCCAAAATGGCACTTTAAATGCAACCAGAGTAGGAAAGAGAGCTGCCAAGAAACAGCTCATCCCAAATGCCTCAAGCTGTTTGCTGTCTGTCTGCTACCACAGGAGGCCTGCAAGAGACAATGTTCATATAGGCATGCAGATCTCAAGCTTTGGCATGCGTCAGGATCCCCCTGGAGGGTTTGTACTAGCCAGGTCACTGAGTCCCAGGCCAGGTGTGGGGCCCAAGAACCGGCATTTCACGGCCCAGGGATACTGATGCTAGTATTGATATTCCTGATCCCAGGACTATAATTTGCAAAGCCCCATAGCAAGCATTGATGACTCTGCCCCACTAACATTGCCTACAGTTCTCTAAAAGATGACTAAAAGGAAGTAGCTTGGACAACAGGATCCTTCGACCTGAAGAGTCATCTAGTCATAAAGACCACAGATCCACAGGCAAAAGGCTTCCTCCTAGGGACCCGCCATCCTCCAACCCCCTGATATTCATTCCCTCCAGGAAGGGTAATGATACCCATGGAGCTGGGTAAAAGCTGGTGAAGCCGCAAAGAGGAAAGCAGCCTTGTTGCTTTATAGCTATCACATAGAAATCCCTGGGCCCAGAGCAATGCAAGGTTTTTTCGAAGCAGAGCACAGAAAGCCTAGTAAGATAGAGGTTCAGCCTCTTTCTTCCTCCAAACTACTGTGCCTAGACGTTTGATAATGAACTAACAACTGTCTTTCTCCTCTGCTGATTTCCAATAGAGCTTGTCGAGACAAGCTGTGCATAAGCGCCAAGGTCAGGTTTGGTTCCCCAGCAAACGACAAAATAGCTCAACTCAGGAAAATCAGACTTTTACTGCCATCCCATTCTACCAGGATTCCCTGTGTCAAATCACATTCCTATCCTGTTTTGCCCTGTCTTCTGTGAATTAACCAGCCCTGGTATTAAATCAATTGCAAAAATGCCAGGCTGAGTAGCATGCCTACAACACTGGCCCCTGGAGAACTTGCAAAGGAAAAGGCTATTGTCCAGTACCTATGCAAATGGAATTTTGGAGGGATAGAGAAAATCATATATTGCCCTGGAGATCTAGGATGAGTGTGACACCCCTTGGGTTTAGCTGAGCCCTGTTAATCCTTCCCACCATGAGTGTCTATCCTGTCAGGCTTTGTGATTGAGAGCTGCTTAAACAGGTGAGAAAATTTCAGGAAGCTAATGTGTCCCATCTAATCAAGGGTAAGTGTTCCCTCTTTGCCCAAGCCCTCTTATTTGCATGAGTACCACATGGTAATGGGTGAATCATTTTTTTTTTCAAGGTTGTTTGAAATGCAGGCCCTCAAATAAGTGATCTTTGCTCCCTGTCATCTAAAGGAGAGGTTACCCAGCAAGCCTCGAGATTCGTGCCCTCATCAAAACTATTCCCAGCCAGGCCTCCTCCTTTAGGAAGCCAGCATACAACAGGGTTACGAATCAAGAGATTGTGTGTTCCCATATACCCAAATTCACCTTCTCTTTGCGATCTGTAGTGATCAGATTTAGCCACTGTTCAGCCTTTTCTAGCACGTTTTCCTATTTCTTTGATTTTGTGGCTTTTCCTTCCTCCCTTTGGTCCACGTATACTGTTTACTTAAAACGACATCAGCAACAACTTGCCTCTTCCATGCAGCATGTAGGAGCAGAACTTGGGGCAAAGGGTTTTGCATGTGATCACACTGGGGTAACAGCTCTCAAGGTTGATGTCTGTACTCACAGCAGCATCACCTGGAGACTTGGTAGACATACAGATTCTCAGGCTCCACCCAGATGCTAGCTCAGAACCTCAGGGAGGGGGATGGACTAGCCATCTGCCTTAGGCACTCCCCCTGAATATTCTGATGTGTGCTATAGTGTGAGCAGCATCCTACCAGATGATGTGAGAATAAGAAGTTGCAAAAACACAGGTTCAAGAGTACAGAGTTATCTTGACCAACAGATGTGTTTTCTTTAAGCCTCTGTGCTACTGGACCAAGTGAAAATAAATATGCTACTGTACCAAGTAAAAATACAAGTTTTCTATTGTGTAAGTTACTTCTTGTGACAATATGCCATCTAATTCTGATCTTACCAGGATGAGGTACTGGAGCCAACCCTTATCAGCTTGGGAGAGCTCATTGTTAAATAGCCAGGAATTTTCAAACCACTCAATATCTTTCTTGAAGATTTATTTTCATTATTTATGTGTATGTATGTGTGTGTATGTGTGTGTGTGTGTGTGCGTGTGTGTGTGTGTGTGTGTGTGTGTGTGTGTGTGTGTGTGTGAGAGAGAGAGAGAGAGAGAGAGAGAGAGAGAGAGAGAGAGAGAGAGAGAGAGAGAGAGAATGGGTGTTCTGGGCGTGCAGGTGCCCAAGGAAGTCAGAAGAGGGAGTCTGATCCTCTGGTGCCAGAGTTACAGGCAGTTGTAAACTACCCAGTGTGGGTGCTGGGAATTGAACTCCAGTTGACTCTGAGAGCAGCAAACACTCTTTTTTATTATTAATAGTTAAAGTTATTCATTTATTTTACACCCAGACCACAGTTTCCCCTCCATCCTCTCCTCCCATTCCCTTTCCCCACCTTCCCCCTGTCCCCCCAATCCATTCCTCCTCTGTTTCTATTTAGAAAGGGCAGGCCTCCCATGAGTGTCAATAAAGCATGGCATATCAAGTTGAGGTAGGACTAAGCTCTTGAAGAATGGATAAAGAAAATGTGGTACATTTGCACAATGGAGATTTACTCAGCTGTTAAAAACAAGGACACCAGGAAATTCGAAGGCAAATGGATGGAACTAGAAAAAAATCATCCTGAGTGAGGTAACCCAGACTCAGAAAGACAAACATGGTCTGTACTAACTCATAAGTGGGTATTAGCTATAAAATAAAGGATAACTATGCTACAATCCACAGCCCCAGAGAGGCTAAGTAACAAGGAGCACTCAAAAGGGGGTGCGCGGATTTCCCTGGGAAGGGGAAATAGAAGAACTCTTGAACAATCTGTCCACTTGATATCTTAAAAACAACAATGATGAAAGTCTTTACACCACGAAAACGAACAATTACTGTGTATCACTTGCTCTGCAAATAAACTGCCAGTCCTAGCTTGCTGGTCTTGTTTTTGTTTTTTAGGGTTGCCTTATCTACGTCGGGGCATAAGGCAGTGACAGACGCGGAGCTGGGTTCTGAAAGTGGAGTGTAGGAAGCAATGTGCATAGAGGGGAAACCCAGTCTGAGGAAAAGCCTGGAAATTAGGTAGTTAAAACAGAACTTGATACTTAGAACAGTGCTTCCAGCCAGAAATGGTACTGACCGACTTCTTTTTGTAAAACAAAGCATTTAATGTATATAATTTTATTTTTGGAAAGTGAAAGATATAGATATAGATATAAAAATATTGTATAATCTCCTCAGCTAGTGTGGTGCAACGATTCATTCATTTGGCCATCAAATATTTAGTGAATATCTACCACGTACCAGGAACTACACTGGGCTCTGTTGTTAGAACAGTCACGAAAACAGTCTCAACCAACACAGAGCTTATACAACCAACAAAGTGAACAGACAAGTACATAGAAGAACAAACATATGAGAAGACAGTGATAAAAACTACAATATGAACAGTTTAGCATTGGAGTGATGGTAAAGAATTATTTGACATGTGTTCATATGTAGCTACTTAATATTAGATGCTCGTATCTACTTCAGTGATAAGGTAACCTTTGAACAGAGACCCAAAGAAAATGAGAGAGCAAGTCCCAGCTGAGAAATGATTCTCCACAGGTGTCCTGTGTTTTTGCACAATTTGGAAGCAGAGGCCCTTACTACCTTTACTCTGGATAGCTTTCCAAGGACGTGTATGAAGCAAATGTCCATAGACAGTAGAGATAATGTCTCCTTCCAAAATAAAGAGCACATTTACTCACTGCTCAATGAGTAAATAACAAAGACAACACATCCCTCTGGAGAAAATGGCAGTCACAGTCATTTGTCATTTTAGGCAACCCGTGTTTCCTAACATCAGAGCCCAGCTCCAGTTAGAAAACCCATGACATGTTCTGGTGTCACCTGGCCCTCTTTGTAGCTCCTTGTGGGAACTGGGTCTCAGAGAATCAGCAAAAGAAAATCGTGATGCTCCAAACAATACTGTTGTCATGAATAATAAAGTCCATTGTCTCCTACCCAGAAGTCTCAGCTCTGCCAGCAGCCATGAGCTGTGGCAGACTAACTGCAGGCAGGATAAGGTAGAAATGCCCTCAGAGTTCAGGAAAATCATGGGAAGGAATGAGAGATGAACACTGCAGGCAGCAGAATCGGCAAGTGTGCACCCCAGGGAGGACATGATTGTCCTTCCTCGTGGTGATGGGAGTTGACTTACTCTACTCCACTTGTTCTGCCAAAGTCTCACTTTTGCAACAATACCACCTCATTCAGCAAGATCACAAAGTGATTGTACAAGAGGAAAGAGGGAGCATCTCCTGTTCCCAGAGGGTATCATAGCAAATTTGAGGACACACAGGATTTATCTAACTCAGAGGTTGAGGCAAAGAGTCCAAGAATGACATACAATGCCCGGAAGAGACATTGTAAAGGACAACACGGATAAACAAGGACCAATATCCCAAAGCAACAGCCACAATAGTAGATCTGATAAGAGAAAATAGAAAAAAAAAGTTTAGAGAGTACAGTCATAAATCTCAAATTGGAATGCTCAGCTCAGAGTTTTTGCATTAAGTCCATAACAAACCACAGCAAAGGCAGGCATGCTCACAATGGCAAAATAATAGGACAACCTTGCTAATAAAAGAACATGTATGGTGAAGAAAATATTATCTGGTGTATAGATTCTAAAGGCCATGTTTGAATGAGTTTCATAATCTGTTTTCCAGAACACATCTTCCAATTGGATGAATGAAGTGTTAGACAGAACTTTTTACACAGACAATTTTATACACAGACAATCCTTAGAAATAATTAATTTCATGAAACATAAATCAGCTAGGTCTGGTGGTGCAGGTCTGTAATCCTTGCTATTTGGAATGCTGAGACAGGAGGATAACAACTTCAAGACTACTCTGGGGCACTTAGTAAGACCCTTATCCAAACAGAAAGTTTTATAAAGGTGGTAGAGAATCTACCTATCATACATACACAAGGTTTTAGGTTCAACCCCAAATACCATAGGAAGGAAGAGGGAAAGAAAAAAAAGAGGAAAGGAAAGAAGGGAGTGATGGATGGAGGGGCAGAGAGACGGCCCAACCCACTATGGGTGGTGCCAACCCTGGGCATCAAGTTTTATAAGAAAGCAGGCTGAACAAGCCATGAGGAGCAAGCCAGTAAGGAACACACACACACACACACACACACACACACACACACACACACACACACACACACTGTGGCCTCTGCACCAAATCTTGCCTCTAGGTTCCTGCCCTGATTTCTTTCAATAATGGAGTATGACCAAAAAGTCATAAAATAAAATAAATCCTTTACTTCCCAAGTTGCTTTGGCCATGGTGTTTTATCACAGCAATAGACACTGTGAATAACTTTAGTTTTCCAGTGTTTAAAAAAAAGAAAGAATGCTCAGCTAAGTCTAACACGAGCAGTCAATATTTTCCTTTATGCTATGATTCAATTTACCAGCCATTCTGATGCTGATAAATAACACACGGCAAGAGAAAATTAACACCACGATTCCTGTTTTAAATATTATAATTTCTCTCCTATCTCCAGAGAATATTCTTCCTTCCTCCATAACTTTTACAAGCTCTCTATTCTGCTGTGTGTTGGAGGCATGGGTAGCTTAGACAGTAATCTATGCGCATACTGAAAGTTCAAGTCCAATTTGATCCTGAGTTCACCAGCTCCATGCAAGACTATAGCAACATTGGCTAAAGCAAGACCTTCAGGGAGGGACACCTCACTGTCTCGTAAAAATCCCCTTTTGAAAAATTCCTATGAAGAAGTATTTCGTTATAATCACAATTATTTCTGTATTATTAGAAATAACAAACTAGAAACACCTTAAGTGGCCCCAAGTAGAGCAATGGTTAAATACTTGAGGCTACAACCACATGGCAAGGCATCTTGCTGTTATTCAAGATAATGTTGAATAGTAATAACATGAAAAGATTGTCACACTCATAAAAAGTACAAAAATAACATGTACAGGGTGATCTTTTTCATATGGATATTATGTGTGTCTGTAGTCTTTATGTTCATAGTAAAACTTTGTGTATTTCTTTCCTTTTTCTGAGACAGTCTGAGATTTAGCCCAGACTGGCCTCAAACTTACTATATAGCCCAGACTGGCTCCATGGTTGCAATAATGCTCCTGCTTCAGTCTCCCTGGTACTGGGATTACAACCATGAGCCACTATGCCTGGTTTTAAAATTGTTATTAAGTACTTCTTATGTCCTAAGCATTATGTTAGGTTCTGAGAGCACATTAGTGAAAAGAGGAATATAATTCCTAGCCCTGTAGAGCTTGTCTAGTCGGGAAAGCACAGTAGATAAATAAGTGTATGTGTCATCTGTTAACTGAAACCAAGAGAAATACTGCAAAACCATTTCCATCTAAGCAAACCCTGGTCCCAGACATTGTGCTCAGCCTCTCCACACCAGCTTTGAAGAGCTCTTCTGGAAGATAAGGTTAAAAGATGTTCTCTTTCCTCGTACATGTTTCCTGAGTTTTTGTATGAATATGCCTTTATAATAAGAACAACAAAATGAAATTTTAGAATTCCTGCAAAAAAGCTTCTCATTAAGCACGCCATCCTAACAAAACCAACCTTGCATGGGCTGACTGCGAGGCTTCACTCCTCAAGCCCTCGTTGCCAAGCTAATAATGTGATTTGTTTGAACCTCTCCTTACAGGCTTTATTTTCCAAGCTTTAAATCATCTTCCCTGTCCCTTTATGAACTGCCTCCAAGTTGGACATGATTAATGCGTGCTCATTAGATGCTGAGCAAACTTGAGGACAGATGTGCTGCACAACTTTAAAGGCTTCTGTCCTGTCAAAGCAGCGCTGCAGCCAGTGTGCAATATATATCATCTGCATCTATGATAAGCACACCTCTTCAAGTTGGGTTCTCCAGGAAGACATTCAATCTTCCCATTTCTTACTAATTAAGATCTTCTTCCCACTTCAAAGGCCTGGATTACATCCACAGCCTCTAAATAATGTTTCACTTCTTTAAAAATATCTTTTCCCTGAAACGGCATTACAAACATTTCAACGTGTTTTTTTTTTTTTTTTCTCCTGTCCAAGGCTGACGGCAGATTCGCTACTGCTCTGGCCATCAGGTACATGTCAAGTCCAAGCAATTTCACTAGCTCAGCATTTCTATTTTGTGACTGGAAGGCAAAGGAAGATGCTGATTTAAACATTCAAAATGTCATGAACAATTTTTGCGTCTCTAATATTTCTTGTGTACCTAATATGGATTTAATATTTCTCTCATACAGCCAAACATGAAGATGAAGTTCCTAAGGTTCCAAAGATTAACACCTAAACAGGAAGATAGGACAAACAGGTGGGTTTACACAGAAAACACATTGGCCTGTATATACACATTAAAAGGCCTGGGTTACTGGGGAAATACACAGCAATGCCTAACAACGCTATACGACCCGAGCTGAGCATTAAGATTAAGCTCTGCTCACTTGCTCGAAGTTTCCATGGACTAGATGACTTTTATGTGGCATTTTTATTACAGTTGGAAATAACACACAGGGCCTAGCCAAACATACAGTTGATCACTGGGCCAAAACCCTAGCAGAATCACCACAGCTCAAATTAAGTCTGACTATTCTACCGCCACTAAAAACTTGCATAGAATAATACATCCATTTTTTTTTTCACTTTAACTTTCTGAACACTGCTGAGTTTTCAGTGTTCGTTATTGTGGACTAAGACTAAGCTGTAGATCCAAATAAACCAAGTAGAAATTTCTGCAATCTTTTGGTACATGATGTAAAATTTGGTTCACTTTCACAATACTATTATCACTGTTTACTTTTGTGTCAAAAGGTAAAACTTTGGACTTTAGACTTAAATTTAACTTTGAAACAACATGAAGAGACATGAAATGATTAATTTCTCATTCCAGGTCAATTTCATCAATCATCAAAGAGTTTCTAAGCAATTCAGATATAGTACACGTCCTGTAGATGGTCACAAAGAGTCCCTCAAAGAATGATGAATTCTCTGGAATGTAGCAAACCAAAAAGTCTTAGTGCTTTTGTATTTTTATTCTCTTAAAATAAGAGCACTATAGTGTAGACTTCTTAGAAGGGAAAAGGGAATGAGACTCCTTCCTACAGACAACCGTCATGTTGAACTGCAAAGGCTGGGCAACCCAGAATTCCAAGGGCTGCCATACCTAGTCTAGAGTTCCACCGAATGGCAACTTGGACCCAGTTGTCTCCATTAAGCAGAGAATTGGGAGAGCCCAACTGACAGATTTAGGTTTGGCCATCACAGCTAATGAGCTTAAGTTCATTTAAAACTCTCCTTACTTTGGGTAATCTTTGGTCCCAAAAACCTGAGCTGAACACTGCTGGAGTTAAAAGGCCCCAGGAGAAAAGTTAAAAAGATAAAGAAGTAGTGATCTATGAGGATTATATTCTAGCTCAATATGAGAGTTGACATTTGGTTCCTTCATATTCCTAATCTTTTGCCTATAGCATAATCACTAAGTGTGTATTGAACAGCCGCATAAGTGATTTCATGTATATATCCTAATGTCAACTTATGAATTACCGTTCCTCTAGTGTTCTGTGCTCTCTTTTAACATTTATAGACATAAGTTCTTTTAGTTTAAGCCTGACTTTTTGGTAAATTCCATGTTCTCTGATATTTCTATCACATGATTACACTTTTGTCAATATACAATCAATCAAATGGAAAGTTCAAAGTGTCTTATTCCACAATACAGATAGGCCTATTCTGAGCCACAGAAAATGTGTGCCTATAAAACAGAACCTATTCAGGTTAGAGATAAAAGGTGTGTGCAAGCATCTCACATGGAATGGAATAATATGCCACATTCTTACTAAATTCTATAATTGCATTTTAAAACGTTCTAACAAGCCTTTGGCCCCATAATGCATATAGGCTTACACTGAGCAATAAGGAATATGTTTATAAAATAGAAGCTATACATCCTTAATGAAAGATGTACCATGCACAAACTTTTCTCATAAAGTAGTCATATGTCATATTCTCAATTATCTCTAGGACTGCATTCTAGAGAAAAATTAGCAAGTTAATAAAGAGAAAAACCTAAATAATCAAATCAGTGTGATAATGATATATTATAACTCATATATGTTACATATGTTTATATTTAATACTGAACCCTGGTAACAGAGAGTAGATGTTCTTTCCAAACCATGTTTGGCTGAGTGTTGTGGCATATGCCTTTAATCCTAGCACTTGGGAGGAAGAGGCAGGCAGATCTCTGTGAGTTCGAGGCCAGCCTGGTCTACAGAGCAAGGTCCATACCAGGCAGGGCTACACAGAAAAACCCTGTCTCAAAAATGAAAAAAAAAATCAAAACTTACCTGGACATTCATAAACATTTACTGTATCTAAGCCATAACAAATTTTTAAATTCCAAATAATATAACTAATACACATAACATTCTCAATCAGTGATATAATAAAAATAGAAATTAATCACAAACTCAAACAAGACCTTACCAAACGGAAATTTAAAAGGCATACTAATGGAGACTAGGAAGATGGCTCAGTGGGTAAAGAGTTTAATGTGCATGCATGAAGACCTGAGTTTGGATCCAGCTGGGCATGGCACCGGTGAATGATGATATCCCAGGGTTGAGGAAATGGAGACAATAGGATCCCTGAGGCTTGCTGGCCAGTCAGTTTAGACAAATCAATGAACACCATGGTCAGTGAGAAACTGTGTCTCAAAAATAATAAAGTGGAGCAGGGTCGAGCACAGCAATATCAACGTCTGACCTCCATGTGTGCATACATGCACGTACACATGTGCGCACACACACACACACACACACACACACACACACACGCACGCGCGTGCGCGCGCGTATGTACTTGTGAAAAAAACTTGTAAGAGAAAACAGCAGTACAAAAGGAAATTATAAAATGTATTGAAAATAATTTTTAATGAAGATACAACATATAAAATATGTGGACTACAAGCAAAACTTTTACAAAAGGAAATTTGGGGGGAGTTTTGTTTGCTTGTTTGTTTGTTTGTTTGTTTGTTTGTTTGTTTTTTGGTTTTTCAAGGCAGGGTTTCTCTGTGTAGCTTTGCGCCTTTCCTCGATCTCACTCTGTAGCCCAGGCTGGCCTCGAACTCACAGAGATCCGCCTGCCTCTGCCTCCCGAGTGCTGGGATTAAAGGCGTGTGCCACCACCGCCCAGCTACAAAAGGAAATTTTAAAGCATCAAACTATATGAAAAAAGGAAAAATAATTTAAACAACCAAGTAGCTAAAATTAAATGTAAAAGAAAGAAGCAGATAGCCAGGAATGTAGCATATGCCTGTGGTCCCAGCATTCAAGAAGATTATGAGTTCAAGGTCAGCCTGGGCCACATGGTCTCAAAAAATTGTAAATTAACTATTAACATGAAGAATCGAATAGTACATGCCTTTAAAATAGTGTATAACAATCGGGTGTTTTACCAGGAATAAAAAGGTGGCCCAATTTAGAGTTTTATAAAATGCCACAAAAAGGTAGTCATTCACTTGCTTTTATGGATGTTAAAGGTATTCAACAAATTTAATAGTTATGCATGTAAACAAAAATAAAAAATGATACAATGGTGAGTACTTTCCCAGCTTTGTAAGTATCCATACAAAAGCCAAGGTAGAATTTACTGGAGACATACTAGATGCCTTCTTGCTAAGGTCAGGTATAAGAAGACATGGATGCCCACTCTTCCTACTACTATTGATACTATGTTGTAGCCATTAATTAATGCAAGAATACAGGAAAAAGTAATTGGGAACAGAAAACATTTTAAAAGAAAAAATAACACTATCTTCACTGAGAGATGATATTATAATAAATCTGTAAAATCCAGAGTCAATGGGAAAACTACTACAAACAAATGGGACAGTTTAATGAAGTAGAACACTATAAAATTAACATAAAAATCAATAACCTTCTTATATACAAGTAAAAGCAGTTAAGAAAAGAACGTGGAAAATTAATGAAGTGATGAGTTATGCTTTCAGTTAGGAAACATTAACATGATAAATACATTACTTTTCTCTAGATTAATTTATAAATTGAGCATCACTCCACTAAAAATATCACCAGGGGCCAGTGAGATGATTCAGATGGTAGAGATGCTAGCAGGCAGATCTGAGAACCCGAGTTTGAATCCAAAAAGGTGGCAGAAGAGAATCCTGACCTGTACACCTGTGTGAGGACACACACACACACACACACACACACACACACACACACACACACATTAATTAATTTTTTAAAAAACATCACCTGGAATTTTTTTTTCTGAATCTTGACAAACTGAAGGGCATCATTAGCAACTCCAGTTTGCTGAATACAAGCTTGGTAAAATGTTCTCCCTAGCTTTACCTTTTAGAAGATTTACATAATACAAGAAGCATATATACACACACAAAAGAGCCAGGAACAATTAGCATCATTGCACAGAAGCAAAATTTGGAATCTAGCTCAGGAGGATAAGTCTACAGTAAAAATCAAAATTTTAGAGCTCTTACAAATTTGAAGAACAGTGCCAGTTCTTACAGACTTTTCTTTCTTTTTTTCCCATTGAAAAAAATAGACCTGTGCTGATACAAGTATAGTAAAAACAGAATGTAAAAGGCAAATAACAGTGCCAAAAAAACGTAAAGAAAAAAAAATGGCATTCCTTAGAAACTCACATTGAGCTTTGAAAGTAGACAACCAGAAGAATCAACATTTATGTCTGCAACATGGACCCTGACTGGCTGTAGGCAACAGAAGGCCAGAAGGGCCAGTTTATGTTTAGACAACATGACACTGATATGGATATCTGGTATAGGTCTCCTAAAACATGGCTGATGCCAGATATCTAGGGACCCCTAGTAAACAGTGAGGCAATCTGTTATATAACTGGATTTGGCAGAGTGCCACTTTTGTGTGAGTAGGTATAAATACAGTCATTAGTTCAGAACCTTTTCATTCTCCAGCCAGCCTGACTGTAAGCCTATGTGCTGCTCTACACATGTGCCTGTCCCTGCCTATGTGTGGCCTGTATGTGCTGGCATGTACCTGGGTGCCTGCTGGCAGCTGCCAGCCTGGCAGCCTTCACCTGGACTGAACAAAGCATATCTTACTGCCTATGAGTCCTAGAAATCTCTTCAACCTCCCAGCCTTCCACAACCCTCCACCTTTCCTGGCATCAGTACATGGATTTCACAGTGTCATATTCACCTCAATCTAACTTCTCAAACATTTATTGAGCGTCTTCTATCAGCAGCATACTGTGGGATAGTGTGAGCAGAAGTGTGGGAAAACTTGTACTAAAGACTCAACAGTGAGCAAAGCTGTAAACTGAGACCAGCAGAGTGACAGCAAGTGAAAAGAGAAGAATACTGCATGGTAAAGACAAAGGTGTATGTGATGACTAATCTTGATTGTTAACTTGACAGAATAGAGAATATCTAGATTACATTAGCCTCTGGGCATGCTGTGAGGGACTATCTAAATTAGGTTAATTGAGGTGTGAAGACCCACCCTAAATGCGGTAGCACCATTCCATGGAGTGGAGTCCTCCACTAAATAGAAGGAGCAAGTGAGCTGAGCACAAGCATTCTCCCTCTGTTCCTGACTGCAGATATGATGGGACGAGCTGCCAAAGGCTTCCCACCATGTCTTCTCCTTCATGATGGATTATACCTTCAAACTGTGAGCCAAAATAAATTCTCCCTTCTTTAAGTTGATTTTGTGGAGTATTTTGTCTCAGCAATAAAACAAGAAATGAATACAGTAGCCTACCTAAATAATAGATGGAATTTCCAGAAAGATTACCAAAACAAAAGTGGATGATAACTGAGGACATCTGAAGATTGTGTGTGTGTGTGTGTGTGTGTGTGTGTGTGTGTGTGTGTGTGTATCCTATATATAGGATAGTAGTTTGATGAATGTTGTTTCCTGGGACTAATCGTTATTGTGGTTATGTAGTAGAATGTCTTCATGTCATCTGCAATAATCCCTCAAACAGTACTGTACAAAATAACATAGGGAAGAAATGGGGAAAAGGTAGGGAAGGAGGCAGGAGAGACATTGGTTGTCAATCTAAACCTGAATGTGAAATCTAAGACTACACATTGCCAGATATGCTGTGTACTGATTGAACGGAAGTGGGTTTTTTGGGTTTTTTTTTGTTTTGTTTTGTTTGTTTGTTTGTTTTTTTTGGTTTTTCGAGACAGGGTTTCTCTGTGTAGCTTTGCACCTTTTCCTGGAACTCACTTGGTAGCCCAGGCTGGCCTCGAACTCACAGAGATCTGCCTGGCTCTGCCTCCGGAGTGCTGGGATTAAAGGCGTGCACCACCACCGCCCGGCATAGGAAGTGGTTTTTATGCTCTGTTTTACAGAACATAAATAATGAGCTCACTTCCATAAATGAAGAAGAGAGGAGCACATCAATCAAACTGAATAAAATCATTACTTCCCAGCTGAAGACTAACTCTCTAAGATAAATTCTCCAAAGCCAATCTGCAAATAAGAAGGAATTCTCTGGCCAGTAGGAATCAAAGGTACGCAGTCATGATCATCTCAATGGGCTTTGGTTTTGGCCTTCTCTACACCTTGCCTCAACCAATTTAGCAATCAGAAGGCAAGACTATAATGAAACAAGCCTCAACAAAAAGCTCTACCATAATCATAGAGGGAGGAAGCAATTTTCCAGTTCTTCCAACTCATTTGTGAGACTCCCCTGGAAATGGCTTAATCCACAACACAATTAGCAGCTATGAAAAGTATCCAACTGTTACCAAGCATTCCATAAATTGGGAAGAATTCCCAAGACCCTGTACTAGCAATCATGCTTAATAATACTAAATATAATTTTAATAATCCTGTAGAAAATAATTCACATATCTCACAATTTACTCATTCAAGTTGTGTGATCCTGCATAGCATTCATAAGGCACTGCTTTTGATCCCAGCACAGCACAAAAAAAGCATAGAATTCAGTGCTTTTTAGTATGTTTACAGAGTTGTACAAATGTCACTAAAATTTAATTTGATAACATTTTTACCTTTCCTGTAGCCATTAGAAGTCATTCCCCAATCCTTCTCAGAGCTTCTCTCTTCTGCCAGTTCTACATAATAATTTGCATATTCTGGAGATTTAATACATATGCACCTTACACCAAGTGGACTTCTGTGACTAGCTTCTTTCAGTTGCGATACTATTTTCCAAATTCATCCATTATAGCATGTATCAGTATCTCATGTCCTTTTATTCCTAAAAAAAATTCCATTGAATGGCTATACCACAATTTCTTTACTCATTCATGAGTTGCTAGACATTTACATTATTTTCACTTGGGGTCTATTATGAATTAAACTGTTATGACCAATAATGTACAAGTTTTATGTGTTTTTTTTTATTTCTCTTGGGTATACACTTAGAAGTAGGATTGCCATCTCATACTAAATCTAGTATTAACCATTTTAAGAATGTCTAAACTGCTTTCAAAGCAGCTATATCATATTAACATTCTTATACCAGTATATAAAGCTTCTGGAGTCTCTATATCCTCTTCAATGCTTACTACATGTTTTCTTTTGTTAGTTTGTTTGTTTATCTTATGTGTATGGGTGCTTTGCTTGTGTGTATGCATGTGCACCACATGCATTCCTGGTGCCTGCAAAAGCTAGAAGAGGATATCAGATTTCCTGGACCTAGCGTTATAGACTGTTGTGAGCTGTCATGTGGGTGTTAGGAATTGAACCTGCTGCCTCTGGAAGAGCAGCCAGTGCTTTTAATCACTGATCCATCTCTCCAGCATCCCCTCTTTTGTCTTGTAGCCATCCTAGTAGGGATAAAATAGTATCTCATTGTGGTTCTTTATTTCTCTGGTAACTAACAATGTTGAACATTTTTTCATGTGTTCTTAAGCCATTTATACATTTCATTTTGCTATTTAGATATTTTGTCCTTTTTCAGGGAAATAGGTGAGGTTGTCTTTTATAACTGAGTTCCAATTTTTATCTATGTATCCTGGATACAAGCTCCTTGTTAAGATGTATAAGAATTATAATTTAAGATGATGTGTATTGAGAACCTACCATGTATGAGGGATTATGCTGTCTTCTAATTATTATAACATTAAATTTTCACAACAAACTTGTAAGATTGAGCTGTGTAGCACAGACACACAAACTCATACCATTCACAAGTAGTAAAGCTAGAATTTTTTGTTGTTGTTGTTTTTCGAGACAGGATTTCTCTGTGTAGTTTTGGTTCCTGTCCTAGATCTCGCTCTGTAGACCAGGCTGGCCTTGAATTCACAGAGATCCGCCTGGCTCTGCCTCCCGAGTGCTGGGATTAAAGGGGTACACCACCATCACCCAGCTAAACCTAGCATTTTATTTCAACAAGTTAGATGGCAGAACTTATACATCTTACACACTGCCATGGAGATTTATGCAGGCAGTTTCCCCTTCTCCATCAAGAAGAATCTGGTCAATAAAACAGATTTCCTACTTATCTCACTGAATGTTATAAGAATAAGGTTCCCTGAAGCACCACAAATTTCATTAGAGAAACATGTTAGAGAAAAAATTGCCCAACATATGTTCTGTATCACTTTGGCCCTAGAAGTTACTCCTTGAACAGTATATGTAGACAAATAGTCTAAAAGATGCTGCATGCCCCACCACTCTCTGAAGATTTTTATAATACAGCTTCCTACATAGATGTCCATGAGAATTCTTGCAATAAAATGAATTTTTGAATGATCATGCATTTGCAAAACCTATATACTCAGAAAATCATAAACACATAGAACACATTTTAGAAAATATCATGTGAAATAAATGTAGGGTGCACAGGAGGAAGCTAGACAATCACCAGGGGTGTCTAAGCGATATAATCTCCCATGGATTTTATGCCCTAAAGCTTCAAGAATGAAGCACAGGCAAGTTCAACCCAAGACCTTGACCTGCTTTCCACATTTCTCAGCCTTATTGTAAATGCAGAAGATCAACACCTTAAAAGGGTAAAAACAAAGTCTGTCATTACCCAGGTAGCTATTGTCCACGTCTCTATCTAAATTTTACATCTCTGGCCCATTGGTGCAGAAGAAACCTCTTCGTGTCGTTAGTTATTTTTATTGCAAATATCCAGTTTTCCATTTCCTTACCTGTCATTGCTTTCCGTGGATGGGAACCATTTGTGTCATTCAAAATATGTTCACTTATCCATCTCAGGTATTGTTTCAGAGTGGCAGACATGTTCCCAAACTCTTAAGTGGATTACATCTGGAAGTTGAGGGGCAAGAAGTGAACATGTAAGCTGTGTGAACTTGACATTGAACAAAACTAAGTAACTATATTTCTGATTTTTAAATATGTGAGAGAAATAGTACAAAAATGTATAACTTCCAAGGAGAATAGTTGTAGAATTATATCAAATCCTACTGCAGAGTTAATCGTTTCAGATAGCTAGAACTTTTTTATTAATTCTATGAGAACTTCATGCAATGTATTTTGATCATATTCACTCCCATTTCCCCTAACATCTTCCAGATCTAGGCCACCTCCCTAACTTGCCCCGACTTCATATCCTCTTTTTTTAATGACCCATTCATTCCAATTTACATTACCCATATTCTCCTGATATGGGGCCATCCACTGGAACAGAGTTGACCTACCAGGAACTTTAAGGAAAACTGACTTTCCCTCCCTTAGAAGCCATCAACTGTCAGGAGCGCCTTGGTTTGGGATTGGGGATTCATAAACCTCTTCCCACTCTGTGCTAAAATGTTGAGTGCCTTGAACTTGTGCAGTGCTTGTGCAGGTAACCACAGCTCCTGTGTGTTCATGAGTGCAGCTGTCCTGTCATATCCAGAGACACTATTTAACTAATTCTTCCTGACCTTGCTCTCACAATATTTCTGGTCCCTCTTCTGTGATAGTCCCCGAGTCTTGGAGAGGAGGTATGATACAGATGTCCCATATGTGGCTGAGCACTCCACTAACAATTATTCTCTACACTTTGACCAGTTAAGAGGTTCTGTGTTAACCACCATGCACTGCACAAAGGAACTTCTCTGATAATGTCTGAGATCTACACTAAACTATGGGTATAGCGAATTTAGAGGGATGTTTGGTACTATGTCCATTTAGCAGAATAATTATAGTAGATTCACTCTTGGAGCCTATGAGCTCCACAACCATTTATTCTTAGGCAGATTTACAGTATTAATCATGTGTTTTCTCCTGTAGTGAATATCTTAAATCCAATCAGAAATTGGTTGATTGCCACATAACATTTCTGCTACCATTGCACCCACGTGCATACATTGGACTGACACTTCTTGGTTTCATTTTTTTAGATATGTTGACTCAGAAGTAATTCTAAATGTGATGCTCTGATAATAACAAATAGAACCCATTAAATCTAGTAAGTTCTTGGATTTATACTGCTTAGACTATTAGTTAGCTCTCAATATATAACAGAGTGTATCAAATTCAGTAAATTAAAACAGCAGTGAGTCAGCAGGCTTAGCTTCAAGTTACTGATTAGGTCTAGATCTTCTTTGAGTCAGCAGGTTAACTAGCACATGCCCTTATGACATAATAGAAATGTATGAGTTCATGATGAATCACATGAGAAGATTTCACATCCGGGCTTACATCATTTCTGCTTAATCACACTTGTCAACTCAAGTACATGATCAAGCTCAATGGTAATGGGAAATCAAGTTTACACCACCCACCATGAGATTAAAGTGAGTCACAATACCAAGACCAGCAGCAATGGGGTGACCAAATATACTTCCCTGGAGGTATGAGTACTGAACATTTTTAAACAATAATCTAGCCTTCCACAGGCTCTGTTCTAGATATTACTGTTTATCATGCAGCTTTGGTCAAGTGTTTCAAACACTGTTTCTTTGTTACACTTTTTTCCCCCCAGAGGGATTTTTTTTAACTACATGTATAGAGGTAGAAGAGTATGTGCACACAAGTGAAGACCAGAAGAGGGCGTCTGTCCTAGTCTGGCTTCAGTTGCTATGATAAACACCATGACTAACATCAGCTTGGGAAGGAAAGGATTTCTTTGGCTTAGAGATTACAATCCATTGTTGGGAAAGCCATGGCAGGAGTGCAAAGAAGGAACCTAGAGGCAAGAACTGAACAGAGGCCAGGGAGGAACGCTGCTTACTGGTTTACTCCCAGGCTCATGGTGAACTACATTTCCCATGCAGCCCAGGCCTACCTGCCCGATGATGGCACTACCCATGGTGGACGAGGTCCTACTATATCCATTAACAATTAAGCAATGCCTCACAACCATGGCTACAGGCCAGCGTGACCAAGGCAATTGTTCAGCTGAGCTTTCCCTCTTCCCAGCTGTGTCAAGTTGGCAACCAAGATTAGCTATCACAAGTCTACCCCTTGTTACTTTGGCACACAAACACATCACTGTTAGTAATAACCTTGGAACTGGAGTTGCTAGCAGTTTTGAGCCACTCAATATGGGTGCTGGGGACTGAACTCAGGTCCTCTGCAAGAATAGTACCTATCCTTAACTACTGAGTCATCTCACAAGCACAACTTGCTTAAATATTCTATAAAATGGTGATTAAAATTAGTGCCAGGATGACAGAGTTGTGTGAAAAGAAAAGCAGAGAAATGCATGAAAATTGTTGGTCATTATTATTTTATTTTCTATCATCACCATCAGCAGTTTCAGGAATGTCAAAACTAACGTTTTTCTTTAGGAAGTGAAACAAAGGTACCCTGATCATCAAATGTAAGTACAAAGACATTTTTACTTTGACTCCAGCTTCTTTTCAATATGGAAAGTTTCTCATAAATACAGTGGAAAATCAAAGAAAGAAAACCAAAGTCACCTTGGAAAGTTTTTTTAAAGATTTATTTGTATATATGCCGAGGAGTGGTATAACTGGATCTGAGGTACATCAATTCCCAATTTTGTGAGACACCACCATATTGATTTTCAAAGTGGCTGTATAAGTTTGCATTCCCACCAGCAGTGGAGGAGTGTTCCCCTTACTCCACATCCTCTCCAGCATGAGCTGTCACTTGTGCTTTTTATCTTAGACATTCTGATAGGTGTATAATGGTGTCTCAGAGTTGTTTTGATTTGCATTTCCCTGGTGGCTAAGGTTGTTGAACATTTCTTTAGGTGTTTCTCAGCCATTTGAGAGTCTTCTGTTGTGAATTCTTTGTTTAGAGCTGTACTCCATTTTTAAATTGGATTATTTGTTTTTTTGATGTCTAGTTTCTTGAGTTCTTTATATATTTTGGAAATCATTGCTCTGTCAGATGTGGAGTTGGTGAAGACCTTTTCCCATTCTGTAGGCTGCCATTTTGTCCTATTGACAGTGTCCTTTGCCTTACAGAAGGTTCTCAGTTTCAAGAGGTCCCATTTATTAATTGTTTCTCTCAGTGTCTGTGTTACTGGTGTTATATTTAGGAAGTAGTCTCCTGTGCCAATGCATTCAAGACTACTTCCTACTTTCTCTTCTATCAGATTCAGGGTAACTGGATTTATGTTGAGGTCTTTGATCCACTTGGACTTGAATTTTGTGCAGGGTGATAGATATGGACCTATTTGCATTCCTCTACATGCCAACATCAAGTTAGACCAGCACCATTTGTTGAAGATGCTTTCTTTTATCCATTGCATATTTCTAGCTTCTTTTATCAAAAATCACATGTCTACAGGTATGTGGATTTACATCTGGGTCTTCAATTCGGTTCCATTGATCAAGGCCTGTACTTTTCTGAAGGGAAGGGAGAAGTGGATGGGAGGGTGGAGGAGGGACTGAGAAGACAGGAGAAAGGGAGGTAAAACTGTGATAGGACTGAGAAAAATTAATTAATTGATTAATTAATTTTAAAAAATCTGCCTTTATACTTTATACATTTTCACTTGACTTCAGCAAGTATAATGCACCCAGATGATGAGAACAGATAATGTGAAAGGTCAAGATGGTGCTTTCCACTCCCTGGGGGAGATGAACATTCTCAGGATACTTGCCAAAGGAACAAGGCCAGCTGCCCTATGTGCTCCTCAAGCAGCAACTATTTCAAACACATTTACCCAAAAACTCTTTGAAATTGGGTTTTTACTATTCCTCACAACCTTGGAGAATTTTAATGATTTATACATCTTCACCTTGGCCACAGAAATATTTTGTCATTGATGTTTCCATTAAATTGTACTTGCTTTAAGAAAAAAAAAAAAGATGTGTGTGTGTGTTTGCTTTACACGTATGTCTGTGAGCCACGTGCCTGCCTGGTGCCTGAGGAGGTCAGAAGGAGGCATCAGATTCCCTTGTACTGGAGTTACATTGTGAGCCATCACATGGCTGCTGGGAATCGAATCCAAGAACTCTGCAAGAACAAGTACTCTTAACCACTAAGCCATCTCTCTAGTCCCACATGGAAAGCTTAAACCAAATGCTAACCTTACAAAAACTATCTAGAAAAAGCAAATGAGAAATGTATTTATTTACATTTACATATTATATATATATATATAAACATACAAATATATGTGCCTTAGTTTTAAATTTTCAGCTATGTTTTAAAACCTAAGTTATGAAAAGCTGAATTATCCATAAAGGTGCTAGAGTCCTCCACTTCATTTTGTATAATTTATATAAAAAGAGTGAGTGGCTATATTTTCACTAAAACAAACAAGTACTACAAGTAAAAGACATTTTAATATTATTAAGTAAGTCTTTATATAGGATTAGGTGGATGAGAAGAGGTCATAATAAAGCATCCTTACACAGAAAGAAACTTATTAGAAGACTTTTTTCATAACTCACTTATGAACATAATTTAGCCCAAGCATATCAGCTTTTTCTAGGGAAAGAAAGCAAACTTAAAATTGATTCACTTTCCACAGTATGCATTCTACACCTTTAGTTCTAATGGGATAGGCAGAATTCTAAATCCCCTCCACTTGCAGAGGTTCCAAGAGAGGTTTGTCCTCTCTTGCTGCTTGTGATCCTTCCATCATCATGGAAACAAGCCTGAAATATCATATTGGAGAGAGATGCCAGCCATATCAACTGATATTCAGAAGAGATGAAGGACCAGCCAGCCCCAGCTGAACTGGCCTACACCAGGGGCTAGCATAAACTCTCCACATATTCACGATAAATAATAAAAGACTATTCTTTTCAGCTGTTATGCTGTATACTAAAACAAACAAATCATTTTGTCTCCTATTTAGAATCCCATAGTGAATTCTCTCAAGATAAAGCCTAAATATCTTAGCGTACTATAATGCAGTTCTTCATAATTTAATGCCAGCTAACTGCTACAATCTCCTCTCTCACTGTTCCCTCTCCTCCCCTCCCAACTTTTGCCATATAATTAAAATTTTTAAACCTTTAAAATCCCACCTAATAATAAGTGAGTTCCATTTACATCTCTGGTGAAACCTCCATTATTATCTGAGTCCTTCCTGCATCCTGGTAAATAGCCATTTCTTGTTGGTTTTAATTTATTAAACACACACCACTCAATTTTCAGTGCCCTGTAGGAGGCTCTTTCACTGTATAATAAAAAGTTGCTGCTGTTTATTCATATTTTAATGATACTGTGAATACAATGGTGCATGTTCTGACTCCTATTCTTAGAGAAACGGTCTCTGTTGGATTCTCAATGCCATTCACTTTTCCATTTATTGTTGGACTTTGCTATTATGATAATTCCAGATACATCAAAATAATATCATCATGGGCCAGTTGCTTTGTTCAAAAACAAGCCACCTTGTCAATTTGTTTCTTTTTATATTCAATAATAGAGCTTACAGCTGGATTAATGTTTTAATTGAGCCCCATTTGTATTTGTAGCTCCTTGTAGAAAGTCAGTCGTCCTCCAAACACCGAACTCATTACTCTCCTCCAGCTGCTGTAAATACATCCTCCATCATTTGTTTAAAAGTAGACATGTATTCCTTCAGGCTGACACACATATACTGTGTGTACATAGCAAAGGTCATCATTCCCATCAGTTTGATAGTTACCTGGTTAGCTTGATAAATGCATACAGTCAAGATATATCATTCTGGCTTCAACTTAGATACCCAGTGACACTGCCATGAATTCTCACTTGGAGATAGGACATATCGACCCAAACCACTCATTCCTCTATTTTGCAAACCTAATTCCCATGAAACTCTGCAGAAAGAAGGGAAGAACCCTCTTTAAATTCCAGGTCCATGGACAAAAGTGTTGACTTGCTTGGTTGAAATGGCATCCCAGAAAGGTCTTCTATTTCTCTATCCCACAGCAACACACACACACACACACACACACACACACACACACACACACACACACACAAACACACACAGAGCCAGTTTCAGAGAGATGATTACATTTTCACAGAAAACTGCTGGCAGACTATAACTGCAAAAGGATGAAACTAAACGTGAGCCAAGAATGTGGTCACTTCAACAAGCTCCTTTCACTGTGTTTCCCTGTCATCCACCCACGGGTAGCACTACCTCTTCTTCAAGGGACCCTCCTACAATGACCAGCTAAGGCAGCACACAAACCCACTGTGATGAAAAGGGGATTTGTTTTTTAAAATAGCCCTTTGGGTTTTATAGCTAAGTTACAATTATGCTGTGCAACTTATTTATATGAACAGCCCAGCTATGTTCCTTTATTAAGCTAAAATTCATTCAGTGAGTCAACAAATATTTACCCAATGCCTGCTAAGTGGCAGTCACTCCATATTTTCAAAAAATTGAATGAAACTCACACTATAATTTACATCTACCCAAGTTAACATGTTTCCTTTCACATAATTCACCATGAAGCCTTCCTATATCCATAAGCTATGTTCAGAACCCACAGTCCATAGCCAAGTCTCATCAGTCCTATGTCCCCAAGCTACTTCATTCTGCCCCCTTGCTTCCCATCTCTGTTCCTACCACTTATATCTAGGCCTTGGACTTACTACAACCTCCTAGCAGATCTTCATGACTTCATCTTTCCCCCTTCAACTCAAAATGACCATCAAAAAAAAAAAAACATGACTGTGCCATTCCCCAGTCCAAAATCCCCATCTCTAGATATCCTGTTGCCACAAGTCTTGAGCTCTTCCCTGAGCGAAAACCTGAAGGGCTTTGGTGAATGAGCCATGTGATATTAATATTCATAGAGAGGCTTGTTACATGTCAGCATCCTCCTACCACAAACCTCTCTTATTCATCATCTCCCTTAGATCCTCTGGAGCTTAGGTGCTGGAGACAGCTGGCCAATAATTACAGTAGGTTTAGTTTCCATAAGCTGCAGAACCAAGCTTGGGCAAATGATAAAAGAATTGACTACATTCTCAGGCTCTGCTTCACTTGGGCTGAAAGTCAAGGGTCAGGAATTGACTTGTGAAGTACTACACCTGCTCAGGGCAGCTTCTGTTTCCTACATACATTTAGGAACACTCTACAACAAATTTCACAAATCAAGACCATTTAGAAAGTTCTATTTAAGCCATGCAGTAGTGGCGCACACCTTTAATCCCAGTGCCTAGGAGGCATAGGCAAGCGAATTTTGGGGTCAAGGCCAGCCTAGTCTACAGAGTGAGTTACATGACAGCCAGAGCTACATAGTGAGACCCTGTCTCAAAAGACAAAAACAAAACAAAATGAAAGTCCTATCTTAGAATGGTGGAACCTAGAACCAGATCCTACATCTTGATTTTGAGCAGTGTCTACAGACCCAGAGGCATGTACAGCAAGACCAGTATCTTTATGAAGTTATCTCTCTGCTCATAGTGCCCTTTTAGCCTGGGAACTATATACAGGTCATCATGGAAGTAACTAAATATTGTTTTTATATAGTGATGTGCATAGGAATAAAGAAAACACAAAAATCGCATTATTAATATATGAGATCCATGGCTACACTTTAAACATCTTATTGAAATATATAATCACACAGAAACGCACCACTTACGTTTTGGTGGATATCCATATGGTCTTCTTTGTAAATATAGCTTTGCATGTTTTTACCAAAACAAAATTATACATGGATATTTCTTATTTCCCATATTTTCATTTTTAGTAATACTGTATTATGAACAATGACAATCATTCAAGCCATTAAATATTCTTCTACAGTATCATTTTAAGAATGGCTTAATATTCCATTGTTCAATTCAGAAATACCCTAACCTATATTTTTATAGACATTGACATTGTCTTAATGCTTCATTATTATAAACAACACTGCAATAAACACCTTTTCAGACATTTTTTGTATGCTTCCATATTTCTAAGACTCTCAAGTTTTCTAAAACTCCTAGAAAATACAGCATATTAATGATATCTTAGACATAATTTTCTCTGAGACTGACGTTAAACAGCTCTACAATCAATAGTTCTAGGAGAAATTATTTCGAGTCACTAATTAGAACTAAATTTCTCAGAATGAATAAGATTCTGGTTCTACTTTTAAACATATATCACATGGTCATAATGAAACTATATGAGAGGAAGGCATAAGCAATTCAAAGGCCACAACCTCTATAAGATGATTAAGTGGGGATTTTAACCTGAGAACCCAGGTCTTCAGATTCAAAAGAACATGTGAGATAGAGTACTGTGGGAAGAGTTTATAGTAAGAGAATAAATCCAGTTCAATATTTCATCCACGTCAAGATTATAAAGGAAGAGTTTGGGGGACTGTGGAGATGGCACAGCTGTGCAAATTGAAGAACTGGAGTTTAGATTCCCAACACCCATTCAAATGGTGGCCTGGCCTGACTGTAATCCCAGTAGAGCAAGCTGTCTAGCTAGAATGGCTCCAGACAGCAAACTCTGGGTTTAAGTGAGGAACTCTGTCTCAATGTATAAGGCAGAGAATAATTAAGGCAAACACCCAGTGTTAACCTCTGGACATGCACTCCCCTCACACACATTTAAATACACATACACACTCACATATACATCACACATGTATGCACACACATAAAAAGAGGGTTTGTATTAGAAAGTACGAGAACACATAAAAGGATACATTTTTCCCTTCTAAAGAAGGCTAAGTTTTGAATCTCACAGTTGTTGATCTCTAAGGGGACAGAAGATAGGGAGATTTGACTCCACTCCCCAAGCCAGGTGACATGGCCTCACAGGAACCACTTGAAGAGCTTAATGTGTGCTCAGTGGCAGATGGCACACACTGAACTGGTAGTTGACACACTTTAGAAAGTCAATGTAGCTGGACACATCAGATTAAAAGGCTGTGTCTAGGAAGTAAATACACTCCCCTCCAGTGACAGTTCAAATGTGTGTAAATCTCAGCGACCATATGTCGACACTGCCCACAACAGCAGCCTGCCGACTACAGAGCCCTCCAGGACTGAGAGGCTGTGTGTGTCACCCAGACAGAGAAGGAAAAGGAATAGAGACACTGGCTCAACCCAAAGAATGAGGCATAGAATCCACAAAAGTGCTCGGGGCTCATCCTGTGTAACATTTGACCAGTAGTGACAAATCACCCTGAAATGGGTCATTCTTCCCTCTCTCTCTTTCTATGATTCAAATCCAAAAGGGCCAGAAAGCCTAAGCAAAGATCTGGGGAAAAACCATAAGTGGGGGGAAGAAATTTAACTCTAACTCAGGCTTGGAATATCTGGGAGCTAACAATATTAATTGGTCTGAAACTGGGTTTGCGAATTAGAGTCACCGTAAAATTTGCTTTTTTCTCTGGGAAGCCAAGAACTCATGGGATCTAACTGGTTTTATGCATAGCTGGAAAAGAAGGTTTTTCCAGTTAAAAATGAGAAGGAACAATGAGAGACACAAAACAATGATGCCTTCTGATTTGATCCCAAGATTTTAGTCCATTTGATATACACAGCTAATGTTTCTGGAAATTACACGGGTCAAGAATTGGGCTAAATTTCTTATACATAAGTAAATTCTTACAAAGCCATGATAGATATTGTCATCATAATCACTTTATAATTAAAGAAACTAAAATCCAGAAGCAGAACTAAGACCACCATACATCTATTAATGTCAAATTCAGATCTGTTGGACTCCACAACTTGTGCTTTTGACCATTGCCATAGTAACTTATTGGTAAACACTTTGGTATAAAAGGAACAATTCTCAGATTATGAGGTTTAGTTTACCGTACAATCACTAACCTGAATACATTGCACATATCGGGGGAAAAAATGCCAAAAATACAGTCTTTAAAATCAAAATGGCAAGGAAAACACTTAAGATTTTATTACTCGGGGATCACAGCAGCTAAAAGGTTTCAGCAATATTATATGGCATACAAATTGCAGATTTAACTTGTCTGTGGAGCGTCCCCATGCAATCACCATAATATTTTATTGTAGAATAACAGCATAGGTCCTGATCCCTAGCCCTTGGTAAACATGAGTAGCTGGAATCCATTGTTGCAAAAGCTTAACATCCTCCACACATGGCCTCAGCCTGAAAGCGAGTTTTCTATGGCCTAACATCAATAGAAACTTCTTTGCTGTAGATTTGACTTTTATGAATTGGGATTAACAGAATGAGCATACAGTGACCATCATTATTAGGGAATGCTTTCATCAACTAAAGCTGACCAAGGAGAGAGGGTTAGCCAAACAGACCAGCTGTGTGACTCTGCTAATTGTGACTTAATTCTAATTTATAAAAGCACCTGCATTACTTGTCATGCGTCTTAGTTCTGCCAACTATAACAAACACTGCCAACCTCTGTGCAGAGAGGTAGGCGGAGAAGGGTCAATTTTGTATGGCAATGTCCACAGGGATTAGGATGATATAGTTTCATTTTTACCCTGGTCATTTTGAAAACGCCTTTCCAGAAACGGAGTTCTACAGCACCATCTACTACCTCGGCTCCTTATGGCAGGCTTAACTCAGCCCAGTAGACAGAGCTGCATTTTGCTCCTGTGTCGTCCCTGAAATGGATAATTCTTTCTTCGTCGTCGTCGTTTGGAAGAAAGAAATTGGTAGTGCCTTGTAAGGAGAAGCTCTTAACAAATTGTAGGGCTTCTGGTTTCTTTACCCAGGCTCGTCAAAATGTAAATCATCTTTCCTTCTACAGGCAAGGCAGCATGACCCTGGAGCATACTATCACCTGTCCTCCCCTTCACTGGCCTCATCATCCCACCCTCCTCTCAGTGCCGTTCTCTTTATATTCTCTCTCTCTCTCTCTCTCTCTCTCTCTCTCTCTCTCTCTCTCTCTCTCTCTCTCTCTCTCTCTCTCTCTCTCTCTCTCTCTCTCTCTCTCTCTCCTCTCCTCTCTCTCTCCCCCCCCTTCACCTGGAGCTTGAAGGCAATGGCCAAACTCCCTTATATTTTTCAAACAAGAATTGAAAGCTTGTCTGAGCTCAAAGCATTTCTTGGTATTTTTATGCCTTCCACAGTGGAACAAATATTAAAAGATATACCAAAAAAAAAAAGAAAGAAAAAGGAACCTGGACTCAGCCAAAGAAGCGGAATCTGAACATTCATGTTGTGTCTCCAGGAACTGCCAAATTCTTCGCCTTTCTCTGAGAACCGCTCTGAAGAGCTTTGAGTGACAGGAAGCATGTACAAGCCACGATTTAAATTCTGCTTGCCTCATTCTTTGCATAGACAGCAACGGGCTGATAGAATGCAACTAAAAACATAATTCAAATGGGAAAATACAACATGATTTTCCCAGGAAGGGAGGAGGACAGGGACATGGCTTAATGTAGCCAGCAGAGGGCGCGGCTTACACATAGAAGTATGAAGGAACCGTCCCCGGAAGCTGTAAGGGCTCCTGCGGTTTTTGTTAAAGATTTCGCGGTTTCAAATAAACCGCATCCTAGCTCCCTTTGACTGGACTCTAGTATAGTCACACAGTTCTCGTCTCATGATTAAATAAGACTATGCTACGGCCCCTTCGGCCACTCAAACTGCCACTCTTCTGCCCCCGGCTCTGGCATGGGAAAGAAAGTGGAGATAAACTCCCTCAAAGGACGGCTTCCCAGAAAGAGTGACCTGTATTCCCAAGCAGCCTTCATTTGTTTAAGAGACTTGCACCTAGAATTTCTTGATCAAAGCTAATGTGCTGTAAATTTCTTCATTTAACAGACTTAGTCTGTTCAACTCTTGACACTGGGAATTGGGATTTCCCAGAACTATTAGCACTGCACAGTAGGCGTTCCATGCCAGCCAAGAACCGAGGATTAACAGGTATTTGTCTCAGCTAATTTCACTCTCTATACCGGCTCTATAGAGACTAGGGCTTCTTGGCGGAGTGTGTGCCACCCTGCTAATTGGCTACGAATGTAACTACTCCCGCATGCCAATGGAGCTGGGCCTTGAGGCTCGAGGCAAAAGATCCTTATGATAGACATACATTTGAGGAAATTTGAGAATTAGTTGGTGGCACAGTAAATGTAAATGATTTCTTTGCCAACCTCTACCTCCTGCTGTCTATCAAATGTCCATCTCTATAGATTGTGTGGTGATGGTTTATTTAAAACAAATACACATACACACAGTCAGTGACAGTTGCATCCTCAAAATCCTGTAGTGACAAAGAATTTCCACATGCAAAATCTTGTAGTAACACATAGTTCCATACAATCTATTCAGAAGGCACCTGCAGAATCATAAGGCTTATAGGTAGCTTCCATAAGACACCCAATTCCCTGAGTCAAAAAAAAAATCATACCTATCATGATAGGAACAGAATACAAGAATTCTTTCTGGAAAAAAGATTGTATACAAAAGGAAAGTTTTTGGTTCTTTTTCACGTGCCCTGTTCTTCTATTCCTTGCTAATAATTACTCTCCTAATAATATATCCTACTTCTAAAGCTTGTGAAATGGGAATTGAAGAGCCAAATGCTAACTGATACTATGTATATTCATTATGTGTTGTTATATGTAATACATTCGGCAAAGTGGAGCAGCTGCAAACAACAAACAGTTATTACCTCCAGTTTCTATGATTAACCAACGTCAATCCAAGAGCAGCAAAGCTGGTGGCAGTGTTTCAGTCCCTCAGGAGGCTGCAATCAGACGCTTGGCCAACTACTGGAGCATTGATTTCAAAGATCATTCACATGGCTGTTGGTTAAGCCACAAAAGATCTGTTTCTAGCTCACTAGTGGGAGCCACTCTACGTGGTTGCCTCCTATGTTGTGGATTGAATGTTTGTGTTCATACGTCCTATGTTGAAGGCCTAACCCCTGTATTTGGTGAGAGGGGCTCTAAAGAAGTCAAGTTAAGCCGGGTGGTGGTAGCACATTCCATTAATCCCAGCACTCGGGAGGCAGAGTCAGGCGGATCTCTGTGAGTTCGAGGCCAGCCTGGACTACCAAGTGAGTTCCAGGAAAGGCGCAAAGCTACACAGAGAAACCCTGTCTAGAAAAACAAAACAACAAAAAAAAAAGAAGTAAAGTTAAGTGGGTGACAGGATGGAGCCCAGGTCTGATAAGATTTTAATGTTCTTATAAAAAGGGATACTGAAGAGTCTCAGTCTCTCCCTCTCTCCCTCTTCCCCTCTCTGTCTCCCTCCTCTCTCTCCCTCCCTCTCTCCTCCCTCTTCCACTTCTTTCTCTCTCTCCCCCTCATTCTCTTTTTCCCTTCCTCAATTCCTCCTTAGAGAACACACCAAAAAAGTTCCTATGAACACATACAAGATGGCAGTCACCTACAACTCTTACCAGAAAACAAACTGGTCACATTGACCTGGAATTTCCAGCCTTCAAAATTATGAGAAAACTAGTTTCTATGATTTAACCTGTCTGAACCACTGTATTTTGTTAAGGTAGCCTGGGTTGACTAATACATCTCAAAATGAGCAGTACAAGAGAGTGTGCCCAAGACAGAAAGCCATAATCTTTTTATGGCTTAGCATTGCAAGTTAGTATCCCATTGCTTCTGCCGTATTCTGTTCACTGTAACCAAGTCAATAAGCCTAGCCCATATTTCAAGGGTGGGGGATTATCTAACGCCATGAATACCATAAGGCAGACATCACTTCTAAGTATATTTCCTTTATCGTGATGACTAGTAGTGACTCATTGTCATTTAGCCTAGGGGTACACAGAAATATACTAAAACTCATTTCACTTTTATTCTTTTTTTTATGAGTAGAGGTGGGATTTTATTTTTTTAATTTTATAATTAATTTAATTTTACATATCAGCCACGGATTCCCCTGTCCTCCCTCCTCCCCCTGCCCCACCCTCCCCCCAATCCACCCTCCATTCCCATCTCCTCCAGGGCAAGGATTCCCCTGGGGATTCAGCTCAGCCTGGTAGATTCAGATCCAGTCCCCTCCTTCCTTTACCCAGGCTGAGCAAAGTATCCCAGCATAGGCCCCAGGCTCCAAAAAGCCAGCTCATGCACTAAGGACAGGTCCCAGTCCCACTGCCTGGGGGCCTCCCAAACAGTTCAAGCTAATCAACTGTCTCACTTATCCAGAGGGCCTGATCCAGTTCCATGGGGGTTCCTCAGCTATTGGTTCATAGTTCATGTGTTTCCACTAGTTTGGCTATTTGTCCCTGTGCTTTTTCCAATCATGGTCTCCACATCTTTCGCTCATACAATCCCTCCTCTCTCTCGACGATTGGACTCCCAGAGCTCCACCCCACTCCTGGCCAAGGAATGCTCAATCATACCACAAGAGCACATGCTCAGCTATGTACATAGCAGCGTTGTTTGTAATAGCCAGAACCTGGAAACAACCTAGATGCCCTTCAACTGAAGAAGGGATAAATAAAATGTGGTACATATACACAATGGAGTACTACTCAGCAGAGAAAAACAATGACATCATGAGGTTAGCAGGCAAATGGATGGATCTAAAAAAAAAAATCATCCTGAGTGAGGTAACCCAGACTCAGAAAGACAAACATGGTATGTACTCACTCATAGGTGGATACTAGATATAAAACAAAGGATTACTAGACTGCTACTCACAACTCCAGGGAGTCTACCTAGTAAAGAGGACCCTAAGAAAGACACAGGGATCGCCCAACAACAGAGAAATGGATGAGATCTACATGAGCAAACTGGACGTGAGTGGGGGTAATGAAGGGCAAGGGTCAGGGGAAAGAGAACTTAGGGGAGTGGGAGATCCCAGCTGGATCAAGAACAGAGAGGGAGAACAAGGAAAGAGACACCATGATAAATTAAGTCCCCATGAGAATAGGAAGAAGCAAAGTGCTAGAGAGGTCCCCAGAAATCCACAAAGATACCTCCACAATAGACTATTGGCAATGGTTGAGAGAAAGCCCGAACTGACCTACTCTGGGGATTGGATGGCCGAACACCCTAACTGTCATGATAAAACTCTCATCCAATGACTGATGGAAGCGGATGCAGAGATCCACTTTTATTCTTACATCTATAATAATACTTAATTAGAAACTTCCTCAAGATGAACACTGGTGGTATAAAGAAAGCAAATAGCAGGGTGAGTTTTTTTAATGCTGGCTTTACTCTAGCTTGTAGAAACTTTTTCAACAGATGGTCCCCAAATTTCCTCTATTGTGTGCATTAAGATGACATCAAATCAACTAAAAATATCTTTAGTAATTCTATTGTGTCAAGCTAAATGTCCAGTGTGTCATATACAATGTATTTAGCATTCTTCCATTTTTTATTTTAGTTTGGTATCTTATATAGTTCTACCATGATAGAATACCGAAATTCTAATATTCTAGTTAAAGGATCGTTATTTGGGGCAATAGGAACACCTCAATGGTAGCAGAGAGGTCAAAGTAACCTTTCAAATAAGCAATAGCTATAAGTAAATTCTGGCTATAACCAAAAAAATGAAAAAAGGTCTCCAGAAAAGAAGTTGAAGTTGACCAGTGACAGTTGCAGAACTAGAAACAGGAAACAGATTCTACTGACATACAGTCCTTTGGCCTCCCAGTTCTATTAACATAAAAATCATTAGCACTATGCAAATCAGTAACACAATCAAGATTCCCATAGTAATTTCAATGTCCACATCTGCAGAGAGATCTAGTCTAGTTAGTTGTACAGATAGAGCTTCCGGAAAATTTGATTAATTACAAGAAAGCATGATAGTCATAAGAAAAATCTTGCAGCTAATCCAAGTTCAGTTAGTCAAGGTTACAACTTCATGTAGGGAGAACTCCATTCTCCAGCAGCTGCTACACGGCTGACTACAGGCAATAATCTCATAAAACTAGGACACGGGGGAAGATAGGCAGAGAGGGGTTGGGCTGCTTTTAATATTCTTACTGAAAAGTAACCTCACAGAGCAGAAGGGGTCCAGCTGCAATACATTAGGAAGAGGACAGTCACAGCCTTCTGTGTTATCAAATACTGATACCATCTCAAGTATGGTGAGTCAGATGGCAAAATCACATTTAAGAGAGAAAAAAATCTTCTAAAAGAAGATTTGCTTCTGTTATCTAATATTTCTATGTGACACTCAAATTTTACAATGGTAAAAAATAAAATAGTATGTTCCATTTTGTAAAACATTCTTAAATAAAATTAAAATAAAAGCAAAAATATTTTCTCCAAAGTTTTTTCCCTTTTAATTAGTTTCCCTTTAATTTTAAAATAATAAAAAATTTCTAAGACGTTGCAAAGAGTTGCAGTCTGGTACACTCTATCTCAATGGTTACATCCTACATATCTATAATAATATTAAAAGTAGAAAATAAACTTTTGTTTAATACACATCTACAGTAATGGTTGTCAGCCTGTGGGTCTCAAACCTTTGGGGGTCAAAGGACCTTTTCACAAGGGTCATCTAAGACCATCATAAATCACAGATACTTACATTATGATTCATAAGAGTAGTAAAATTGCAGTTCTGAAGTAGCACCAAAAATCATTTTATGGTTGGGGGTCGTCACAACATGAGGAACTATATTAAAGGGTTATAGCACTAGCAAGGTTGAGAACCCCTGCTCTATAGCTTTGTGCGGTTTTATCACATCTGTCAGTTCATGTAAACATCCTGAAGTCTAGTCCATCACCACAAAGATCTCCACTGTGTTCCCTTTTACAGTCCTATCCATTCACTACCCCCAGTCCTTGACACTCACTAATTTGCTCTCCACTAATTTCTTTTTTAATTTTTTAAAAATTGAAATATATCACATCATCCGCCCACCCCCCGTCTTTTTTCTCCCTCCAACTTTTTCTGTGCTTTTTACAGTTCCTCTCAAATTCAAGGTCTCTTTTTCTTTGTTGTTGTTACTCAGTGTCATTTTAAGAATGTTGTATAGAAGGATGGAGAGAGGGCTCAGTGGTTAAGAGTAATTTCTGCTCTTGAAAAGGATACAGGCTCAGTTCCAAGCAGCTTATCAGATAGCTCAAAACTGCCTGTAACTCCAGCTCCTGGACTCCAGCTTTCTCTTCTAACCTCCACGAGTAGACACATGTCTCTCTCTCTCTCTCTCTCTCTCTCTCTCTCTCTCTCTCTGTCTCCTTCCTTCTTTCTTTCTTTCTTCTTTCTCTCTCTCTCACACACACATACACACACATGCATAATAATAAAATAAATCTTTAAGAATGTTTATATATATATATATACATATATATGGAGTCATACAATATGTGACCCTTTAAAGTATCTCTTGTTACTTAGAATAATGCCCTATGAAGTTATGGAATGCATTTAATGTTAGCAGTCACTCTAGGTATTACATACTCTGAGTATTACATTCATTACATAACATACATTGGTCAATTAGTGTTGAAATTGTACCAGTTGAAGTGAAATCTAGAAACCACCCCCTTTAAGTCCCTTTATCATGCCATACTCACGATATAATTACCTGACATATTTCCTTTAGTACATTAAGAATCATATCAAAAGTTTCCACACTTTTTGATTTAACTGTCAAATAAAATTAAGAAAACTCAACAGGAGAAAGGAAATCTATTATACATTCATGTATTTTTATTCTTCCTTCCTTCCTGATACTTTAAGATTCTTCCATTTCTTTTCTGTTTAAAGAATTTCTGTAAACCATTTTTAGGGATAGGTCTGCTATCTACAAATCATTTTATTTTTTTCTTAGTCTGAGAATGTCTTCATTTCTAAAGGATAGATTGTTGTTGTTGTTGTCCTTAGTGGGTTTTTCTTATGCTTTTTGTTTGTTTTTTAAGTGTGTGGTTGGCAAGTCTTTTCTTTCAGTACTTGAAAATTTAACCATTTCTGTTGTAGAATATTATTTTAAGATATGTTACATTTGTTTATGCTGTGGAATATTTGTTTAATGATGCAAAGATGTGTTGCATTCTTTTATGTTGCATTTGTTAACTCTGTGAATCTGTGTTACTTTGCCTGTCTCAAACACCTGATGGTCTAATAAAGAGCTGAATGGCCAATAGTGAAGCAAGAGAAAGAATAGGTGGGGTTGGCAGGCAGAGAGAATAAACAGAAGGAGAAATCTGGGAGGAAAAGAAGAAAGAGAGAGAGAACAAGGAGAGGAGGACTTCAGGGGCCAGCCACCTAGCTACACAGCAAGCCATGGAGAAAGAAGTTTAAAAAAAAAAAGGTATACAGAAATAGAGAAAGATAAAGGCCCAGAGGCAAAAGGTAGATGGGATAATTTAAAGTTAAGAAAAGCTGGCAAGAAACAAGCCAAGATAAGGCCAGGCATTTGTAATTAAGAATAAGCCTTTGTGTGTGATTTATTTGGTAGCCGGGTGATGGGCCCCTCAAAAAAGAGCAAAAACAACCAACAACACATTTCTTTCCAGCCGCCGTGATTTCTGTCATCCAAACTTTGTTTTTCTCCTGTAGTATCATTTCTCTATGGAAGTTTGACTAAATGTATCTTCATATGGATTTGTTGATATCTATCAAGTTTTGTGTTCTCTCTGCTTCTTGAGCCTGTAGGTTTGTGTCATTGCTAAATCTGGAGGCTTTTCAAGCACTATGCTGAGCACTTTTGCATCCCATGTTCTTCTATCCTCTTGAGAGCTTCTGTTAGACAGAGGATTTTTCTCATCTGAGTCATTTCTCAACTTCTAATTTACTTTCTGTTTGTTGTTTGAATGAAAATATTTTTAATTCAAAAAAAATTTACTTATGTGTCAAGTGTCTTGCCTGTGTGTACATATGTGTGCTAGGTGTGTACCTGTGCCTGTGGAGGTCAGAAAAAGGAGTTTGATCACCTGGAACTGGAGTTATGGATAGTTGTGAGCCACCACGTGGTTGCTGGGAACTCAATCCATGGCCTCTGGAAGGACAACCAGTGCTCTTATGCACTGAGATGCCTCTACAGCTTCCCACGCCCCAATTCTATTTTCAACTTTACTGATTCTATCCTCAGTCTTACTTTGTTGAGAATTTTGTCTTGTTTTGGTTATTTACTAATTCTAATTTTTTAATCTAACTCTTTATATTTGTTATGAGATATATTTTATCTTAATGTATTTGCTGAAACCAAAAATTAACAGTCTTAACCATTGAATCTCATACAAGAGAAAGTATGTTTGTTTAACCCAGAAGCATAGAATGACACAATATCTAATACAGAGCCACTTTGTTAACTGAAGATAGGAGCAGCCAAGCCTGGGAAAACAGAAGTCAAAGTCCCCTGGCTAGAAGATGTTAAGTTCTGTAAAAGACACCATGGTCCTGAAGAATCTATCACATTTCTTTGTTTGTGTAAGCATTAGTTCTGCAGGACTAGAAGGATTACTCACTTATCAGTCCAAGCATTAGATGTCTCCTCAGTTGCCCAAAAAAGAGGCTGAAGCATGATTCCAGGCATCTGAAGAAGCTTGAGTTCTATGATTTCAGTTAACTTTGCAAGACAGGGGCGGGGGTAGGGTATGTATCATCTGAGAAACAAAGATAAAACACAACACGTGCTGCTTTGAAGTCACTTCTCTTGAGATCACTTCCCGTCATTTCTCACTAGCCACGTAAAATGTACTAGAGAATTTTCCCATGGTCTCTATTCTCTAGAATAGTTTTTATAAGATAGATATTGCATATGCCTCTAAATTGGTAGACTTAATTTATAAAACTTCTGTATCTTGTTTGGTGAGATCAGTAAAATATTAGGAGCACAGTAGTGGTCAAACTTTTTACTACTAAGTCAATTTCTTAAATGAGTATGGACTTGTTCATGTTTGGAAATTCCTTAAGAATTGCTTTTGGTAATTTGGATTTTTTAATTTACCAATTTTGTATAAGTTTTGAAATGTTATATTTCAGTGTATATGCAGCATTTTAAAATCCTACAACACAGCTGAGTGGTGGTGGCACATGCCTTTAATCCCAGCACTCGGGAGGCAGAGGCAGGCAGATTTCTGTGAGTTTGAGGCCAGCCTGGTCTACAGAGCGAGTTCTAGGACAGGCTCCAAAGCTATACAGAAAAGCCCTTTCTCAAAAAAAAAATCCTACAAAACTGAAGAATCTTCACAATACACATAAAAAGGGAGATTGTGTGTATAAATAGCTAAGACTAACAGTCTCCTAACACAATAACCAAAATGCCCATGATAGATTAAAAATCCCCCATCAGCTGTGGCAGCTGCTGCTAACACCTTTAATCCCAGCACTCGGGAGGCAGAGGCATGCGGATCTCTGTGAGTTCGAGGCCAGTCTGGTCTACAGAGTAAGTTCCAGGACATCCAGGGCTACACAGAGAAACCCTGACTTAAACAGACCAAAAGAAAAACTGCCCATCATATAGAAAACAAGGAAATCACAGTTTGAGTCAAGCAAAATGATCAACTGATACCAATGAATCAGGTTACAGTCATCTGACAAGAATTTTCAAGCAAATTTAATAAGAATTCTTCAAGTTGTGAAAAACTCTCATGAGAAACATGAAAAGGTAGGAGACAGCAGTAAATAAACGGAAGGTATAAAATGGAACCAAATGAAACTGTAGAGCCAAAAATTACAGCCAATTGTGTGGGAAGTCCTGGGTTTGAGCCCCAGTAATGCAACGTAATGATAATATCAAAATTTTTCAATGTAATAAATGAGCTTGACAGCAGACTGGAGAAGAGAAAGGAAATAAGCAGCGAACCTGAAGACATAACAATGGAGCTCACTCAATCTGTGTTACCGAGAAAAAAAAAAAAAAAGACAAAGCGGGGGAGGGAAGGAGGAGGAGGGGAGAGAAGGGGGGTCTAAAACATAGAACTGCAAGAGTATTCAAAAAATAACAGACGAAAACTTACCAAATTTGGAGACAAATACAAATCTGTATATTCAAGGCTTGGGAAAAAACTTGAATAAGATAAACCCAAATGAATTTGTGCTAAGGAACATAACAACTCAGCTTCTAAAAATTGATGGCAAATACTCCTAAAAATCATCTTAAGAGAAGTGTCATATTGTGGAAAATCAATTCAAAGGGTAGAAATGTCTCATCTGAATCCAGGGAGACCAAAATAAAGTGGCATAATATTTTTAAAGTGCTAGACCAAAAGAAAAAAAAAAAAGCAATGTTGACTATGAATTCTATAGCTAATAAAATCTATCAATAACAAAGGGGAAATAAAAGCATTATCAGAGGGGAAAAATAAGTTGTCAGTAGCAAACCTATACTTAAAGAATGGTCAAAGGAACATCTAAAAATAGAAGGTGTAAAGGAAGAAAAAATACAATGAAAAGGGACAGAAATATAGAATCATACAACAAAATATCCTTGTCATCCCAAGCTTTTTCCTATTTTTCCTATATGGTAAATGAATCCAATACAGTAACACCACTAACTAAAGAAAGTGGTATTTAAGAGTGAAAAAAGTAAAGGGATCTAGATAGAATAAAACTATTGACACATCTATTTGTTAATATGAGCAGAATGTGGTGTCACATCAGTATATCCAAAGTTACCACTAAGAAAATTATACAAAGAAATACATTCAAAGACATACATAAAACAGGGTAGCATGCTAAAATTGTTCCTATAACCCCCCAAAAGGAAACAAAATAAAAGTAGACCATGAAACAGAAAGAGCAAGGAATAATTGGAAGACTTACAGCCTGGGAAGTATGTTAAAAGTAAATTGGTCTAAATTGACCTATTAAAAGTTATAGACTGGCAGTGCCAGAGTGAAAAAACTTATATACAAGAAAATCACCTTAAATTCAAAACTGTAAGTAAATCAAAGCTAGAAGAACTGTGTTAACTTCCTGTCACTGTGGCAAAATAGCTGAGAAAAACAACTTAAAAGGAGGAAAGATTTCTTTTGACCATAGTTTCCAAAGATTCTGTCTCTTGTCACTTGGCTCCATTTTTCCTGGGCCTTTGATGAAGCACAACATTGTTCACCTCCTGCTAGCCAGGAACTAAGAGAAAGAGGCCATTAGAGGCTAGGGATGAAATACGTTCTTCATGGGCATGGCTCCCATAACTTCTTCCATTAACTAGGTGGTATGTAGCAATTTCCCCCAAGATAAAACATTCTGCCTTGGCCCGGGTGTGGGGGGCACACACCTTTAATCTCAGCACTCAGGAAGCAGAGGCAGGTGGATCTCTGTGAGTTAGAGGACCGCCTGGTCTACAGAGCAAGTTCCAGGACAGCCAGGAACTACACAGAGAAACTCTGTCTCGAAAAAAATAAAATTCTACCTCAGAGGAAAGCTCATGATGACACAGGATGTTCTAAAATAAAGGTGGGAGGGTTCTGACCAGATAAGCCGCCTAGAGCGGCTCAGATGAACTGAGTTGTCTGGAAGAGACCTCCTCCAGCCCGTTAAGCTGCTTGGAGTTTGTTCAGTAAACTGCAGGTTTTCGGCTTCCATGAGCCGTCATTCGTGCTGGGGTGGGCTTTAGTGGTGCAGCTGGCTTTTTGTCCTTTCTGCTCTCCTAAGTAACCCTTGCCCATATTCCAGTAAGTAATCCCAACAAATTCACTAGTTCACCAAGTTGTACTTTGATCTGTTGATCGTTCTCTAAGGGAAAAGATGCCTATACATGTCTCCCTAGGAAGAGTTTCACACCTTAGGCCTCATCTCCCGATGTTTCTACCACCTGCTCATAACTCATAGAGTTAAAAATCCACAGTCAGAGCCTTCATGATCCAATTATATACCAGTTGTGCTTCATTTTGGACCCTGCCTTCAACATATAAAGTTTGGACATCAACCCAGCAATAATAAGTGTGTACATATTTAAATAACACCAACTCAAAATATGTGAAGCAAGCGGGTCAGTGGTGGCTCACACCTTTAATCCCACCACTCGGGAGGCAGAGACAGGCCGATCTCTGTGAGTTTGAGGCCAGCCTGATCTACAAGGTAAATTTCAAGACAGCCAGGACTACACAGAGAAAACCTGTCTCAGAAAACAAACAAACCAAAAATATGTGAAGCAGAAAGTAGTAGAGTACCAGGTGGTGGTGGCACACATCTTTAATCCCAGTACTCGGGAGGCAGAGGCAGGTGGATCTCTGTGAGTTCGAGGCCAGCCTGGTCTACAGAGAGAGCTCCAGGACAGGCTCCAAAGCTACACAGAGAAACCCTGTCTCGGAAAAAAAAAAGTAGTAGAGCTGAAAGTATGTATACACAAATCTACAATTATGAGATCACAATACCTCTCCTTCTATTAGCACCTGATAGGACCTCATGACACAAAATTGTTAAGGATATAGAAGATTTGAACATTCACCCAATAGTAACAGAATACACATTTTTTTCTGAGTTCCCATAGGACATTAACCAAGATAGACTGTCTTAGACTTCACCAAACACTGGACTGCATGGAATATGTTCTCTAAAGACAATGGAGTCAAAACTAGAAACAAATAACAATGAAAGAAAGGAAATCTTTGAAAAGTTAGAAACTAACAAAAGCACTTCTAAATGATCCATAGACCAAAGAGGAGCTAAAAGAAGAATAAATTTTATCTGCAACTAAATAAAAATGAAAAAAATGGGGGCTAGAGGTCTAGTTTGGTGGTAGAGCATTTGTCTAGCACACTGAAGAAAGACCCTGGGCTCTATTCCCAGGACTATAAATGTGTGTGTGTGTGTGTGTGTGTGTGTGTGTGTGTGTGTGTGTGTGTCTGTGTCTGTGTCTGTGTATCTGTGTATGTGTGTTACAGTCCAAGTAATACTGCAAGGTAAATATGTAATACCAATCAATCGTTTATATTAGAAGAGACGTCTCAGATCAATAATTCTGCCTGAGAAAGCAGAAAAAGAAGAGAAATAAACACAAAGCAAATAGAGGATTTGAAAAGAAATGAATGGAATTGAAAATAGAAGCATAAAGAAAATAATGAAAGAAAAAAGGCTAACTCCTCTTCAAAATTCAAAGTTGTTAAACTTTAGCATAATTTACAAAAACAGAAAGAGAAAAGACAATACTGCAATATCATGAATTAAACAGGGTATCAAGAGAGATTCTGAGAGTACTAGGAATGCTTTAGTTCACAAACTCAACTAAGTACTAACTAAGTACTCAACTAAGATCAAATATATAAAGTGGCTGGGCAGTGGTGGTGCACGCCTTTGATCCTAGTACTCAGGAGGCAGAGGCAAGCAGGTTGCTGAGTTAGAGGCCAGCTTGATCTACAGAGAGAGTCCCAGGACAGCCAGGCTTACACAGAGAAACCCTGTCTCAAAACTGAGCATATTTTTAAATCACTCATCCAAAATGGCTTTGATTAAATAAGTTAAATTTGTTTTAAGCACATGAACAAAAAAAAATCTGTATAAAATATTTACACTTCTAATTGTCACACTAAAATTTCTTCTGCAGGTATACTACTGGCTTAATCTTCCTTTTTGCCTATACAATTCTTGTGTTTGTTTGCTTGCTTGTTTGTTTCTCTGTGTAGCCCTGGCTGTCCTGGAACGTACTCTGTAGATCAGGCTGGCCTCAAACTCACAGAGATCAGACTGCCTCTGTCTCCTGAGTGCTGGGCTTAAAGGTGTGTGCTACCACCATCCAGCTTCTACATTTCTTTAATCTTGGGAGTATTTTAAGAAATACAGCCAGGCGGCAGTGGTGGCGCACGCCTTTAATCCCGCACTCGGGAGGCAGAGCCAGGCGGATCTCTGTGAGTTCGAGGCCAGCCTGGGCTACCAAGTGAGTTCCAGGAAAGGCACAAAGCTACACAGAGAAACCCTGTCTCAAAAAAACAAAAATAAATAAATAAATAAATAAATACAAAAAAAAGAAATACATGAACACCAAAGATACTTAAAATAAAGTGTTGCTAAACAAAATAAGGAGTCTACCTTTCATGAACCAATGCACATGAATGTATCTCCAGCTATCCTAATCTAAATATATAAAATCTACTACAGTACCAATACAGAGACCAGCCTACCCTATAAACACACTGGATTGGAGGACATCCCCTTTAATGGTACAGTAAATTATGCTACAGATACTAAAGTTTCAAGTGCATGGTTCATATATACATTGGACTACTTAACTAGAATCCCTTATTGAAACAAGGAAAGGTCTGGCAAAATGGCTGAGCAAGTAAAGTTCCCTTGTCACCAAGCCTGATGACCTAAGTTTGAACCTGGGGACCCACATGATGGAAAGAGAGAACTATGAGAGCTATCTCCTACAAGTTGTTCTCTGACCACCGCATGCATGCCATGGCACCTCTCTCTCTCTCTCTCTCTCTCTCTCTCTCTCTCTCTCTCTCTCTCTCTCTCTCTCTCTCTCTCTCTCACACACACACACACACACACACACACACACATCTTTCTACTGTTGCCACTATTGTGCCCATATAGACCTCAGGCTCAGGACATTCTTACAATTCTTCAAGCAAGAGTAGTCTTGATATTTACGTTAACTTGACTCACTTTGACAGAATTGTGCCAGAGAAGGCTCCTGGGTGAATATATACAGTTTGAGAATGCTTTATATTCCATGAGAGATGCAGGAACACTTACACCTTCCCATGGTGCACATCTCATCTACAGAAGGTTATAGAAATCTTAAGGGTTGCAGATGCAGCACAGGTGGTAGAATACTTGCCTAGCATACACAAAGCCCAGGGTTCAATCCTCAGTGCTACATAAACTAGCCATAGTAGTACATGCCTGCAATCTAAAACTCTCTGGAAGTAGAAGGAAGAGGATCAGAGGTTCAAGGTTTTTCTTGGCTGCATACAGAATTTGAAACCAGCCTTAAAAAAAAAAAATGATGCCCTGACTTAAAAAACAAAACAAAACAGAACAAAAAACAGCAAGGAAGGGGAAAGTACCCACATTTAGAACTCTATCCTGCCTGCCTCTCTCATGAAGAAGATTGCCCCTCTATCTGCATTTGTATATTCTAACAGTTACACCCCTTCTCCGGATTTTTATTCTCTGCCTCGTTGTTACTTCCTTATGTTCATTTAGTAAGTAGATTCAAACCTCCTCCCAAAATGTAAACTAATGTGTCTCAAAGCATGGTGTAAGAATTCCTACCAGGGCTGGGGTCTCCAAAGCACTTTCAGGGGGTCTCCAAGGTCTTCCTTTTACCAACTCCACAGCTGTGTCAGCTCTGATAGTTCTTATTACTTTGGCTAAGGCAATGTATTGCAACAGATTGGATGTAAAATGGAAAAGTATAAATACAATAATCCAGTTGTCTTTTGCTAAGGCAGACATTAAAAGTGATTTGTAGAAACAAAAATGCTATTCTTTTCTCTATTACTTTTTACGTTAAGCAACAGCTGTCTTGGCTATTATGAAGAAGTAATGAGTGTACTATTCTTGGATTAATCAATTTTTAAGTTCTGTGTATAAATTGCCCAATATTAACAGATGTTATTTCTATAGACAGGAGCTCCTAGGATTCCTCAACAAATTTTCCAAGTGGAAATGTGTCCTGACAGCAGAAGGTTTGAGAACTGCTACTCTGAAAGAAAACCAAAAACCTCTGTTCTACACCCTGCCACTTACTCAGGCTCCTTTGTTCTTTTGTTGCCACCAACAGGGAGTCAGTCCCCCCCATTTCCTCAGCCCCATTGATCTCCTCTGTCCATCAGAACACAATGTTTGCTTGCTTCCGTCACTCCACTGAAAGTGCTCTCACCAAGGTCACTGATGCCTTCCTTTGATAAGTATTTTTACCATTTTCCTTTACCACTAATCCACAGTCATTGCAGGCCATTTTGACTGTGCATATACCCAAACCCAACAAAAAAGAGTAATAACAATTATCCCTGTCCTATCACCTGGATGTAAGCAGTCTAGTTAGGAATCTGTCCCACCACAATGTCTGATAAACTGTTAAGAAAATGTATAACATCTGGGGGTACAGTTCATAAATTATTTGAAACCGGCTTTTTAATTAACTTGGTCACTCATGGCTCCCTAAATGCTAAATCCTAAGGTTTCTTAACCATCTTTGTTCTCCTCCGACTCCCTGGATTACTGGGCTTTGCCAACTGTGCACTCCTTTGGGATTCTCTCCCCTGTCCACCAAGCAACTTCCTTTCCTTGTTCCCTCTGATCTTTAGTCAGTTGTAGCCCATCTCCCTCCATGTGACCACACTGATCATGAAGGTTTAATTGGCCTCTTTATGTGCTGAATCCTAAATCTCTACTTTTAATCCTTGCTTTCTCCTGAGCTACAGCATCCCACTAGCCAACCCTACCTCTCCATTTCAGACTCTTCACAGCCAGCATAGCAGAACTGACTTTTTCATTCCCCTCCCTAACCTGCATCTTATTCTAGAACTCACCATTTCAATCAGTAGGCCTAAACAAAATCCCAAACCTCCCATCTATCTCACACATCCCTTTGCTACACTAAACAATTCAAACACAGTAAGCAGTATGTCCAAGATGTCCCTGGAGTGTCTAATGTCCTCATCCACACCACTACCACTGTTCTCAGCAGGACCCACCTGCTGAGCTATCCCCCTTCCTCCCACCCCCACCAAAGAGGGAGTTACCTTTCTCCATACAACCCTGGGCATATCTTTTTCTCTATCTTTCCTATGGTTTCATGTTTCTTGACAGCTCTTTTACTGTCTCATTCCAATTCATTTTTCCATGTTCTGCTACAAGGTCCTCAGTGTATGCATACATTCTGTTTCAGCCACACGAAGCCATTCATAGACCTGCAAACGTTCTTTCATATGCTGTATATTTGTGCGTTCTAGTCCCTCTGTTTACTCCCTTTCTCTACCCAAGAAACTCTTCCTCTTTTAAAGATTCCACAAAAGTACCTTTCCTGTGGAACCCTCAATAAACCCTCCTAACAGGATGACTTGCTCCATCATGGCCCTTCATAGACTGTGCCATCGCGGTTCATATTGTACTTCGGGGAATGGTCAATCTACATGTCTATGTTCATGTTCATACAGTTATTTATTGGAAGGATGACTAAATATATCTGAAACTATTTTCTTTAGCTTTCCTAATTGAGTCACTTATTCACTATGTTCATAGTAGTAATTAATATATGTGGTGCCAAGGTGGTAGATGCTCCAGCTAACTAGCAACTAAGCACAACAGAAACCCCAAAAGTACAAAGGGGCCCACTGGTTGTCATTTGGGTTTTGATTTTTGTTACTGATAGGGTGACAGTATGTAGCACAGGCCAAACTCCAACTTAAGATCCTCCTGCCTCAGCCTCCCCAGTACTAGAATTATATGTGTGTTACCTCACCTGGATAAAGGAATGCTTTCTCCAGATAACATATTCAATGAACTCTTACTGAAATCTTCTCTGAAATTTATTTTCTACCTTATACTTGGGAGCCAGATACGTCTCTCAATAAAAAACAGTGGAAATTGATAAATTAGACAGAAAACAGGTAACACTAGTGAATATGAAAACCACTAGCCTTTATTTGCTTTGTGACCTAAGATGAATTACTGCTATTCTAGCCCCTGGATTGCAGATCAGAAGGTACCCATTGAGATTTCTGTGTTGATGTGCCTCTTAATAAAGAAGTAGGCCACAGACATATGGCTGCTGATGAAAACAGAGAGTTAACATTCTTAAGAAAGGTAGTAGCCAAAGAGCTGGGAAAAGATAGACACTCCAAGTGACACATTCCTGAAAGTAGTAGGCTTATATGGGTCATTTAGACAGGGTTAGACATAGGCCTGAACCTTTAGGGCAGATTCCATAGCCTCAATCAGGCCACACTTCCCTGCAGTTCTCTCTGGGCCAGAAAATTAAGAAGCTGTTTGTGCTGTGACCTAACAGTAGACCTTGATTTATGGTCCTAATCAGTACCTGGTTCCTCCATGTTCTTTGTCAAGTATGCTTTGTTAAAGTTTGATATGAAACTTCCCACAACCCCTAAAATGTCAGGAAAAGTCAGACCTCCTTTGTTCAAGAAATTAGGTCCAAGATTTCTCAGGAGGACTGCCGGGGAGATATCTCTGAAGCCTGCCCTCTTGAAGTTCTTCTGGCCTCCCTACTAACCTCATGTCATCTCTCTGTCTCTCTGTCTGTCTGTCTGTCTGTGTGTGTGTGTGTGTGTGTGTGTGTGTCTTCCTCTCTCCCTGCCTCCATCCCTCTCTGTCCCTCACTCCCTCTTATTCCTCGCTCTGTTTCTCTCTGTCTCTCTCTCTCTGTTTCTCTCTCTGTCTCTGTGTGTGTCTCTTCCTCTCTCTCCCTCTCTCCATCCCTCTCTGTCTCTTATTCCTTTCTCTCTTTCTGTCTCTCTGTCTGTCTCTGTCTCTGTCTGTCTCTGTCTCTGTCTCTCTCTTTCTCATTCATATTCCTATTCTTAATGAAGCTCTTCTCCAGGCTTTAATGGCAGGCCTCTCCTTCCCTCTAAGGACCCACCATGTTTAGATCTCCATCTACTGTTTGGTTCTGTCTCACATTTTCCCTCCTATCTCCAAGCATAATCATGGCACCAAAGGCCTTTTCTCCTAATAAATGCCATACTTCTAAAAGAAATTATGTGTATCCACTTCCTCTCTTTATCTACCATTGTTGTTCATCTTTTATCATACATAACATCCACCCACTGTTTCCCATATTTGGAGACCTTGGATTTTCAACTGCATGCTCTATCCTTCACTTATAGTCCTAATAGGGAGAGGTTTCAAGTCTTCCTGCCAATTGCCTTCTTTCAGATGTTAATTTTGCTGCCCTTCTCCTGAATCCCTACTCTTAGAACATATTACTAAATCTCTTTCTTTGACCTCAATTTCTGATATTGTAGATATTTTCTTAAATTTGGAAGTTTCCTGTAAACTATATTTTCTCCAGCCTATGAGTATTAGTATTTCTTACAGAGACATCTACTTAAGAAAAAAATTATTATCTACCTCCCCCAAGTTTTTTGAATTTGAGAGTTTTTTGTTTTGTTGTTGTTGTTTTGCTGTTGTTTTGCTTTGTTTTTGTTTTTTGTTTTTTTTGGCTTTTCAAGACAGGGTTTCTCTGTGTAACAGTCCTGGCTATCCTGAAACTCATTTTGTAGACCAGGCTGGCCTCAAACTCACAGAGATCTGCCTGTCTCTGCCTCCTGGATGCTGGGATTAAAGGCATGCACCAGCATGCTTGGCAAATTTGAGAGATCTATATAGATATTGTATGTAATTTAAAATTATAATTGAGATGTGTTCAATAGAAACAAATATTCTTTTTGCAGTTTGAAGATTTATATATAAACTGTTTATAATTTAAAATTATAACTTATCCCAGCATTGCAAAAAAATTGATTTTAACTGAAATTTATGTGACCAAGTGTGGTTTGGGATAAGGAGGAAAGAAACTTAAGGCAGAATTTAAATTACAACTCCATTCATTCACTTAGTGCCGGAAAAAAAAGTATGATAATACAATTCTATTGTATCGGTTATTTATTCCTGAGCAACAAATTACCTAGAAACTTAGTGGCCCAGAAATTCGGGAAGGACCCTCCTGGGCAGTTCATTCCTGATCTACGTGACATCAGCTAGGGTGGCTGTGGTGTGATGGTTGAGCTCCGTAATGGCTGCTTCACTCACATGTTCAGCACACAGGCAAGGATGGATGTCTGTCAGCTCAAGTTGAGCTGGTACTGCCATCTAAAGTGCCTACATATGGTCCCTCCTAGTGGCCTGAGCTTCTAGTACCATGGTGGCTGGATTCCCAGAGAAAATATCCCAAGAGAGCATTTAAAGAGACAGAAAAAGCTGCCAGCGTTTCAGTGTGTGGACAGGAAATGGGTAACATATTACCTCTGCTCTATTCTGTTAGTCAACATGGTCCTAAAGCTTTCTCAGACTCAAGTCGAGTAGACATACAAACTCCCCATTGTGAAGATAAGTAGCAAAGCATTTGAAGCCATCTTTTTTTAAATTTTGTTTCCTTTATTGAAAATGGATCTTTTTCTCACATAATATATCCTGCTTATGGTTATCCCAACTTCTACTCCTCCCAGTTCCTCCCCACCTCTCCTCCTGCCCAGGTCTGCTCCCTGTATGTCTCTCATTATAAAACAAACAGGCTTCTAAAGGATAATAATAAAATAAATTATAATAAAATATGATAAAATAAAAACAAACAGAAGGAAACGAGCCCAAGAGAAGACACAAGAATCAGAGACCCACCTGTTTGCGCACTTAAGGATCCCAAAGAAACACTAAACTGGAAACCAGAATGTATATGTAGAGGACCTGGTGTAGACCCTGTGCATGCTGTCTCAGTCTCAGTGGTTTGGAGGACCTTGTTTTCTTGGTGTCCTCCATCCCTTCTGGTTCTTACACTATTTTCTCCTTTTCTGAGCCCTGAGGGGAGGGATTTGATGGAGACACCCCATTTAGGGCTGAGCGTTCCAAGGTCTCTCACTCTCTGCATAAGTCTGGCTGTGGGTCTCCACATTTATTCCCATCTGCTGCAGGAGGACGACTGAAGCCAACTCTTATACCTATGTGGATCCTTTCATTTTTCTCAAAGGGTATCAAGGAATAAAAATGATATAGTTCTGTTGTGGAGTACTTCACTAACATACATAAGGTCCCGGGTTCCAGCCCCAGAGCTGCTGAAGAAGGAGGAAAAAAAGGGGAGGAAGAAAAAGAGGAGGGGGAGGGAAAGGAGGAGGAAGGGCAGGAGACAGAAGATCTGAGATGAGGGAGTCATTCCTTTTTTATTTTTATTTTTTAGTTCTGTCCAATGAAAGCTTGGTGTTCTGATAGTGCATTCTAACCTTGTCAGGTAAATTAAAGTTACATTCTAGTGACTCCAGTATCTACCATATCTTTGAAAGCATGAATAATAGTATGATGATAACAAGATAATATCTTTCTATGTACCCATCTTCAGTCTAAGTACTTTGGTACATGGATTCACATGGTCCTCATAAAAAGAAAAGTCATAAGGCACAGTTTTTCTCAAACTTAGTTTTGTATGAGAAAACCAAGGCACAGGGAGGTCAAATTACTTGCCAACGCCACACAGCTAATAAATGGCAGGCGCTAGGACTTGCATTGCCGCTGTCTGTTTCCTAAAAGGAAATTATCTGCCGACCTTTCCATTTCTCCTTTAACAAGCAGAAAAATGGACAGGTACAGGAACTGTGAATTTTCTGCTGATAAATACTAGATGTACATAAAATATCTGAATATGTTCTTATTTGAGCCAGGACCCAGACATGAGCACGTGGAAACATGTGCTTTTCTCTAAAGGTGATTTTCAGAGATGCTGTTTCAGGAAAACACTTTGGTTTTTTTCCCCATCCTTGGTCAATTTGAGTTTGTTCTAAATTAACAATGTATCTATTGACACCAAATTCATTTTTATCAATGCCATCTTTTGGTCAAATGTAATTGTTCAGTACAAAAGAGCGAGAGGTAGAGGAGTGTGTGTGTGTGTGTGTGTGTGTGTGTGTGTAATTTTGATTCTTACTGTGAGGAATGTTTCAATAAACAAATACAATTCAACCCTTGTAAAATCCCATTTCTGAATTGTTTCTGACTAATCTTTAATTTATACACTGGCACAATTTGTGTAGTTCATATTTATTAACAATTCACACCACAGCTTTCCATCCCCTCGCTGTTAGGAAATTTTAGGATTTCAGGACAGCTGGCCACCTTTGCTGAGGCCCCAAAGTGCTTTTTTTGTGATTACAAAGAAAACTGGTGTGTGGCCAGAATGGGCAGCGACAGGTGGAAGGCTCAAAGGTCACTCTTTGTGCAGGTTCCCACCAGGAGTGCACACTCTCTACTTTTGTTATGTTAACCTCTTAATTACCCATAGTCAGCCAGGGGAGTGAAGAAGGAAATTAACTAAATTGACTTAGAAGGTCCTAGCACAGCCAGTTGAGACCTGTGGGCTGGATCCGTATAAATTTCTGATTTGGGTATAAACCTGAAATAGACTTCAGAGGATTCCAGAAATTCTGAAATAAACCAAAGGTTTGGGGATCATTTCCTGGGGCACAGCTGTATGCAGCATTCATTAAATAGACAGGTTTGCACAACCTTCCTAAATGACCAAAAAGCTATGTGGAGTCTTGTTGTTAGGTAATGCTTTGTTGGCTTAAGAGCAGGGGGTGCTACCAGGGATATTGTGTATGTGTGAGGAAGTGATGAGATTTATCACTTAGCCAGGATTAACCTGGCTATCCTTTGAATTTTAGCCTTAAGCCAATGTTCTGGTCATTAATGAGCTTTTTTTTTCTGGTTGTTTTAAAACTTTTATTTTTATATTTTAAAATTTATTTATTTTTGTGTGTGTGCATGTGTGTGTGTGTACACCATAGTATAAATGTAGAGGTCAGAGAAAAACTTGTGGAAGTAATTTCTCTCTTTGCACTGTCTAGGACCTGGGTACTTAAATAGGTCACCTGGTTTGGCCGCTGAAACTTTTACCCACTGTGCTGTCTCAATACCCCCTATTTTCTGGTTCTCTTAAATTCAATCCCATAATGAATTTATTCTTTGATAAAGTGTTTGAGATTAATGACTTCTATTAGAGCAGAACAAATACATATACTACCCCATGGAGATATTTTCAAATGGCCAATTTTCCTAAATTAACAAGGATTTGTATTATTAGTTAGGACTGTGTTCTACTACTACTACACACACACACACACACACACACACACACACACACACACATCTTAAATATTATATAATATTTATATGTGAATCTAAATTTCAAAAATAAAGGAGCCAGCCAAAGTTTGAAAAAGTATGAGCCCTCCCAAGAGACCAAGGAGGAAAGAAGACCACGAGTATCGATGACTATGTCATCAGTGGGATAATCCTGGTGATGGCATCTTCTTGTGACTATGGAGAGAAGGAGGGAAGAAAGGAAAGAAGGAAGGGAGAAATTCAGAGCAATTGACTGGAAAATAAAGCCAAAGAAAGCAATTGTATAGAGATTCCTTTGTGCTAAAAGAAAAATGAGTTATTTCCCTATATATTTGTCACGTTTCTGCTGCACAAATAATGGGTAGCCAACAGCTTCAATTTCAGTAGCCTTGTATAATGATACAATTATTTTCCTTATTCATAGGTCTTCTGATCACCTGGGGTGTCCCCAAAGCTGCAAACTGGCTAGGCTTGACTTGGGCTATAGATGGAGTCCAAGTCTGTGTTATACTTCCTATTCTCTTTAGGTCAATGACTACGGAAAGTATGCCTTTCTACGGACAAACGGGCAACACAAGCTGAACAAGTGGAAGCATCTGAAGGACACTGGAGTATCTTACCAGAGAACATTCCATTGGCCAAAGCAAGTCCATAGCCAAAGCAACATCAATGGGTTGGAGAAATGTGCTCCATCTATTCCATTTTGTCCACTGCAAAGACACAGGACAAAAGACTGGGGATTTGAGGAAGCCCTTAGTGAATGGTATAAGGAGAGGATGAAGTCCTGAGTAAATGTGTGCTGACATGGGCATGCCAATGCCTTAGATCCATGTGTGCACGTTGGCAATGTGTGCAGAACATGTCCATAGAAGTTCCTCCTCCCAGATGTCTATAGCCTGAGATGTATCCTCTATAAATACCCCCTACCAAGACTAGGCAAACTCACCTCCTTGTTCACTAGTACACAATACACCTACCTCCTCTTTTCACATGTATAAAACAAACAAGATGAGTTTCTGGGTTACTGTTGCCACATCTCCATCAGAGTGCACGGCCCATCACACCCTAGCTTTTCTCTGTCTGTGTTTGTTGTTTCTTCATCCTCTGTTGCCCTAGTTAGGTGAATCCTTAAGCTGTACAGGTCAAGGCAAAGGACACAGTATATATTTCTTCATCTGGAAGTGAGGGAACATTTGTTCCACGAAAAGTGTCATAAATTTTCTAAACACCCCATTAAACCTGAGATTACCCTGGAGCCCTAATCACCATGAAGCCACAAGACTGTTGATGCATATTCATTTTAAATTACTCAATTACCCCAAACTATCATGAAGTCCACTGTAAATACTTTTCCTGTACTATGTCCATATGATAACATAAGTCATAATTATAACTAGCTTTGCATAATATGTTATATCTTACAAATCACTAGAACAAATATTGTTTCCTCTGTGATAAAAAAACCGTGTAAAGTGGGGAAAGCACGTCTTCCATTACCTGCTTTGAACATGAGTGAATGCAGATTATCTGGGCAAGATCATATCAGTAGTGGCTCTAGAGCCATGTTCCTCCTGCCCCTCTTGCCACTGAGAATTCTCAGTGACATTGCCCATTTCTAGGCTAAGTCTTAGGACCTAATAGGATTCAATTTAGCGGTTCCTTTTCTCTCTCCTAGACTGGGTGACATGAGAACCTATCACTCGTTCACAAGCCTTCTTCCTAAAACCTAGGATACAATAGTGCCAGTGGGAGGAGACATTGAAATCTGGGATTCCTAGATGGTGTCTACACACAAAAGAGATTTGACTGAATGAGTCGAGTGGTAACTAACCAATTACTAACCAGCTCAGTTAATATTTCAGCCGGATCTGAAAGTACTCTCAGCCTGAAGTGACAGGCGCTGCATTCTACTTTTGTTTTACTGTTGACAAGACTTTTGTGTGATCCATAATCTCATTGGCACCTATTTACTGCACCTGTCTTGCAAGTGTAATAATAATAATAATGATGATGATAGGCCAGGCATGCTGGCAAGGAAAAAGCAGTAACGTGAATTGTTCCAAGATAATGATGCTCTTTGTTAAATTGGGTCCATATCAATAAAATACAAAGCAAATCACATGAATATAGTTTTCAGCATAAAATTGCCTGTGTTGCTCTGTCATTACATACCTATTGTTCTTTATCAGGACACTGGTCCCTATTAGACTAAGGGTTACTGTAATAACCTCATCCTAATCTGATTATATTAAGCCCCTTATTTACAGCTAAGACCACATTCACAGTGACCAGAGATTAGGACTTCAATATATCTTTTGGGGAGACACATCTCAATTCATATGTGTGTATCATATGGCAGGTACTGTTCTAGGTATTGTATATGTTGTATAGAATAAAATAGACACAAAAACCATACCTTGTGGTAATATAGCCAAATATTCTACAGATAATCAGGAAGCAATAAATATGATAGACAAATAAAAGAATGCTACAGAATGTTAAAAAGAATAAGTCAAGAGCGGGTTTGACTTAATGAAGAACCAGTAAAAAGGCCAGTGTTATAAAGACAAAATGGCTGAAATGGAGGTGCAGCATCAGTTGCAGTTACAAAGGTCACCATGGGCCATATCGGGAGAGAAATGGAGACTCACGTGATCTGACTGCTGTTTTGAAGATTCCTTTGGGTGATGAAAACACCACAGAGGGCAGAGCAAGTTCAGAGGCAGTCATTGCAGCCATGGTGACACTCACTTAAGCAGGAAGACAAAGTGGAGGGTGAAAAGCTGAAACACTCTGTAACATTTTTTGGGGGGGGACAATGTGCAGCCCTAACTGTCCTCAAACTCACTATGTAGCTCAGTCTGACCGTACTTGCTGCCCCTGCCTCTAGAGTACTGGGATTGCAGCCACATGTATGGCTTCTACATATATCATAAAGGAAGATGAAATAATTCCAAGTGGTTGTTAAGTGGTAGAAAGAAACAGGAAATAGCACACAGGAAAGAGAAGGCCTTTCTTAATAGGTCGTTTCAGAGGCAAAATAGTATTGAAAAGAAAGAAGATATGAAAAAACCCAAGGAGAACCAGTCCAGGAAAGGAAAAGGCTCAGACATAGAATTCACTTAAAATCATTAGGGGATATGAAAAATGAAGGCAAAGTAATAGGGTACAGTGATTGATCCAGCTTACAGAGGAAGGTAGAACCACAGTGGGTTCTTTAAAAAAATTATTATATGTCTTGTTTGCATCAATGTCTATGTACCATAAGCATTCCTGGTACTCGTGAAGGCCAGAAGAAGGTGTCATATCCCCTGGGACTGGAATAACAGAAGGTTGTGAGCTGCCATGTAGGAGCTGGGAACTAATCCCAGGTCCTTTGCAAGAGCAATGAGTACTCCTAACTGCTGAGCCATCTCTTCATCCGCTGCAGTGAGTTCTGTCTTCTGGGCATGGCATGACAGTCGCATTCTGTTTTGTTTTATTATTTTGTTTATTACTTATTATTATGTGCGTGCATGATGGGGGGGCGCAGATGCCATGGTGCACATGTGGAGGTCAGAGGACAACTTTGTGGAGTGATTTTTCTCCTTCCAACTTCGCATGGACTCTAGGAGTCAAACTTGGGCCATCAAGCTTGAAGGACAAGCATTTTACCCACTGAGTCCTCTGCTCAGCCTGGCCCTTGCACTCAGCAGCTGTGGTTATCGACATGAGACCTCCCCAAGACTGAGCCTGTCAAATTCCTTTATGGAGTGGGGGAAGGGCTCACAAGGCCCTACCCCTCCCTGGGACTTATTGGCAGTTAACAGTTGCTAGGGGGAAGGGAGCAGGATGCCTTAACCCTCCTTAACCATTTATAAGCAGTTAATGGTAGCTGGGAGAGAAAGACATTTCATTCAGTTGGATAGCTCCTGGTAAGGTACCCACACTTCTGGAAGTAACTCCTCACCCGCGTTCCTGTGGGCAGTCCCAATTAAACTCACTACACACACACACACACACACACACACACACACACACAAACACAAACACAAACACACACATAAAAGTATGTATTTTGTGTAATAGATTTAAAATAAATACAAATAGCTCCTCAGCTGGGATGCTGGACAAGGAGTTTTCTTCAAGAATCCAGCCCCAGACAGGCTGCTCACTGTGTAGTGAATGGCCCTAGCTATACCCATCCACATACTTGCACCTCCTAGCAGACTCAGTGGTTTTTAAAAAGAGTAGATGAAATTGGGAGAGAAAAGTGGTGGGGAAGAGTAAGTATATGGGAGGAGTTGGAGGAGACAGAGTAGATGTTGGATTTGGTGAAAACTTCCTATTTGGTTAAAATTTCACATATGTGAAATTCTCAAATGATAAATTAAATAGATAGATGATAGACAGACAGACAGATAGATACATAGATAAACTATCCCGTGAGCCTGCTGGGTAGACTATAAACTGTAGGGGAAAGAATCAAACAGACAGGCAGAAAGCGTTTCTTTACATGGATTCTATGCATTTGTGGTCTGTTCTTTTTCTTTCATTCTTCATTATCATGCTCAGTTATAATTCTACAAAAGACTATCTTCCCTTTTCAGATGTTGTAGTGAGAACTGGAAAACATCAAAATGCCAGAGTCTAAATCACCAGGAAGCTGTCGCCTAGTTTCTGCCTACAGCTGATCAACATGAAAACGTCAAATTCCTAGGGCTCCGGAGAAAGTCCACAGCCGCCTTCAGGAGCCCACTCCAGGATCTGCTAGCCTTTGCTGTGTGCAAATACGTTCAGTGCATCTTAACTAAATCCCTCTGATTACACTTGGAGTCTGTGTCCTCTTATCCTAGTCTCCTTGAGTTGAAGGACAGCTGGTTTCTGTCCTTTGCAAAATAAGGCACTCTATACTTGGAGATTTCTGTTAAGTCCTCTTCTTCAAGCTAAACAGTCTCAATTAATTGACACTTTTCTTCAATAAAATCTCCTTCTAAATGCTCCTTACTCTTATTTAAATCATTCAGAACTAGACACAGCCCTCACTGAAGAATAGGAAGAACAAAATATATAAGATCAGAGTAAAGGAAACATAATTAGGAGAGCCAACTCAAATGTCAAAATTTTACAGTTCCATCAACACCATTAGCAGTTATTTTCTGAAGCTAGCACCTTTTTAAGTTAATTAACAAATACACAGTAGTTATAAATTCCAGATGATCACGGATAATTGCACTAAACAATTGGCCAAATACTGTTTATCTTCAAGAGCCAACAAAATATGCACAAACCAGAACAAATGGTAAATGCCACTAACTTCACCTGAGGAACAATGGTTAAATATTCCAATTCAGTGACAAATGAAGAAAACGTCAGCTGTAGAACAATGGTCAAATTACAAAGAGTGGTGGCAATTACCCCTGCGTTTCTGAATTTAAGCAGACTCATTTGACAGAGAATGGTTAATGTCACACCAGCAATTTGCTGTAAAGCATGAAGTTGTGACAGTGTTGAAATTTAGATGGTATTGCCATTCTGCGGGAGGAAAAAGCCCTTAGGCTCCGTAGTAGCTGCTTTTCTGAGCTGTTTGTACTCTGTTCCTTTTGCTTTTTCTCCAGTGGTCAACATGGATGTGCCAACGGCTCAGCAGGTCCCAAGCTTTTTGATTTCAGAACCTCCTGCACTCTTAAATATTACTGAGGACCGGAAAAACCTTTGACTAGCATGGTTATATCTATGGATATTTGCCTTGTTATAAATGCAAACTGAGGTTTTAATTTTTCTATTAATTTGAATAAAGCTAATAGTATCATACTATGTAATAAATAACAATATGTTGAATGTAAAACAACTGTATTTTAAAATTTTTATTCTTTGAATATTTCATACATGTTGTAGCTAGAGAGCTTCTCTCCAGCTCCCCCCAAGCCCCGGCAGTCCTGCAGCCCACTTATAAAATAAACACACAGACGCTTATATTATTTAAATTGTTTGGCCTAATGGCTCAGACTTCTAGCTAACTAGCTCTTACACTTAACTCAGCCCATTTCTATTAATCTATATGTCGCCATGTGTTCCGTGGCTTTACCTGTTGCCTTTACATGCTGCTCCCCGGGCGGCAGGCTGGCATCTCCTGACTCAGCCTTCCTGTTCCCAGAATTCTCTTTTCTGCTTGTCCCGCCTCTACTTCCTGCCTGGCTACTGACCAATCAGCATTTTATTTATACAGAGCGATATACACAGCAACATGTATTCACTGCATCTTGATCATTCCTCTATTCCCCATTTCATCTCCCTTCAGGACTCACCCCTTATCTCATCTCCCTCCTAATTTAACATCTTCCTTTTGTAATTTTTTAATTATTTTTTATCTTTTAAACCCCTTGAGTTCAGTTAATGTTGCCCACATGCCCATGAGCATGGAGTCATTCACCAGAGCACAGGGAAATTAAAGAAAAATGACTTTTAGGGGTGGTTCAGTGGTTAAGAGCACTAGCTACTCTTCCTGAGGACCCAGGTTCAACTCCCAGCATTCACATGGCAGCTCACAACTGTAACTCCAGTCCCAGAGCATCTGATGTCCTCCTCTGGTATCCTTGGGCCCTAGGCACCTCATACAGACATATATATGAGCAAACTACCCATACACATTTAAAAATTGTTATTGAAAAAGAGGAGAAAAGTTTCTCCCTCCCCCAGTAGCCATCAACTGCCAATAGCTCCTCAGCTAGCGGTGGGACCTTGGGAGTCCCTCCTACTCTCATGCTAGGTTTTTTTAAATAATTTTTTTCTGACCAAATTGCATTTTCATCACCATGAAGAAGTATTCCTGAAAATAAAATACAAACAGAAATTTAAAGTATTCCACTGTTGTTCTAAATTGCTCTAACTCTGTATTTAGTCTGAGAATGCAGGGGTGGAGAGAAAGGGGGGTTGGGGGGTTGGTGGGAGGTGGGGAGGTGGAGGGGGGAACAACAAACAGAACAACAACAAAAGCAAAACCCCATGTGGTGAAGTGTTTTTTAAAAGGAAACCTAAATGGTGTGAAATTCCTGTCGACGCCTCCCTCCCCCCACCCCCCCATCCCGCCCCACCCAACACTGAGTTTGGATGCCACTTGCCCCTAATTGTGCCAGACCCTCACCTCACATCCTCCTCTAACCGATTTGTCATTCCTATATTTTCACTCGGGCCTCCCTCTTAAAGAATGATGCGTCTATTTTCACAGTTCCCTGTCTTACTCTTGTTTCTGTATCCCGAAGCGGTCGGTCCGCGCTAGTCCTGCCTGCGTTCACTATGTTTGGGCCAGACAATAGCCACACTTTGTGCCACTGGAAAGGTGGTGGGTACCCTGCCCTGTTGTGAATGCATGCGTGCCCCCTGAGCACGGGAGAACCCTCTGCAGCCTAAATGTTTAACTGGTTTGATCTTCTCCAGGTCTTGCAGAGGTAACCACTGCTGCTGTGAGCCCATCTGTGCAACAGCCATGATGGACACTACTTCACAAAACAAATCACAACAGGAGTGGCCTCGTCTCTATTTTTGCAAATCTGTTTAATGTGTGCTTGAACAAATGACAGCTGCTTCAAATGTGTACCTCTGCATTCAGTCTCTTGCAGTAATGCATACCGGGTAACTTCGGGAAAACACTACTATAGACTCAAACAAAGGGGGAATTCATTTTCTTTTTGAATACTTTATTAACGTGTGTGCATGTGTGCAAGTGCAGGGAGGGGGGCAGCAGATAAACTGAGTTGTCCATTCCCAGGTATCACCTACCTTTTTTTGTGTATGCATGTAATGTGTGTGATGTATGTACTTATTAGTGTGGGTGTAAGCATGTGTGTTTGTGGGTATGTGTACATGTGACTGTCCGGGACAGGATCACTCTGGACCATTTATTTTTGAGTCTTTCGATCTGAAGTTCATGACTTTATCTAAGCTGCCTCCCCATTACCCCAGTGCTAAGTTCCAGGAGATCCTCCTACCTCACCCCCAGCTTCTCATGTGGGTTCTAGGAATCTGAACTTAGTCATCTTGTTTGCAAAGCAGACACTTTAACAACTGAGCCATCTCCTCAGTCCCACCATGTTTTGACACAGTGTCGTTCACAAAGTAGGGTCGGCTTGGTGACCAGCAAGCCTCAGGGGTCCACCGTCTCTTTCTCCCCAGCACAGGTATTACAAGCATAGGTCACCATACCTGGCTTTATGTGGGTTCTTGGGATTGGACTCATATCATACCAACTGCTTTCTCCCTGGGCTTTAGTAGTGTATATTAACTATACAATAAGGATTTCCATTATGACATTGTTATTTGACCATATTTGCCCATTATTACCATCTCATGTCCCACTCCTACTCTTCCTGATCCCCTTCCTCTTCCAAAACACTTCTTTCTACTTTGTTTTCATGTCTTTTGTGGGGTGACACAGTGAACCTCATTAGAGTTGCTTAGCATGGATGGAAGGTTATTTATGGAAACATAGGCAAATTATCAGTGGCTACACTTCTGAAGAAAATGACTTTCCTTGTCCCAGCAACTATTAACTGCCAATACTTCCTCAGGGAGGGCTGGGGGCTTGTGAGCCCTTTCCCCTAGCAACTCTTAATTCCTCATATATCCTCAAGATGGAGGGGGGATTATGAACCCCTTCCACACTCCATGATGAAATGTTAATGAGCTCAATCTTGTACATGTAAAAGATACAAAAAGTATACAGAGTGGGAAGGATGAAATTAAGAGAGAGAGTTTGAAAAAAAAAAAAAAAAAAAAAAAAAAAAAACTTCTATACTATTAGCATGAAAATAGTTTTAGCCGGGCGGTGGTGGCGCACGCCTTTAATCCCAGCACTCGGGAGGCAGAGCCAGGTGGATCTCTGTGAGTTCGAGGCCAGCCTGGACTACCAAGTGAGTCCCAGGAAAGGCGCAAAGCTACACAGAGAAACCCTGTCTGGTGTACACCCCACTTTGAGAACCACTGTTAGACAAATTTAGAGACTGAAATTATTTCTAGAAAATCAAAATGGGTAAAGACAAAGCCTGTGGGTCAAGTGGAAAGTAAACAACAGGTGTTTGTTAACTGTCTTGTGCTTTAAATCATAGGTCAATAAAGCCTAGCAAGATGGCCCCAGGGTCACCAAATGCCATTTAAGCATCATCTTCATTGTTAGTGCTTATTAAGTAAACAGAAAGCATCCAACCTGGCTTCCAGCCTCTCATCAGATTACTGTATTCTGGCACTTTTTATCCCCTTTCCTCTGTTTGTAGAAGCCCAAACACAGAGGGCCTGTTGTGGAATATTAGTTTAAGATGTATTATATTCGTTTATGTTGTGGAATATTTGTTTTTGTTTTTGTTTTTTGTTTTTTTTTTTTTTTGTTTTTTGGTTTTTCGAGACAGGGTTTCTCTGTGTAGCTTTGCGCCTCTCCTGGAACTCACTTGGTAGCCCAGGCTGGCCTAGAACTCACAGAGATCCGCCTGGCTCTGCCTCCCAAGTGCTGCGATTAAAGACGTGCGCCACCACCGCCCGGCTGGAATATTTGTTTTATGTGCAAAGATATGCTGCTTTCTTTTATGCTGCATTTGTTTAACTCTGTGAAGCTGTGTTACTGTGCCTATTTAAAACATCTGATGGGCTAATAAAGATCTGAATGGCCAATAGCAAGGAAGGAGAAAGGATAGGTGGAGCTGACAGACAGAGAAATTAGATAGGGGAAGAAATCTAGGCTCGAGAAGAACGATAGAGGGAAGAGCAAGAAGAGGAGAAAGAGAGGAAGACACCAGGGACCAACCACTGAGCCACACAACCAGCCACAAAGTAAGAAGGGAAGAAAGATATATAGAATAAATACAGGTAAAAAGCCCAGAGGCAAAACAGAAGAGAAACATGTTAATTTAAGTTAGAAAAGCTGGCTAGAAACAAGCCAAGCTAAAGCTGGGCATTCCTAAGTAAGAACAAGTCTCCATGTATTTATTTGGGAGCTGGGTGGCAGGCCCCCAAAGAATAAAAAACCATCTACAATGGCCACAACTATCTATGGTGGTTTGAATGACAGTGACCCCCCAGGGATTCATATCTTTGAATGTTTGATTCTCAGTTGGTAGACTATTTGGAAAGAATTGGGAGGTGTGGCCTTGTTATAGATGTGTCACCAGGGGTGGGCTTTGAGGTTTCAAAAACCCACAACAAGCCAAGTCTCTCTCTCTCTCTCTCTCTCTCTCTCTCTCTCTCTCTCTCTCTCTCTCCCCTTCCTTTGTCCCTCCCTCCTCCTCTCACTGCCTGCAGATCACAATGTAGCTCTCAGCTCCTTCTTCAGCACCATGCTGTCTTGCTTGCCTCCTGCCATGATGATCATGGACTAAGACATGGAAACTGTAAGGAAGACCCCTCTTTTCTGTTCTAAGATGCCTTGGTCATATTGTCTCTTCATAGCAATAGAACAGTAACTATGACAATGTCATATATGGCAAGGAAGGCTTCAATTTATCAGGCCATTTAGACATTTTTATACTGTCCTAGGGAAATTCATATAACTTGATCTTTTCTGAGACCCAAATCCTACCTTCTCAGAGGAGGCTACAAATGTTAGTCAGAATATGTAACTATATCCTAGGAAAAAAAATAATAGAAAGCATGCCACTCTCCTACACCCCAAGATACGTTTCAAGACTCAACGTTTGTTTGAACAAACACAAAATGAAGAAACATTTTATTTTACCCTTTTCTTTTTTTTATTTCTTATTATACCCTTTTCTTTTACGCTTTTATACTAATCTAGTAGAAGAAATTTGTATGCTAGAGACCAGCAGTGGTTTCATTTCTAGAAAGACAAGACAAGAAAAAAAATCACTAATCTCACTTCTCACGAAAGAAGACAGTTATTTGGTATTTGGGAAATATTTTATTTATTCATCACTGACTGTACATAATAAAAATGTCAAACAAGAAAACTAACTTAATTGGCCCAATCCATGTCTGTGAACAAAGCCATACTTATCTTATGGGATGGCAGAGTAATTTCTACAAAATTCAACTGGAATGCATATATATATATATATATATATGTGTGTGTGTGTGTGTGTGTGTGTGTGTGTACATATGTACATATGTATGTATGTATGTTTCACCATTTATAACTGGAAGGAGAATACCAGTTCATTTTATCTTACAGCAGAATATGTATATAACCAAATGTGCTTTATAAATATAAAAGCGACAAATGTAAGGTGTTTTTTTTTTTAATAAAGGGAGCCCTGGGGTTTGCCTTTGGATAAGATATCACCAGGGACATTTTTTTTTTTACAGTCAGTAAAATACTCAAATAGCAAGTGTCAAGGTATTGTATATCCACCCAGTTGGTAAAATAAGTCAGTTAATTTGGCAGGTAAGCATTAAGTAATCACGCTGTCAGAATCGGGTGAGGATCTAAGGGGGAGAGACTAAGAGGAACAGAGGAGAAAAAATAAAATAAGTAGCAGATTATCAAATGAGTAAATAAAAATGAGAACGTCTCAATGCTCCATTGTATCCCTCGTGAACCAGTTCAACCCTGCAGGACTCTTTCCTCCGTCTTGGAAGTCTGGAGAGCAATGTGGGGTGAGGAAACCATGGCCTGACTGCTTGTGAATGATGCTGTTGAGAGGTGTTTTTAAAGGTTTCTAAGAAGAAAGGCTTGGTCCCTTTAAGAATTAAAATCTGGTCTCTGGCAAGCACAGAGTTGCAGAATAGCAAAGAAGCCTGGTTCTCCATACATTAGCTTTTCCCCCTGAAGGAGGGAGCTGAATTAGAAGCATAGCTGCCAGGAAAAGCTTGAATAGAGACCATTTAAGCAGGTTTTTATTCAGGCCTAGGGAAACTCACATAACTTGGCCTTTTTCTCACTTCTCAAAACAGAATATGTACGTGTAAATGCACTGAAACCTCCCCCAGTCTGGGAGGCTTGCAAGGACGGAGCCTTATTTGTCTATGAACACCAGTGTTTCTCACAGACCTGGGCTCATAATAGGCTCTCCGATGCATGTTTGTGTTAACAAAAGACAGCATAATGTCTTTAGACCTAGCCACTTGCAGTTGGTTCTCTTTTCTGAAAAAAAAAATATTTCAAGCTTTTTCTGAAATTAAACTCAAGTTCCTCTTCATAAAAATAGACTGGGGAGTCAGAATACAATTATACAGAACTGGACTGCCAAGACTAATATGTGGCAAGCTTCTTGTCTGACTGATAAGGAGACTGAGGCACACAAAAGTTGACTGGTTAGGCTAAGGTAACCGAACTAGTTGATGACAGAGTTTAAATCAGTGGTTCTCAACCTTCCTAATGCTGCCATCCTTTAATACAGCTCCTCATGTTGTGGTGACCCGCAACCATAAAATTATTTTGTTGCTAATTCATAACTGTAATTTTGCTGCTCTTATGAATCGTAATGCAAATGTCTGATGTGCAAGATATCTGATGTGAGACCCCCCAAAGGGATTGTGACCAAAAGGTTGAGAACAGCTGGTTTAGAATAACTTAGACCTCTACCTTCTTATGTCCTATCAAGTAGAGCTGGGAAAAGCCTGGATCTACAGATGGCTTTTTAAAACTCCAAAACCACTCTGCAAAATATGTATATAAAAATCTGTGTGCATTGAATCTTTTGGAGGAAGGGTTTGAAGTCATTTACTGATTTTTCTTCTCAGAGCTATACAGATTGAATTCTGGGCCAGTGTATTAGACATGTGCTCTGCCACTGAGTCACATCCACAGCCCTGTCCCTTGATTTTCAAAAGGCATGTGACCTCCAAAACTACTAAGAATTACAATCTCAAAAAGGTAGGGAGTGCTTGCCATTGGCTGCTGCTGCTCCTTGCTGTGAAGTTACGATTTGAGTTTTGAGAAAGAGTTCTTCTGAGGGTCAGGTAGAGGACTCTGAAGGCAAATGTGTATTCTGTTATCTGACGACCTGAGTTTGAGCCCCAGAACCCAAGTAATGATGGAAGGAGACAATCAGCTCCACAAAGTTGCTCTCTCTCTCTCTCTCACACACACACACACACACACACACACACACACACACACACACGCACACATTTTTATAAAATGGTTCTAGGGCTGGAGAATGGTTAAAAGCGCCTACTGGACTTAGTTCTCTGCACTCACATTGAATGGCTCACACCACCTGTAACTCCAGCACTAGGTGACTGGACACCCTCTCTAAGCCTCTATAGGTATCTGTGCATACCCACACACAGAAAGACACATTCACATAAGTAAAAATAAAATAATTTTTAAATTAAAAATACTTCCTCTGAGACATTAGCAGAGAGAAACAGTAAGATAGAAAGATATTTCTGTTTTTGTTCATTTTTGAATGACATCCATTCACACTGAGAGCAGATTTGTTAGTCCATTCAAATTCCCACACTAGTCTCCTTTAGAAGCACCCTCTCCGGCACACCCCAAAGTGGTGCTTTCCCAGCTTTCCAGTTATTCTTTAATCTAGTCCAGCTGATACCTAAGCTAACCATGGCAATAACCAAGATAAATCAGAATGCAAAGCTACTCACTCAGGATGTGTTGAACACAGAGGAGCAGGGCTGCAGCAGCAATCGGTTCTGCTCTACAGCATCGCTCAATCTGCTCTGTGCACACGTCACCATCAACCCATTAAGCCGATGCTCTAGCACCTACAGTCCACAGAGAAATGACGGGAGGGTGTCAAGTATTTCAAAAAGTCCTTTGGGCTGAAGGGATGACAGGGAGGTATCATGGCATTAGGATTGCATGAAACAGACATGAGCCCATCCCATCTGAAATGTACTAGTCACTAAAACCCTCTCAACCTAGGTTTTCACATGTGTAAAACAGAGGTTATTATGCTAACAGCTTCTTTATAACATTTTGTTAAGAAGAAACACATTTTTTAAAATGGAAAGTACCTAACATAGTTTCTGGCACATATCAAATGCTCACTTATTTTGTTATTGTTGTTGTTGTTGTTGTTGTTGTTGTTGTTGTTGTTGTTGTTGTTCAAAATAGGGTTTCTCTGTGTAGCAGCCCTGGCTGTCTTGGAACTTGCTCTGTAGACCACACTGATCTTAAATTCACAGAGATCTACCTCTCTCTGCCTCCTGAGTACTGGAATTAAAAGAGTATGCCGGCCGGGCAGTGGTGGCTCATGCCTTTAATCCCAGCACTCGGGAGGCAGAGGCAGGCGGATCTCTGTGAGTTTGAGGCCAGCCTGGTCTACAGAGCGAGATCCAGGAAAGGCGCAAAGCTACACAGAGAAACCCTGTCTCAAAAAAACAAAAAACAAAAAACAAAAAACCCACAAACAAAAAAAAAAAAAAAGTGTGTGCCACCACCGCTAGCTTGGTACCTATTTTTTAAATTACACTTACGTATTTACTGGGTGTGTGCATGTGTATGGAGGTCTGAGGGCAACTCGCAGGAGTCAGTTCTCCCATTCTAGCATGTGGAGCCTGGTCATCAAACTCACATGGTCAAACTTGGTGGCAGATGCCTTTACCTGCTTAGCCTCCTCACTCACCCTGTAGAAGCTATTTTTGTTATTAGTAAAGACACAGACTGAATTCCAGAAGAAAAGCTAGTGTGGTCCCTATTTTTATCTGTCCCAAACAGTGGTCCCTAATATGACTGTGGATTTTCAAGAATAATAACTAATACATAGTATTTTACCTTAGGTCTACACACACACACACACACACACACACACACAAACACACACACACATACACACACACACACACACACACACACACACACAAGCATGCTCAGCTATTACAAAGCTCAATCTGAGAATATACCTCAGAATATATCCAAGATACGGCCCCAAATGAGACATTGAAAAGGAGCATAATTTGCATTATTTGTTCTAAGAAAACGTAGACACTGGGTGAGCTAGCTGGGACAGTGCTAGAGCTGGGACAGCGCTAGATAGCTCACCCAGATAACGACCATGAGGGAAAGCTGGCAGGATGATTAACCCAGCTGCTATCTAAGCCCAAAACCAGAGCTATGAGTTGGCCCATCCCAACATCCACCTCATCTATGAACTGCTGGAGTATGTGAAGGGGCCAGACCTGCAGATCCAAAGATACAGGATCTCCCTGACACGGGACAACAGGATATCCAAGAGGATCCCCAGGGAGAACCCATTATCAGTAGTGCAGCTGAAGCCAGAAGCCTCAAACCAGACCACTGACTCACAGCAATGAACACTCGCAAGTAAAGATATGTGGACTAAAGGGTAAACTGTGTGACTCACTGGGCCACAGTGCAACTTCCACGGCAAGATTCTTCTCCCTCTTTTTGTTTGGTTTGGTTTGGTTTGGTTTTTGACTGTTCTTTGAAATTTGGTTTTGATTTGGGGGGAGGTTGCAAGGGCCGAGGACAGATATGAGGTGACAGGGAGATAAGTGGGATGGGAATGCATGATGTGAAATCCACAAAGAGTCAATAAAAGTTAAAAGACTGTTTAAAATTTTTGAAAAGAAAACAAAGAACAACTTAACCACCAGTCCTGGGGGACTCTGGAAGTGAAAGCCAGTGCATAGTGAAGTTTTAAACAACCAAGTAGCTGGACACACATCAACATGGATTGATATTAATGACACGGTCCCAAGTGGGGGAAAAAAAACTATTAAGTAAAGAAAGTATTCTTGGAAACAAACCATTAACGTAAATGTTATTTTGGCAAAAATTAAACTCAAAGGCTCAGTTATGCTAGGTAAGTGCTCTACCACTCAACTACATATTCCATAGTGGAACATATAAATTTGAAGATACAAATTACAGGAAAGGAAAGGGAAGAGTGAGGGATGTAGGATAATAAAAGGGAAGGAAGTAGCCAGGCGTGGTGGTGCACACCTTTGATCCCAGCACTCGGGAGGCAGAGGCAGGCGGATCTCTGTGAGTTCGAGGCCAGCCTGGTCTACAGCATGAGTTCCAAGATAGCCAGAGCTACACAGAGAAACCCTGTCTTGAAAAAAAAAGTGGGGGGAGATAAGTAAAAAAGATAGGGAAGGAGGAAGATAAAGAACAGTCATATGTATTTTAGTGATGACAATGTGTTTTATGTTAGGAAATACAATTCAGTCTTCTAGTTAAATAACAAACAGCACCAACAGATGACTGCCTTAGCATCTGCTTGGTGCCGATACATGTAAGGGCCATTTCAAAACCATGATGTTAGGCTGGAGAGATGGCTCAGTGGTTTAGAGCACTGGCTGCTCTTGCAGAGGACGCAGGTTCAGATTCCCAGCACCTACATGGTGGCTCACAACTATTTGTAACTCTAGTTCCAAGGGATCTAACACTATCTTCTGGCTACCATAGGCACCAGATACACATGTGGTGTACAGATATCCATGTAGGCAAAACACTTATATACATTTAAAAAAAAACAAAAATTAAATTTAAAACTGCAGTGTTTGGGAACTACTGAAGTGTATTCTTTTTTCAAATAATTGGACTATTCTGTTATACACATTGTTCAGTTGGCTAAACACCTTTTCCTCTTTTGCTGTAAACACTCCAACTTAAAGAAATAGAAAGGGGATCTAGAAAGCAAAGAGGTATGGAAGGCATTGCTGATTTTAATATTAACCTATTAATCTTCGCTGAACTGAAGTCAAACAGTGAGAAAGATAATATATGCCGCGGTGCATATTTTAATACAAAACAGGCCAATTACCAATATTTGAATACTTGCATCATTATTTATTCATCATGGACATACAAAAAATTCAGTAAAATACTCAAATAGCAAGTGTCAAGGTATTGTATATCCACCCAGTTGGTAAAATAAGTCAGTTAATTTGGCAGGTAAGCATTAAGTAATCACGCTGTCAGAATCGGGTGAGGATCTAAGGGGGAGAGACTAAGAGGAACAGAGGAGGGGTAATTTCTAGAAAAGAACTAAGAAGGGGGCCAAAAATAGGCATAAGGAGCAAATAAACACAGTGTGACAGGTTCAACAGTGGGGATGGATGTCTTGCTTCCATCACAGGGAGATTAGCCCGGGAATAAGAGGAGATATTACAAAGTGATGCCAGTGGACTGAGATTTCAGGTGGGGATTGTTCATAAGTGAATTATGGATTACAATGGGCTTTCATTGTCAGCTTTCTCCATTTTATATGTCACGGTGTTAGTTTTCCTACAGCATGTTAGGCAGCATATATAACACACTCATGTGCACACAACACCTCTCAAATGCCTAGTCTAGGATTTGGAAAACTTTTTATATTAGGGGTCTTATAATACATTTAAGTATTACAGGCCAGTGATAACACTGCTGACGAAAAGTTCCTTTCCTGCTTGGCTATCCATTGTTTTCTCAGTTCACACTTTCTTATTTCTATATTCTATCCACTGTCTAATATGAGGGAGGAAACCAATGAGTTATCAAAGATGATAACTAAATTAAGATGGTTGCTGGACATTTGCACTCCAACAGGACCAATTTTCTCTAGGTCCTCAGCTTGCAGGTTCCTCATGTCTCAAACCTTCATTACTGTTACTTGATATAAAGGTGCCCTATTCTGAGAGTAAATTTTTGTTTGATTTTTAAGTCTTCTACCCTAAGACACAGTGGAGAAGGGAAGTATGTTCTCAGAGCTCTCTATATGGCCTCAACTCCTCTCTTTCTCTTCCTCCTACAAACAGTACAGCAGTGAATCCTGTTACGTACATTCTCCAGATAAATGCAATCTATTGCTCATCCCTTGATTACAATCACTTTGCTGCATAACAACATCATTTTTCACCTGGATGGTTGGAAAAAAACTCCAAATGGGTTCTGACTTCAGACCTTGAGCCACCAGAGACTTCATGCTCCATATATACACCTTCATTTTTAGTGTTTTATTTTGAACTTTTTCTGCAAAAGAGCACAGAGTTGCCATCTACCCTTCAGCTGGCTACCTTTAATAGTCATGTTAGGCAGTAAATTAACTCCAGGAAAGAATGACCGGCAGGGCCCCAGAGACAAGACCTAAAGAACAATGGTTGGCCCACTCAAGGCCTGAAACAGGCTGTGAAGATAGTGGTGGTGGCCAACTGTTGATCAAGATAGGAAGGCAGTGGTAGTGTGGACTCCAGATGGGCCACCTCGGAGGCCAAAGAACAAGATCCAAGGGACAATGGTATAGTAGTCACTAACTGGGTCACATTAAAGTAACTTCAAGACTTCCTCTCCTGGGGAGCATGCAGAGAGTGCTGTTACCCTTTCCCCCAGGAAATCTTTCAACTTTCGGTGTACTTAAGCAACTATACATATTTTTACATCTTATACATTTACTTGTAACAAACTGAATTCTGGGTAAAACAGGCTTCTGTGAAAGTCTGCCTGTTTCCTAGAAGCAGAGGCTACATTGCTTTTTACCTTGGCCTATTTTTCCAAAGAGTGGGTTCTTGCTTCCTCACTTGCTCTATTTAAAAGATAGACTTCTTGCTCTACCACTGTGTCCCATCTAGAGTCTTCTCTTTCAGGAGCACAAGAGCTCAGACTGCTGCTCAAGTGTAGACCAGAGGAAACTAGGAACTTCCCTATAATATTAGTACTTACATAACCTGTGATTTCATTTATTGCAGCGAAGAATTACATGGAGAATCCCTACTTAGGTCTTTTTTTCACTTGGGATTTGTCAACTTGACAATGGCGCAAAACCAGTATACATTCACTACAAGCTACACTTTAGCTTTTGACGTTTGACCTTTGCCCAGGCTAATGATAAGTAAATATTCTCTCTAGATTCTAGAGAGCAGCAGTGGGCAATGCAGACATTCCTGGAAACACTGGACTCCCCATAGTATCCTGTGCTGCAGCTGGAAGTCCAGTTGGTACAATACGTTCATCTTGAGCTTATGATGTTTTCAATTTACAACGAGTTTTAAGATATAATCTCATAAAAGAGCAAAGGGCATCCACATATTGCTACAACACTGGATTTCAGACACAATTTTGGTTTTGACCTATTTGTCCCCTAGCACAGGACACATTTCTGATGCACGATCTAATCTAGGGCTGTTATTTCATTTAATTGTCTCTTCCACTCTATAACAGTTTATAGTTTTTCCTCGCTTTTCATGTCCTTGACATTTTTGAAAAATATTGGTCAGAGATTTGTTGAAGGTCCCGTGAATTGGATTTGTCTGATTTTTTTTCATGATCAGATAGAATAAAAGCATTTGAGGGGCCAGTGAGAGGGCTCACATAAAGGGGACAACCGACTCCACAGAGGTTTCCTCTGACCTCCATGTAGACTGTGGACATGTATACATGTCCCTCCCCCACAGCATGCATGAACATAATAAATACATTTAAACAAAAAAGCATTTTAGGCAAAATAAATGCAGAAGTGATATGCTCTTTTTAGCGTATTGCATCAGGCACAATGATGCCAACGTGCCTTATTTAGTATATCAACTTTATCACTTGGTTAAGGTGGTACATGCTAGCTTTTTCCACTCTTCAGACACCATTATTTCCTTTTAATCAATATATATCTTATAGGAAAATGCTGCAAGAACATTCAAGTATCTGGTTTCACACCATGCTCTGCCCAGTGATTTTAATATCTAATGATGCTTCTTGTTTATAAGAATTATTACTGTGACATATGTCCAATGGTGACAAATTGGCAATCACCTTCATTCTTTCCATATTTGTTAACTGTAAATTTGCTGGAAGGAGAGATATCCCTCCTCTCCCATTAACTAATTACTATCACTATAGACTCAAAGGTGTTGATTTATTCTATAGATTCTAATATCTAGCTGTCATTGTTTATTTTGTTATTCAGTGTGTCCCAGATTTGGGCCACTTGGGGAATCATACAATGCCAGATCTTGTATTCTTTCTACATGTTCCCTTCACTTCATGAGCACTTCAGTATTTCTAGAGACAACTAGATGCTCCAGGCTAATCTTGTTTTCTCTAAGACTTGCTCTAGAATCAACATTGTCTCCAAGGAAATCTGATTCTTTTCATTGAATAATGATGATACATTATATGTGCATTCATTAGTGCTGAATTATCATTAAGTCTAAGCTCCCTCAAAAGACAGAGATGAACAATATGTGCATATATATTGTCCTGTGTATTCACAACCTGAAAATTATATCTGAATTTATATTAAGAGTATTAGCTTATGCTGGCCCTCTAATTCCAATACAGGCCCATGGTGATCATTTTAGACTTTCCTCTTTTCTTGTATGTAAGGCTTACAAGGAGAAACCTGCCTCTCATTCTCTATAATCTGTTGTCTTCTTGCTCAAACTCAATATATGCATAAAGTGGTCCCACATTGTTAACACATATTCATGTAAAAAGCACATTTATGAACTGGAGTATAATATTTCATTTAGTTGTTTTTGGGTTTTGCTTTAGAACATCAAAATAACACTTTTTAAACTCATTTGCTTAGTTCTTGACTTCTCCAACCCTATGAGGAGCTACGTCATTTATTTGCTATACAATAGATGACTTTGTTACTACTTCTTAGGTTGTGGATTTTCTATACATCCCCTTACTTTCATTATGCACTTTATAGGAAGCGTTTATGTGTAACATTGCCACAGTTCTAAGAATTAGAGCTCTAATCATAGAAAAATAATTTTCATTTCTGAATTATGCTTTTAAAATATCTATGAAATTGTGTCACATTTGTTATTTTTATTACATTTTCAATAAGCATGCATTAATTATGAACAATAATGTGTTTCATTATAGCATTTTCATATATGCATATAACACATTTTGATTGTACTCATCCCCCATTACCCTCTCGTGTTCCTCTCCCACTCCACCACTGGTCTCCTTCTTTCCAACTAGGCCCTCTCCTACTTTCTGAAAACTAATTTAGCGCTTATCATTGTTGTGTGTGTATGTATGCCGGATAGGGATACATGCCACAGCACATGTGTGGAGGCCAGTGAACAACTCTGTGGAGTCATCGTTTCTCTTGTGTTCCATGGTAAATGCCTTTATCTGCTGCACAGTATTGCCACACTCCCTTCTACTTTTACATCTGTGTGTGTCTGTGTGTCTGTGTGTGTGTGTGTGTGTCAGTGTGTCTGTGTGTGTTTATGTGTCTATGTGTGTGCCCCCCAATGGATTTCATTAGAGTTGCTTACAGGAGCACGGGTAAAGAATTACTTACAGAAACATGAGCAGCTTGCCAGTGGCTGCAACATTGAAGAAAATATCTCTCACTTCGCAAGCAACCAACTGCTTATACATCCTCAGAGGGAGTTGGGGCCTAGGAACAACTAACTCTAAATCATCAAATAGAATAGGGGCCCCATGATCTTGTACAGGTAACCACAGCTGCTCAGATTTCAAGAATGAAATGGCCATGTTGTGCCTGGAAGACAGTACCACCCTACTCTACCCCTTCCTTTGACTCAAACATTCTTTTTCCCCCTCTTCCAGGATATTCCCTGAGCCCTTAAGTGCATAGTACTCAGTTTGAATGAGAATACAGGTACTTTCCATAGACAAGACAGAGTAAGGGGGAGACAAACCCCACTTATAGCAGCTCCCTGAGGATACAAGGAACTGAAACATATGTAATAGCCAGCTTTTCCAGATCTCTCTTGAATACTCTGTCTCAGAATACCGATAAGACTTCATACACCCTTATCTCCCAAGAACAGTTAGGAAAAACACAGAGACTTGAGAGACACCTAGCAAAGCTGACTGGCAGGCCCAGCTCTTAAATGACAACAGTCTGACAACACAAGCAAAGGGATTTTGCTTATCTTATGCACAGAAACCAACACAGAGAGCCAAGGCAAAGGAAGGATCGAGGAATTGTATTCTAAATAAAGGAACAAGATTCATCTCTAGAAAGTGTGCTTAATGAAATGGATGTGAAATGTGAAATGAAAGGATTTGCTTGACTGTGGATTTGCTTGACAGGAATGATTCACTGACATAAGTGGACAAAGAAACTATGATACAGGCACAATGGAACCCTAGTTAGTCACCAACAGAATAGAATGCTGCCATTTACAGCAATGTGGCTGGAACTGGGAAGCATGTGTTACTGAATCAAACACAGAAAGTCTAATATCATATGTGCTTACAGATCTGCAAAAGCTTAGAAAGTCACTTTCCTAGAAGAGAGTTGAATAGTGGTCATTAGACTAGAAAGAGGAGGGGAGGGGATGAAGAAAAATTAGATAGCAGCTACCAGAATACACTTAGATAGGAGGAATTAATTCGATGATCTATGTAATACAGTAAGGTGGTTATAATCTACAACAATCCATAATATATTTCAAAATAAGAGGAAGAGTCTGCGTTTTCCCAAACACAGAAATCATAAAAGTTTGAGGATATAGAAACACTGATAACCATGGTTTGATCATCATAAATTATATTAATGTATCAGGTTACCATACCATACACAACAACTATGTACAAATATTATGCATCAAGACAAAAAGATAACTTACAAATATTTTTAAAGAAAGTAACTGTGAACAATATACAGGCCTCATGGATTTAATAGACACTCTCAGAACTTTTCACCCAAGGGCATATTATACAGTCTTCACTAGGATGCATATCCCCTTCCAGGATATATCACGGGTTATGTCACAAAACAAGACTTAAAAGTTGAAGACTGAAATCGTACTAAGCATCTTCTTCCTTACGGATGACTGCATCCCTGTACTCATTACAGCATTATACGCAAATGTATATGTCAGCATATTAGTCAGCCATAAAAACAAGGAGCTCCAGATAGGCCTCGTGGCTCAGGCCTGTAATCTCAGCTACACTGGAGACTGAGGCAGGAGGATCAAAAGTTCAAGGCCTTTCTTGGCTACAATGTGAGTTCAAGGCTAGCCTGAGCAAATTAATGAGATCCTGTCTCGAAACAAAAAGTGAAAAGAGTGTTAGGTGGGGCTAAAGAGATGTCTTGGTAGTTAAGAGCCCTTGCTTCCCTTCCAGAAGATCCAAATTCGGTTTCCAGCAACCGTATAAGGTGGCTCACAACTACCTGTAACTCCAGTTCCAGGAAACCCAACACACTCTTCTATCTTCCATGCATACCTACACACATGGCATATACTCACATAGACACATAGATACATGTAAATAAAAATTGAAAAATAAACCTTTTTAAAAAGAGGGCTAGGTATATAGATAGCTTTGTGGTAAAGTACTTGCCTAGCACACACAAGGTTCCTAGTACTGAAAAAAATAAGATACTATAATTTGTGTTAAGATGAATCACCCCCAAAAATACTATGGTCAGTAAAATAAGTCAGACAAGGCTTGGCATGGTAGCAATGCCTATAAATCCCAACATTTGGGATGCTGACTGAGATAGGAATATTTCAAGTTTAAGACCAGTCCAGGCTACATCACAAGACCCTATTCCAAAAACTCACAAAGGAAAAAAAAAGCCAAATACAAAAGAGAGAAGAGGTTACATGGCTTCACTGATACCTGGAATCTTTGAAAAGACAAACACATAGAACCAGAGAAAACAGTGTGTTTTAGTTAATTTTCTATTGCTGTAATAAAACACCTTGGCAAGGGAAATTTGCAAAAGAAAGCATTTAATTGGGCTTACAGTCCCAGAGGGTTAGAGTCTGTGATGAAGAAGTGAAGGCTTGGCAGCAGGAACAGCTAAGAGCTCACATTTTGAGCTACAAGTAAGATGTAGAGATCACAGTGGAAATGACAGCAGTGTCTTGGTTAAGGTTTCTGTTGCTGATGAAACGCCATGACCAAAAAGCAAATCAAGGAGGAAAAGATTTATTCAGCTTACACTTGCACATTGTAGTACATCACTGAAGGAAGCCAGGACAAGAACTCAAACAGGGCGGGAACCGGGAGGCAGGAGCTGATGCAGAGGCCATGGAGGAGTGCTCCCCATGGCTTGCTCAGACTGTTTCCTTATAGAATCCAGGACCGGATCCAGCCTGGGGAAGACTCCACCCACAGTGGGCTGGGCCCACCCTGTCAGTCACTAATTAAGAAAATGCCCTACAGGTTTGCCTGCAGCCCAATCTTATGGAAACATTTTCTCAATTGAGGGTCCCTCTTCTCCAGTTACTCTACTTTGTGTCTAGTTGACGTAAAACTAAGCTGGCCCCCAGTGACACACCTCGTCCAACAAGGCCATAACTCTTAATCCTTCCCAAATAGTTCTACCAACTGGGGACCAAGTATTCAAACATATGAGCCTATGGAAACCATTTTCATTCAAACCACAGGTGGTTAGTAGGGGTAATAAGGGGGCACAAATGATGAGATGTAAGTCAGTTATGTAGGATGAACAATTCCATAATCTAATTACAAAAGGTGGTACACTGTTAGGTTATGTAACACATTAAAATTTTATAAGTCAGGAGTGGGAAAGATGGCTCAGCAGTAAGAGCACTTGCTGCTCTTCCAGAGAACCCAAGTTAGATTCCCAGCACCCACATCAGGTGGCTCACAACCACAAATAACTCCAGCTCTAACAGATCTAATGTCATTTTCTGGTGTCTGAGGACACCAGTGTACATGTAGCATATATACATATAAATGAAATAAATCCTTTAACATTTTTTGAAAACCAGGCATGGTGGCTAAAGCAATGCAGTGCATAGGTGGTTCCCACTGAAACATTCTATGTTATATACACTGCCCTATATAGTCCACTCATCTTGATGAGAAATCTCCATTGCTCTCATACCATACTGTAACTGATGAAATGCACAAGCAATGGTGGCTGAGCCAATTCCAAACTAAGAGTTAAGAAGGCCTGGCAGCTTCCATATGTGTGTTCGTGTGATCCCAAGCCACCAGGCAAGAGTCTAATTACCCTGCTGGAAGGACCACATAGAGAAGCAAAATAGGTGAAAGAGAATACGAGGCTGTGGAGAGAGAGAGGAAGAAGCTTGGCATCCCATTCTTCCCAGTTAAACCCAGCCCTCAGTGAACTCACCAACTGACTGCAGCCAGACAAGTAAACACTGGAAAGCTGGCAGAGGAACTTCCCAACTGACCCTGGTCCAGATAGCAAGAGCCTGAGCAAAAGACTAATGGTTATTGATTGAAGGGGCCGTGTTTGGGAGTAATAACTAACCAGAACAGTGCCTTCAATCACACTCTCTCACACCTTGAAAAAAGCTTACTGTGCTAAAAATCTGGACTACCCTAGCAACACCAGGTGGGAGTGAGAATAGAATTCCAAGTTCAAAAATGCAGTAATAACAGAGTGGTGTTCAAAGATCACAACCAGAATGTTTGGAGCAAGAGAAAACAGTGAGATTTCAAGGGCACTTAAAAAGCCTTCCACATCTCTCAAAATGCCTCCTTCCCATAAACAGATATTCAACTGGCTTCAACTCCTTTACTTTGTTCAACTTTGTTGAGGCTTTGCCAGGTACTAGATGTATGAAGACATGACCTTGAACTTGAATTCCAGTGAAAATACAAATGAGATGTGTTCTCACACTTTTATCTGTGTTTAGTCATTTTCACCTTCAAGAGAAATAAGGACCTATGGACCAAACATCACTCACTGAAGGAAGAGGAAAGAAACCTTAAATACACAGTAATTTGGGGCAGGAGAACCTAGAGTTAGCCCAATCCAGTAGTGGGGGACATTTGACCAACACACTTCCTCATTTTGTCGTGGAATGTTCCAGCAAAAACTATAGAAACAGCTCAACCATTTGTCCCCAAAGAGCTGCTAAGCTTCTGCATTCCAGTCTATCTTGAGTAGAATAAATGTTGTACCTCTTACCACAATGACTTTGTAATATTCTCCTCTCCTTGAAAAACATCAGTTAAGGTGCATGAGCAGGCTTTTTGGAGCCCACTACCTATGATGGGACACCTCCTGCAGCCTTGAGGTAGGGAGAAGAGCTTGGACTTGCCTCTACTGGATGTGTCTCCCCATGGGAGGCCTTGCCTTCTTGTGGAGGGGAGAAGGGGGTAGGTTGAGGGAGGAGGCTGGGAGAGTGGGAGGAGGGAAGAGGGGGATCTTTGATTGGTGTGTAAAATGAATGAAAAAATTGTCTTAATAAAAAAAAAAGAAAAACATCAGTTAAGGATCTCTTTTTCCTGAAACTAAAGTTTCATTGGAAAATGCCCTATGACTTGGCAAGTGTAATAATAACAACAGTGGTGATACTAATAATCAAAGAGATTAATTTTGATTAAGCACCTACTATTTATCCTGAATTTTCTTCAAAATACTTAGGTAGCCGTGTTTGGAGATGATAAGGGTTTGTCACGTGCCATGGATGTCAAATTTAAAAAAAAAAAAACTGTATGTGTACTGAGTAACTTAACAGAAGGCAGAAACCTTAAAAACATTATTTCATTCCAACTTCTGAAGTGAGATGCTGAGGGGTCCTTTACATTTCTCAGTTCCCTAACATGTTAACAATATCCATAACAACACTTCCTGTCATTTCAACACCTCCTTTCTCAAAAGTCAGGAAAATAGTCTCATCTCATTCTTAACAGCCCCTTGAAAAAGGTGCTACAATGCCCTCTACAAGTTACAAATTAAGAAACGCAGGCTCATCACGATCCTGGGGGCCAGCAAATAATTGAATAAGCCTTAGCAGCCACATCTTGTCCCGTTCCTGTCCCTAAGTGGTGTCTTTCTATCCATTAAATAGTCTAAAAAGAGATACTGCTAAATAGAAGAATTTTAAGCAGGTACTCCTAATCTGCAATTTAGCTTCATGGGTTCCCATAAAATCAAATGTCAGAAGCACATGTGTGTGCATGTGCATGTGTGTGGACATGTTTCATGGGGAGGCCTACAGCTTTTTTCTTTTTTCTTTTTTTTCTATGTTTGAGACAAGGTCTCCATATATAGTCCTGTCTAGTCTAGCCTGGAACTTGCTATGTAGACCAGGCTGTCCTGAAACTCATAGAAATCTTCCTGCCACTACCTCCCTACCAATCCAGACACTAGATCTTCTATTGGTCTTCATGGAGTCCTTGATTTCAAATAAGATTAAAACTCTAATTAAAAGTAATGCTATACTACAAAACATAATAACCCAGTTCCAACTGAATGATAACAGATCCAAGCAGGGGCTGTCCCCATCTATGTACTGGTGACTGCAACAGTAGATGCCTCTAAAACTCACTGCCTCCAGAAAGAACCTATTTCTTTATCTGTATAATTACTGCCCACAAAGCACAGCTGCGTTTTGTAAGGGGCACTAAACCCATTTTGAAGCAGCTACAGGGCAAGTTAGTTGTGCGGTGCCTGCCTGCCTTGCAGAATGGCCAGGATGAACCCAATCTTGATGCACTAGCAGGCAGCATGGAATCGAACGGATAGTTGCTGTAGAACTCTTCTAGGCTCATTTTTCTACTGACAGATTGGATTCTGATTCTGATCCAAGCAGAGATTAGGTCATTTATCCACTTCTGAAAACCTGGCGGGAATACCTTTCTTTAAATGTATTCATTAGGCAAACCGGGTGTTTTCCAAATAGGAATTCAAGGGAGATTTCCAAGTCTCATGCAAGCTCATGGCTTGATCTTGCTTTTCAGTCTCATTACAGAATGATCAACTTGTCACTTGAAGTCACTGTTCTTTCCAGCCCACAGTCACTACTCACCATGGGAAAGAATTCAAGTTGTGGTTGAAAAACTCATATCAATGGAGAAAAGACGGTACTCATGAAACTTTCCTGGGGAGATGAGCAAATGTGTATTTATCCCAGATAGGGCACACACACTAGACCACAGAAACTATTCCACTCAAGTTCAGTTTGGTGAACCAGAATTTAATTAATGTTACTTATAGGAACATGAGTGAAAAGTTATTTACAGGATCATAGGCAACGTATGAATGACTGACTACACCACGGGGGAAAAAAGTCTCTCCGTCTAGCAGTTTTAGCATTTCAGGTTTTAAATTAACTTTGAATCCACTATGAATTGGTTTTTATGCATTATGAGAGATGGGAATCTAAGTTCATTGTTCTGCATGTTGGTATCTAGTTTGCTAGCACCATTCACTGTCTACAGGCTCTTTTTCGCCCATGTTCTTGATGCCTTTGTCAAAACTAAGATGGCCATAGCTGCATGGGTTTATGTCTGGGTCCTCTAGACCAGTCTGCTTGTCTGCTTGCCCACCACTAGCAGGCCGTAGTATATATCATTTGAAGTCAGGTGTCGTGGTAACCGCAGCAGGGCTCTTTGTGCTGAGGATTGCTTCAGCTATGCCTGGCCTTCTGTGTTTCCACATGGCCTGTGGATGATTTTCTCCTAGTTCTAGGAAGAACAACATTGGAATTTTGATGGGAATTTTAATGATTCCGTAGATTACTTTTGGAAATATAGCCATTTTCACAATATTATTTCTGCCAATCCAGAAACATGGAAGTTCCCTGTATCATTTGTAATTTTCTTTAATTTCTTTTCTCAAGGTCCTAAAGTTCTCATTGTAGAGGTGAAACTGTTACAGAAAAACAGACTAGAAACAATAGGTATAGGCAAGAACTTTCTGAACACGACTCCAATAGCACAGGAAATAGTCCCAAGAATAAAAAAAAATAGGACTATGTGAAATTATAGTATCCACACAACAAAAGAAATTATCATCAAAGTCAAGAAACAGCCTACAGAATGAGAGAAAATCTTTTCCAGGTATACCTCAGACAGGGGGTTAAGTCCATGTCACCCCAGTCAGAATGACCACAATCAGGAAAAAAAAGGACAATAAATGCTGGTGAGATTGTGAAAAAATAGGAACTTTATCCACTGCTGGTGGGTATAAACTAGTGCAATCCCTATGGAAATTCTACCAAAAAAAGTTGACCCAGGTACATCGTTTCTAGGCCTATACCAAAAGGATTCTATGTTCTGCCACAGAGGTACTTGCACACCAATGATTATTGCTGCACTCTCTGCAACAGCAAGGAAATGGATTCAGTCTAGATGTCCATCGACCAATGGACAATGAAAATGTGGCATATATACAAAATGGAATATTATTTGACTGTTAAGAACAGTGAAAGAATGAAAATTTCAGGAAAATGGATGGAACTGGAAAGTATTAAGTGAGGTGACTCAGTCTCAGAAAGGTAAAAATGACATCTTCTCTCTTATATGGGATTCTAAGTTTTAATGTTTATATATAGATAAATAAAGAGTTGTGAAAGTTAGTATGAACCATGAAACTAACTAGATAGGCACCATGGGGGGAGATTAAGAGGTATTGAGAAAGGGAATGGGGATGTAAAAAGTCACATGTGGTGACATAGAAATAAAAAAGGAGCTTCTGAGGGTGGGACAATACAAGGGAGGAAGAGGGGATGGGAAAGAAGTAGAGGAAAGACACAACAAAAACAGATTTTATCTGATTAACACAGCAAAAATGTTAAAAGGATTTCATTAGCCATAAGGTATTTTGTATTAAAATAACACTTATTGGTCACTTTGTATGAGTTAAATGTACATGTGTCTAATGGGAGGAGGGGAGGGAGGGAGGGAGGAAGGGAGGGAGGGAAAGAGAAAGAGAACCTCTGTCTCCCAGCAACCATGTATAGATGCTCAGGGAAGGAGGGGTGAACCCTTCTGAGCCCGTCCCTTGTAGCAACTGTCAACTGCCTATGAATGCTCACGATGGGCGGAGCATCTCTCTTGAGCCCCTTCCCTCCTCTAGCAGCTAATGCTCAGGGAGGAATAGAGCCTTTGGGGCCTCTCTCTTCTAGCAACTAGCAACTACCTAGAAACGCTCAGTAGGGGTGCAGCATGCCTCTTGAGGCCCTCTCCACTAGCAATAGTCAACTACCTAGAAATGCTCAGTAGGAGTAGAGCCTCTTGAACATCCCCCTCCACTACTGTTAATACCTATATGTTGTCAGGAGGACGCAGGGACTTGTGAGCCTCCCCCCACGCCCAGCAACTGTTGACTGCCTATACATCCCCAGGCAGGCACAGGGCATCATGATTCCCTCCCCCATCCATGATGGATGGAACATTAATTGTTCAGTCTTGTATACTTCTCATGGGAGTAATCACAGCTTCCGGGATTTCAGGAAGGCAAAAGTCACGTCATGCCCAGGGGACAGCATTTCACAAGGATCCTTTCTCTAAAGTGAGGAGAGCAGCCCATTGTATATTTTGACACAAGCAAGGAAAAGAAGGCTCAAACTGATCTCTTCTCTGCCTCATGTGTGTGAGCTGGAGATGCAGACACTGCCCACACAAGGATGACTCAGCTCACATTCACCTTTATGTTATAATCTTAAATGGCAGACGCAAGTGTATGACATGTGATGGCAGTGTAGGAGGACGGGGCCTCCACAGCCCAGCTCAGGACTGAAATCTCAGATCTTATCTAAGAGCACAAAGAAAGCACTGTTCCCTCTTCCTCTCCATTCGTCTGTGTGTCTGAATACTTGGTCTGTTCACACTGAGCTAGACAGTGACCAGGAGTAAAGACTAAATCCTATTGATTCACTCACATTGTCCATTGGGTGAATTGCTGTAGGTATTCATTCTAGGTAGGGCTATAACCTCAGCTACTTAGTAGGCTGAGATACAAAGTTGAAAATTCAAGGCCTGCCTGATCTACACAGCCACTTTAGCAACTAAACAAGACCCTGTATCAAACTTAAGAAGTAAAAAGACTGGAGATACAACTCAGGAGTAAAGCACTTACCTTGAATGTGTGAGGTTCTAGGTTCAAACCCCAATACTATAAACAAATGAAAAAGATCCCTACATCTTAGTGTTCCTACGTGTGCTTTCAATGCAACTTAGAGACATCCCTTGGTCTACTTTGGATCATCTCTGACATGGGGAAAAGGTAAAACTCATGCTACCTTAACCCTAAGGCCTTTCCCTAGTATAGGCCTTCAGTGATCCTTTGGGCTATTCTTCCTAGCTCAATATTCCCCTCCTGTGATCATGTTATAAGTTCATAGCCTTTGCCGCTTGATTTTGCAATCAAGTTTGCAAAGTAAATCTTTCCAACCAACTAGCTAGCTAGATGTCTAGTCATGTGACTTGTTTCAACCAATAGTATGTGACTAGAGGGGCCAGCTATATGGCTCAGTGGGGAAAAAGCACTTGCCACACAAGACTGAAAACCCTAGTTCAGTCCCTGAACCTCATGGTTAAAGGAGAGAACAAACTCCTGAAAGATGCCCTCTGACCCATGCACTCTGTGTTCACATTAATGAGCATACATTAATGGAGAAGACAATCCCATCAGAAATTTTAAGAGGCCTGAAAAGCTTACACCAGCAACTGCTACGCTTCTGTCATTTGTCAGATGAAAAACAGGCCTCAGCCAAACACCCTAATTGTCGTGCTAGAAACATCCGATGACTGAGGGAACTGGATGCAGAGAGAGATCCACGGCCAGGCCCCAGGTGGAGCTCCGGGAGTCCAATTGGCGAGAAAGAGGAGGGTTTGTATGAGCAAGAATTGTTGAGACCAAGATTGGAAAAAGCACAGGGACAAACAGCCAAAGGAACGGAAACACATGAACTATGAACCAATGGCTGAGGAGCCCCCAACTGGATCAGGCCCTCTGAATGGGTGAGACAGTTGATTAGCCTGATCTGTTTGGGAGGCATCCAGGCAGTGGGACTGGGTCCTGTCCTCAGTGCATGAACTGGCTGTTTGGAACCTGGGGCCTATGCAGGGACACTTTACTCAGCCTGGGAGGAGGGGACTGGACCTGCCTGGACTGAATCTACCAAGTTGAACTCAATCCCCAGGGGAGTCTTTGCCCTGGAGGAGATGGGAATGGGGGTGGGCTAGGGGGAAGTGGGGGGGGGGCGGGAGGGGGGAGAACAAGGGAATCCGTGGCTGATATGTAAAATTAAATTAAATTATAAAATAAAATTTAAAAAAAGAAAAAGAAAAGAAAAAGAGGCCTCAGATAAACTGCTGCCCTTTAGCCTGAGTCCCAGCTATGGGGCAGGTTCCGAGCCCTAAGCCAGCCCAGCTGAACCCAGCAAAAGCAAGCTAACAAGCAGACACTTGAACAATAAGACAAAGAAGTATTTTTGTGAGCTACTGAAATATAAAGGGAGGATATTTGTTACTGCAGGTAATGATGCCTAGCACTTCTTCCCAATCTACTGTGCCAATAGACGGCTTTGCAACTCACAAGCAACAAAACCTTTGTAACGGTACAGGACACTTGCCCATCTGTTTCCTGTCTGAATGAGACAACAAATTATCCTTACCAAATATCAATGCTACATTACTTCCTTTGAAAATGGCATTCCAATTCATGCCCTGTGTATCTGCAGAGAACTATATTTGACACTCATTTCAAAATGACTAGCTTAAATTTTCCTCCTTAAAACCTCGGCAGAGGGCTCAGAAGATAAAGGCACTTGCTATCCAAGAATCTAAGTCTGACCACCTGACTTTGATCCCCAGAGTCTCTGAAAAGGTGGAAGGAGAGAAACAATTCCACAAAATTGTCCACTGACCCCTGCCATGCACATGCGCCCCCCACCATGCACACACAATAAAAGAAAGAAGTAACTAACTAACTAAAGCCTCTATAGAAAGAAAGGCTGTCAACGGTTTTATTTCCTGAACCCTTTTGACACATTCGAGTTTTGGGGGTGGTTCAGAATCTCTCCATACTGAAGCTCACCTGTCATTTATTTACCTCCCTCTGCACACGAGAAATATTTATAGCTGCTGTCATCAGTCTCGAAATAAGTACACACTGTAGGATAGTGTACACTGCCAATTGATCAAAGGAAGACAGAAAAATGAATAGAAAGCAAGAAGTGCCCGAGGCTCCCAAAAGACTGTCGACGTGAAGACGCTGGGAATCAGGCCGAGAATGCTGGATCTTGACAATGACATTCCAGAGGCTGCTGCTGAAGTTGGGGTCTCCTCAGTATTAAGCTGTTGTCATGTTTTCCCGTCTCTGAATTCTTCCCCCTTTCCCCTTTTCCTCTCTATATTTCTCTTACAGAAGATTGAATGACATTGAGCTGCTTTCACGCTCAGAAGCTGTGAATTGCTGGGTTCTGTTTAGTTGCTGGTATAATTGGAAACAATTGAATTTGAATAGCAATTTGGTTTTCACATCTTTTATTTATTAACGTTCTTCAAGATATAGAAAGTAAAAGGGTAAAAACAGTTTTACATAACATAGAGAACGTCAAGAACAGAAAAAAATGAGGACAAAGGAAAAAATAGGAACTGAATAAAAACATGGGTTTAGTTCTACCTAGAGAGTTTCAGTTTTCACATCTGCTTGTGACTAGTGTGTATGTCTCACCTGAAGTAATGTTAATCTATAAATATTATTGGCATACCATTTGTCAATTTAATAAATAAGCCTAGTGACTGTGTAACCAATATTTACTTTGGTCTCCACTTAAAATGTAAGCACAGCAAAGAAGTAGCTATTATGGCTTTTGCAGAAGCACCATGCGTATGTGGCTGGGCATGTGTATGTGTGTCCAATTCACAATCTCTCTATTCCTATCACACAAGGGTATGATCAGTTTGTTAGGAGAGCACCTTTATGCATACTTTGATGAAAGGGACTTTTCAAATTAAAACTACAGGGCAAATAAGAGATTAACACACCTATTGATTTTTATCCATAGAGTTTGGGAGTAGGTGTACTTACACTGCAGCTATACAGTGGTCAAAAACAAAGGAAAAATTACCTCCCACCAAACAAGGATACACACACACACACACACACACACACACACACACACACACACACACACACAGAGGCACACAAAAAGGAAAAAAAACAGAAAGTTTACTTAGTTTCTATGAAAAAAAATCTTTATTGAAACATTACAGTTCCCTCTTGCATACAAGAAATGGAAAGAGTGATAAGCATTAGCAAGGCACAGTCTCTGTTAACCTTACCAAGTGGGTAAGTCTAAAGTGGCTCTTCCCAGCTGAGCATAAAATCTACAGCATGGTTACTCTTATTGGTGGGCCAGGAATTAGACTCATAACTCAAAATCCCAGCTCCACTACTAAACAAGTTAGTTAAGTCATCACATCTCAGTTTTGTCACCTATAAGGGAAGAATGATAATACCTTCCTCAGGGATTTATTACCAAAAAAAAAGTATGTGCCTAGAATCTAAGATGTTTTCAATACATGTTAGTTATTAGCATAAGTCCATGACAAATTGCTCAATGTAAGACATGGATAAGTGAGAGAAGAGAAAGCACCTAGTTCTGCCCAAATTATCTTTTTCATAAAAATGAAAATAAATGGCCAAAGGATTCATGAGAGTGTGCTCTGCTTGCAGCTTATTTTAAAATGCACCAGAAAAATAGGGTGGACTGATGGAGGAGGAGCCACAACAGATAGATAGGTGATAGAATGCACCAAAGAGCTCAGTGTAGAATCTAGAATTGGGCATGTGGGTATTGACAGGACAATTTTTCTGTTTTATTAATATAAATATTAGAACAAATCAAAAACTTACAAAATTAAATACATAAATATTTTTTCTAACTCAGTTTCAAATTTTTAAGTTTTTCTCTTACTAGAAATAGAGTCTTTTCTCACACAGTATATCCTGATTATGGTTTCCCCTCCCTCTACTCTTCCCTGCTCCTCCCCACCTCCCCTCTCCTCTGGATCTACTCCCTTTGTCGCTCATTAGAAAAGAACAGGCTTCTAAGAGATAACAGCCAAGCATGACAAATAAAATACAATAAGATGAAATAATAATATATAATGAATAATAAAATATCATATTGAAGCTTGACACAGTAACCCAAGAGGAGGAAAAGAGTCCCAAGAGCAGGCATAAGAGTCAGACCCACTCACAGTTGGGAGTCCCATAAGACTACTAAGCTAATAGCTGTACACAGAGGATCTGGTGCAAACAGACCCATGTAGGCCCTGTGCTTGCTGCTTCAGTCTCAAATGTCATAAATATTTAAATTCTGTATACTTGCTAAATATGAGAGACCCTGTACTATATACCTTAAAGGTAATTAGAAATACCTAATTCTTGTTCTTGTCTTTCCAGACTTCTGTTTCCCTTTCTCATTTTAAGAAGAGACTTGCCTACCAGATGGCTATTTGGGGACTAGTAATTTACTAGCACATGAAAACAGTTTTGAGCCACTGACATACAATCCTGCACATTCACCGGGAATTCTTCTATCTTGTTAGATGTTCTAATGAATGCTTTTTTTCTCATCCTGCTTTAAAACAGAGCTTGTGTTCAAAGCTTTCTTCACGCACAAAGTGATAAGACCCATGAGGCCACCCTGGCTTGTTTTATGCCAAGAAAATAAGAGAAGGAATGTGGGGCCCTTCTCTTTTAATAGCTCAATGGGTATGATCCAATTATTTCAGAGATCTAAGTTATTTTTATTTTATCTATCCTTTAAATTGGGTAAATTCTAAGGCTATTTAATTGCAAGAGTGCATTAATTCTCCATAGAAAGATGTGGTTTTCTTTGTTCAAAATTCAACATACCGTCCATTATCTCTTTTTGAAAAGAATTTCTTACTTGGCCCATTAGTGTCTGGCCCAACAAAAGAGGAGCACAAAATCTCTGGCAGACACAGCTGACTTGCCTTAGCCATAGCCCTCCCCCACTGTTTTTGCTTATAGCCTCCTATGACTATCTATAAGCCAAGAATACAATGGAGGCATGTTGGAACCTAGGGGGGTGTGCTTGGTTTCCCGTTTCTCCTAGTTAAGTCACCGAAAGCCAAAAGTGTAGAGTAATTTGTATCACTTGTAGATGTTGTGTCAGTTATAAAACGTGCTCACAGATTCTTCAAGGGAACTCCCATCAAGAGCTACAATCAATTATGTGCAACAAAACTCAAGGGGAGGCTAAGAAAGTGTCTCTCTGGTTTTTCCAACATCTAAAAAAAATAATAAACCTATAAAAGACAAAAGATTTGAAATGGCCATACCACCCTGAATGCACCAGATCTCGTCTTAAATGACTGCTAGGTGGTCTGCCACAATTACCCTTACAAGTAATACAAAATCTAATGGTTGTCTCATTCATAAAGAGAGAAAGAAAATATAAATTCACCTTGCTAATTGCCTACCAGATGGCCCTTTGAAGTTGAATAATTTACTAGCATATGAAAACAATTTTGAGTCTGTTCTGTTAAAATAATAAAATCAACTTTCCTTTTTTTTACTATATATAGTACCTAACTTTTTAACTGTCACTTGTTGACTTCCCTCCCTATTATTCTTTGTTTTCTCTTTGTTTTTATTGAGGTCCAGTATAGAATGTACTCTAATTTCAATGGTTTCTGACACATTCATGCACCATCACAATGAAATTGTAATCTAGAATATTTCCATAATCCAGAAGGTCTTATCTCAGTCAATATTTAAGTAATAAAAATAATCTCAAGAGCTATGAATATAGCTCAGTTGGTAGAGTACTTTCTTAACATCGTTGGGGTCTGGATTGGATCCTCAACACCTCATAGACGAGGAGGAATGGTACCTTCCTATAAACCTAGCACTTAGGATGTGGAGACAAGAGGATCAAAAGTTCAAGGTCATCCTTGTTTACACCACATGTTAGAGACCAGACTGACCTGCATGAGACCCTGTCTCAAACAAACAAAACCATTCCTCTGTATATTAATTTTAGCTATTTTTTGTTGTTGCTACTGCTGCTGCAGAGTCTAACTTTATAGTCCAGGGTAGCTCAACCTCATGATCCTCCCACCTCACTCTCAGGAGTACTGGGATCACAGGCATGTATGTCCACCACACCTGGCACTGTTGCCCATTCTTAAGCTTAGTGATATGCCATACAATTTGTGCTTTGGTGGATTTGGGGCTTTGTTTTCTGTTTATGACTAGCATCTTCCATAATACCTATGAAAATCAATAGTTTGTTGTAGCATGAATCTTAAAGGGTCTTATTAATAAAAACAAACCTGGAGCCAGATATTGGGATGAATGCTGGAAGATCAGAGAAGCAGAACAAGCTACAGCTTCCTCACCTCACCAGTTCCTCAGTTGATCCTGTTTCCTCAGACTGGAAGCCTCTCAGTCCTCATCCAGAATGAATCTCAGCTGAACTCTAGTTTCTGGTCTTCACGCCTTATATATCTTTCTGCTTTCTGCCATCACTCCCTGGGATTAAAGGCTCGCTTTCTGGGATTAAAGGCGTGAGTCACCATGCTTGGCTGTATCCTTGAACACACAGAGATCCAGGTAGATCTCTGCCTCTGGAATGCTAGGATTAAAGGTGTGTATACCACCATTTTCTAGCCTGTGTATCTAGTGGCTGTTCTGTTCTCTGACCCCAGATAAGTTTATTAGAGTGCACAATATTTTGGGGAACATGATATAACTACAGTTGGTTTCTTCGTTTCCTTGTTTTGAGCTGAGGATTATCTCATATGCATACATTACAAATTGCTTACCCATTCTCACATCAATATGCATTTGTCTCCAATTTGAGGCTATTATGAATAATTCTGGTTGAAATAACTTTGCAAAGCATCTTTTGGTGGGCATGTGCCATAATTTCTCTTAGTCATCTGGTCAGAAGTGCAATTCCTGAATCACCAGGTATGCGGTGGCTATTTAACTGTACTAAATGCTGCTGAACCACTTCTCAAACTTGTATGTTCCCCTATTGTTTGTTCCCTTTCTCTTTGGCTCTGACCATTTTAAAAAGAACTCATAGCGAGTGTTTATGATTTTCTCATGATCTTATAAAATCTATGCTGGTTAAGGCAAATAATTTTAGGTCCACTTTAATTCTGCCTTATTTCATGAATTTGAGTTACCATTTTTTTTCCCTTTGATTCACGCCTTTGTGGTTTAAAGAAACAAATTTAACTCAACCATGGGTGTGTAGTGAAAATAAATGAGTGACGTTCTTTAGGCTTCCCGGGGACAGGAAGGAGGATGGGAGGAAACTGTTAGAGAAATGTAATCATTATTGTAATCGGCCTGCAGTGCTATGAATAAGTCATAATTATCTCACAATCTGAGTTAATGCTGGGATGCTTTCTCTTGTCGTGTCAACATGTGCGTGTACATATCAAGAAGACCCACAGAGCGGCTGCAACACAGACCATCTCAAGCTCGCTCTGTGCTTGCACGTTGATCACAGTTTCACTCACATTAGCCTCACATTATCTTATCCAGATCTCCAGGGTTTGAGTAGTTGCTGTTTTTATCTGTATGCATGAATGCCTGAATGCTCATGTGCAATGCTGGAGATCAAACCCAGGACCTTGTGCACGCTAGGCAAGCACTCACTTTACCACTAAAGCTACATCTACCATCCCCCTCTACAGATTGCTAATGTGTGAAGCACCATAGCTAACTGTATTAATGACCTATTTATATTGTATTTGGGCCTATCACTAACATTTGTGCAGGTGTGTTCTTAATTTAAACATTAAAAATCCTCGGGAAATGTCATATTCTTGTGCATATGAATGCTGCTAACCTCATCTTCATTCCATTCTTGTGAGCTGTCAGAGAATATTCTCCTCCACAGAAAATAGGAGAGAACTGGCGAGATAAGATAATGAGAATGAAAGCTGGAAAACTTACATGTTTATGAAATGGTTTTAAGTATGCTAAATTGGATGCCAGCAGTTTCAGTCTAGACCAGCTATTTGTTGTTCCCACATTTTTTGATAAAACACATCAGGAGGCAATGCTAACCCAAGGATATATGTGGAGATTTCTGACAGTTTAAGTGGTCCCTGGAATCAAAGGTCAGGGTTCCCTCCAATGTTCCATCTTTAGCATCAAGACTTAGTCTGGCGATTAGGGATGTGAAAGGGGAAAGGAGAAGGAGGGATGAGAAAGGGTAATAGAGGGGGTGAATATGATCAAAGTACATTGCATGCATGTGTAGAGATGTCATAATGAAACCCATTACTTTGTGCAATTAATATATGCTAAGAAAAATGTATATTAAAGAAACAGACTTGGTCTGACACACAATCTTTACTGGGAATCAAACTAGTTAAACGAGAAGCTCTGTAAGGGCTCAGCCTTACCAGTTTTTTCAAGCTCTCCAGGAGACTTTTTAAAGATTAATTGTTTTGGTGTGTATGTGTCTACATGTGCCAGTGCTAGAGTTATAGGGGTAGTGAGCCACGTGATGTGGGTACTGGAAACCAAACTTAGGTCCTCTTTCCAGCCTCATACATACATACATACATACACACACACACACACACACACACACACACACACGTATATTATATTATATATATATAAATAAAATACAGGGTCTCACAATGTATCTTAGACAAACTTCCAACCCATAGCAATCCTCTTGCTTCAGCCTCCTGAATGCTGGAATCAGACAATGTTCTGCTACATCCTGTTTTTTCTCCAGGAGATTCTAACACACAGCCAGATACAAGGGACTGCTGCATCCCAACCTGCCTTCACCATGGAATAAGATGAAGGCAGCATCACCTAAATTATGATAGTCATGTCGAAAATATTTCCAGTGTAATCTGTCTGGTTCTTAAACGCACTCATTAAAGGACAGGAAAATGGCAAAATGTTCACTGAAGCAAAACACATAACAGGTTGAACACTAATGCATTTCACCAAAGTTTGCTACATGCAAAGAACCGCAGAGATAAAAGAAAGGGAATCCAGTCAGGAGAGTGACAGTGGCAGGCAGGGCAGCCAGGCTGGCAGCTCTTTCCAGTGCTCATTACCATCTCAAGGTACCAAGGTTTTGACACAGAGACCTGAAAGAGTTCTGATCAGATTAGCATGGAGCCTGGTCAGCCTGAGACTGGGTGTCTTGAGAGATCAGCACACCCCCTTTGGAAGGAATCTCAATCTTTCTCTCTCTCCCACTCTCCCTCTCCCTGTCTCTCTCTCCCCACCCCCTCTGTGTCTGAGTGTCTGTGTGTGTGTGTGTGTGTGTGTGTGTGTGTGTGTCTGTGTGTGTGTCTGTGTGTGTGTGTCTGTGTCTGTGTGTGTGTCTGTGTGTGTGTGTCTGTGTCTGTGTGTGTGTCTGTGTGTGTGTGTCTGTGTCTGTGTGTTGACACACTCTTTAATAAAGTAGGGAAGTCGTCTTTCAATGCTAGTACCAGAGACATGAGTAAGACATGGGAGGGGAAATGGAGACTACCCTAGTACTATCTTTTGAATAAGGTCAGAAAAGAGAGTCCAAGTTCATTTAATGGGAGTCCAGGGGCTGGGAATGGAGCTCAGTCAAACGATTGGCTAGGAAGAGCATGAGCCCCATTCCCAGAACTGAAGAGAAGAAGAGCAGAACTAGAAATGGTGACACACCTGGAGTCCCAACTACTCAGGACACATAGGCAGAAGGATGACTTGAGCACATCAGTTTAAGGGCAGCCTGAACAACAGAGAGAGACCCTGTCTCAAAAACAGAGGGGAGAGAGGAAAAAATAAATGAAGGGGAGGGGAAGAAGGAAGGGAATAGAAGGAGAAAAGGATGAGAGAGGGAAAAGGGAAGGGAAAGGGGTAGAAAGAGGAAGGGGAAGGAGGGAGGAGTGTGGAGGGAGAGGGTACAGGAGAAAACAAAGGCCCATGCTCCATAAAGATTCTAGGAAGCATGAGTTGATGGGAACAAAAGCATTGTTTTCATCTCTCTAGTGACAAGGCAGAATGAAAAGCCACTCTGTAAAGCCACCATGACTCCTGAGAATGAAAGAGCCAGTGAGCATCAACAAAGCCCCTTTGCCAAGCATGGTGGCACATGGCTATAATCCCAGCATTCTGGAGGGGGAGGTAAGAGAATCACTATGAATTCAAGGCCAACCTGGGCTACAGCATGGGCAGGTATACAGTGAAACCCTATCTCATAAAAACAGGGCTCAGTGAGTACAGTGCTTATCTCCCAAGCATGAGGACCTGAGTGTAGAAGCTCAACACTCACACAAAAGGCCAGACACAGAAGCCTAGAACCTGTAATTCCAGCTCTTGGGAGGTACAGGCAGGGAGATCAAGACTTCAAGATTACAAAGTCAGTTAAAGGACTTCCTGGGCTATATGAAGGTGTGTCTCAAAAGACAAGTAAGAGGGAGAGCATTGAAGATGTCCAGCATCAACCACTGGCCTCCATGTGCATGCACACACAAGTACACAAATGCACACACACACACACACACACACACACACACACACACACACACACAAATTGTACATGAAAAGATAGTCACTTCGGTGTTACTACAAGAGGTACCAGAGGCAACATGAAAACTAGTGGAGGTATCATAAAGTAGCAGTTTAAGTAAACGTCAACAAGGAAGATTTGGAGCATGAGAGAAATATTATGGCTGATGCTGCAGAATGATCCTTTCCCCTACCGACTGACAGAAATAATTTTGAGGAGGGAATTCACGAAAGCTGGATGTCTTTTTTGAGGTGGCAAATCTGGATCCTTTCTACATAATGATTACATTTTTGTCAACTTGACACAAACCAGAGTCATCTGGAAAGAGGGAACTTCAACTGAGAAAATGCCTCTATCAGATTAGCAAGTTTGTGGAGTGTTTTCTTGACTAGTGTTGGTGTGGGCCTAGCCCACTGTGGGCAGGTGATTCTGGGTTCTATAAGAAAGCAGGCTGAGCAAAGCAGTAAGCAGCAACCCTCCATGGTCTCTGCATCAGTTCCTGCCTCCAGGTTCCTGCCTGATTTCCAGTATGGTGGACTCTGCAGGACGTAAGCTGAAATAAACCCTTTCCTCTCCAAGTTGCTTTTGGTCATGGTGTTTTGTGACAGCAATAGAAACCTAACCAAGAAAGAAATTGGTACCAGATCAGGTGACAAACGTGACAATGTTGATTTTGAGAGAACTGAAGAAGTGCCCAGAGCTCAATGAGCTGCTCTCTGGAAGCTTGGAAGATAACAGTGAGCAAAAGGAAGATCATGGAGGTGGCTTGTGAAGTCCCAGAGAGGAGTTTGAGAGTTCCTCAAAGACTATCAGGGTTGTTCTTGGGGTGCATCTTAAGAGTCTGTAGTTGGCTGGGCGTGGTGACTCACACCTTTAATCCTAGCACTTAGGAGACAAAGGCAGGCAGATCTACGTAAGTTCAAGGCCAACCTGATCTACATAGAGAGCTCCAAACCATCCAGGGCTACATAATGAGACCCTGTATCATAATAAAGGGAATCTGTTTCTGGTCAGCTGGGACTGAAAAATCACCTGTGATTAACAAGAGAGCAGCACCACTGAAGTGAAGCTTTTCCTTTACTGGGACAGTTGACACTGGTTAGCTGGGGCTGAAAAACCAGTTGTGATTAACAAGAGAAGAGCATCACCGAGGTGAAATCTGGGAGTATTTCACAGAGCACAGAACCTGTGGTCCAAAAGGGGCCAAGGCCGCATCTCAGGTTGGTAGCAGAACTTGGTAATGTGTAAGAGTCTCCCATGTGTTACTTACTGGTTTGGGTGAAATGAATGTTGCAGGATTTGAAGGGATCATGGAGAGCATCTAGAAAAAAATGGTACTGGGAGAGGCCAGGAGAGGCCATTGGTGAAGAAGACACACTTTCAGTGGCAGTGAAGACCCCAGGACTGAAGGGGTCACAGAGAGACCCTGAAGGTCGGTTGCATCTGTGCTCATGAGTAAGTGGGAACCAGAGACATTCACATTATAATAATTTATTGCATAACACCAAAAAGAAAACATAGAAAAATATTCTCTTAAAATGTCTCATTTTGATGAGTTTAAAAAAAAAATGTAGGCCAGAAATGGTAGCCACATGCCTTTAACCTTAGCACTCAGGAGGCAGAGGCAGGCAGATTTCTGTAACCTCAAGTCAGCCTTGTCTACAGAGGGAGTTCCAGGCCAGACAGTGTTAGATAGTAAAACCCTGTCTCCATAAACTATAAATGAAAGAAAGCCAAACGTAAGGCCATACATAATTCCTCATAACAGAATTAATTAATCTGCATTGTGTGTAGCAAGAAAACCCAGTTTTATGACTGTAATACCTAGCAGAAACTTCTAGATTGAGTGCCAAATAAATCATAAAGTCTTCCTCCGCCAAAAGCAGAGAAAGTGACAGAATCAAGACAGAGCAGATGAGAAGCAAAGATATCTTGAGTTGCGGGAAGGAGGGTGTGCGCTATTGGATGACTATGTTGTTGAACACTCCTCCCTGCCGTGCAAGAAAGAGAAACACCTGGCCAAAGTGGAAAGACTCAAAGCTCAGGCAGAAGAGCGAGCCAAGCCCCAGAGACAAGCAATAGCTCTGGGTATATCCCTTGCTTCTCAGAACATTAGCCACCCACATTGACCTCTGCTTAGTGCCCAAGCACAGTGGCCTCTGCCAGATACACATTTTTAAAATGTGGTCTCACAAAGTGGATCCTGAAGGACTAATCACTCCATAAAAAATGCTACAGGTTAGAGAGCAAATTCCAGACAGTGAGTCTGACTCTCAAGGCCTCCACTTAATAATTTCCACTAAACATAATTTAGAAAAACTCCTATTTGCAGAGTTCTAAATGGGACCATTGGGGCCACAGCTGAAAAACAAAAAGCCAAAGCATTCCTCTTTTTCTTTTTTCTTTCCCTCCCTGAAGACAGATATTTTAAAATATTTGTCATGTTATCATATAAGAAAAAAGTGTTTATTTTTAAAAGAAGAACTCACAGGTATAAGAAGACACAAGTGAACAGCCAAATCTTTACTAACAGTATGCTTGGGGTCGGGCCCACCTTGTAGGCAAGACTACTTTATATCTAGTTCTTAGTATGCCTTGAATAATTAGAATCTTTTGGATGAAGTCCAAAGCAGAATTCCATATCCAATTCTATTTTAATATTCAGAACGCTAGAGAAGGGCCAATTTGTTTCCCAAAACAAAGATAAGAGCCACCCAGGGGATCTTCTTTCTAAATGAAAATCATATTTAATAACCCCCAACATCATTTGTATGGGCCAAGCTTGCTATCCCATTGAGATTTACATTAGGGATAGCAGCAAATGGGGAATTGCAATACATCTTTGTCATCAGCTGGGTTGATGTTCAAAATACAGATATAGACATCTCATTCATCCCCAGAGTAGAAAGCATTGCTGGGGTTTAAGATCCAGAAGGCCCCAAGTCCAAATGTAAGACTGGAGGCAAAGAGATGGCCTGGATTTTGCTACTATCTACCCCAAGGCCAAGCTCTGGTCCACAGAAGGAAGAGGCAGAAGAGTGCAAATGGCCTGCCTGAGCTTGTAGAGAAAGAGTAAGAAGATGGAGCCATGTACCAGCAACTGGGATGCATGAAACATCATGACCAATCTTGCTAGTTTTCACAGTCAACCACTTAGAGTTTCCTTGTACCCGACAATTGTATCAATAGAGGGAAAATATGTGAAGTGTGGCCACAGGTAGTGGTACATGCCTGCAATCTCAGCAATTGGTAAGCCAAAGCAAGAGGATAGCAAGTTTAAGGCCACCCTGGGCATCAAAGGCAATTTGGACTTCATGGTAAGAACCAATAATGATTTCTCTCTCTCTCTCTCTCTCTCTCTCTCTCTCTCTCTCTCTCTCTCTCTCTCTCTCTCTCACACACACACACACACACACACACACACACACACACACACATACACACACACACACACAACACACACACACACACACAAAGTGAGATGTCAATGAGCATTCTAGTAGTGGGAAGTCTGCCATGTCTCTCTGACAATGTCAGGTAAAGGTACTGAGGGATAGGCATCAGGGCTCAAATTCTATATGCCCCACTTACCATCTTCATGACTTTGCCAAATTACTTCTCCTGGGTTTCAGCTTTACCATCTGTAAAATGAAGCTGATACCATTACCTTATTCATATGGGTTAAATGAGTTAAAATCTAAAGCCAGAATATGCCTAGTACTTGGCAATCTCTTGTTGAGCTATTACTGTTTACATTTTACCAGATTGCTTGAAATTATCACCTGTAAAGCTGGAGATGGGTTACAGATTAAAAACAGGACATTAGAAACAAAAGCACGGTGATGGGGGTAATGGAATGATTGGGCTGAAGATGAAACAACAAAAATCACATATTGGGATCAAATGAATCTTTCTCTAGCAATCTGCAGGACGTAAACTGAAAATGACGGACCTAAAATGCTCACTCACACAATGTCTGCTAAAGCAGAATGGAATGGTGGCTGAACCTCTTCTAGCTGCTAAGCTTTAGCATGTTAAAACAGCACACACCATCAGCACAGTTGAAGTGGTGAAATTTTTCAAAATACTTGTTTTCCTTGCCAAGTTACTTACAACATCATTTTGAAAGCAACACACAGTGAGCATAAAAATAAGGCTCTTGGTTCTTTCAGCATAAATTAAGCAGCCTAATGTTATTGGGAAATTATGCAAACAAAATTTAAATCAGATTATGTAAGTATACCTAGGGTCTTTCAAAGCAAGATGCTATGATGTACATAAGAGAAAAGCTTATTCGAAAGAAGTAGACAGTTCAATACAAAAATGGGTAAGAAAAACTTGATAAGTCACTACACAAAAGGGAAAATCCAAATGGGTGCAAAAAAAAGGGAAGGGGCCCCATTTCTATATTGAGGAAATGCAAATAATAATTCCTTGCCACTTTGCAGCCACAGAATAGCTAGAATCAAAATTACAAACAGGACCAGGTGCTGATAGGAATATGGAGCAACTAAAACTACATTGCAGGGAGAATAGTGATTGGTTCAAATAATTTGGAAAACTGTCAGTATCTACTAAAGTTGAACATAAGCATTTCCTAAGGCCATGTTCCCATGCTTCATGTTTAACATAATGGAAATGTACACAAATATCCACTGAAAGGGCCAGTTTCAGAATATTTACAGCAACACTACTCATAAAAGCCAAGAATCAGAGGCAATGTAATGCCTATGAGCTGCAGAATGGAGAATAACAATGTAGTATACTCACATAATGGAATACTAGATAGGAAAGAAAAATAAGTGAACTTTGAACACACAAAACAAACAGATGAATCTCATAGACCAAGTGTTGAGAGAGAGAATCCAGTCACAGAATAACTTGTGCTTGGATGTAGCTCAGCTGGTAGAATGCTTGCCTAGCATGACCAAGCTTTGAGTTCCATCCCCAGTACTACACAAACCCATCATGGAAGCTTGTGCATCCTTGATGGTCAGAAGTTCAAGGTCACTGTCCATTCCACAAGTTTAAGACCTCTAGGGTAAAAGGGCCAGCCAAAGAAACCCACCCTGACCCTGAAACCAGAGCCAGCCAAAGAAGCACACCCTGTCCCTGAACCCAGAGCCAGTGAAAGAAACCTTTTGGCCCTGAAACCAGAACCAAAGAAACACACCCTGACCCTGAAACCAGAGCCAAAGAAACACACTTTGGCCCTGGAACCAGAGCCATTGAAAGAAACACGCTGGCTGTGTGTGAATCTAGAGCCAAATCTGCCCCCTGACCAAATGAACATGAAATCAACCAATCCCTGAGCAGGAAAACCAACAAATCCCTGAGCAGGAAATCTAGCCAATCTGAGCTTGTCCAAGCTCAAGAGGATCAAAATTTGACCAATTCCCTTCCTGAAAATCTTCTCCCTAGAAAAACTCCACCCCTAAGAAGCACTATATAAGCCCCTGTGCCTGTTCAGTTGGCCGCTGTCCTTCTCCACCCTGGCAGAGGCAGCCACCTTCCTGGATTCCTCCTTCCCAAATAAATCTCTTGAAAGAGTTTTGGGTGAAGATCTTTCCCTGGTGCAGAGCACAATCTCTGCTGGGAAGCTCCCTTAGGGGAGCAGAGTAGAAGAAGCCACTGACACCTCTTCTGGGAAACTCCCTTGGGGATGGAGCAGAAGTAACAACTTTTCACCGGAGCTGGAGCAGATTGCTACATTTCTGCAGGGGTTTCCCGCTTAGCAGAGTGAAGCCGAAGAAGTAACATCTTCGGTTGGAGCTGAGAAGAAAAGGATACCTCTGCTGGGAAACTCCCTTAGAGGGGTGGAGCAGAGCTCAGCTGTAACTGCTCTCTCTTGGAGAGGAGAGGGATTGCCACCTCCTGAACGGAGACCATCTCCCACTGGACCCCAGGTTCAAGTGTAGCCTGACTTTCTGACAAGTCAGGATACCTTTCTCCTCACAGCTGTAGGTATAGCCTGACTTCCCAACAAGTCAGGATACCTTTCTCTCCAAAGCTATAGGTATCCAGGATACCTCCCTTCACAGCTGTAGGTATAGCCTGACTTCCTGAGAAGTCAGGATACCTTTCCCTCCAGAGCTGTGGGTATCCAGGACACCTCCCTTCACAGCTGTAGGTATAGCCTGACTTTCCAATAAGTGAGAATACCTTTCCCTCCAGAGCTGTGGCACTTGCAATACCAGCCTGAGATATAGAGATCCTGTCTCAAAAAAAGATTAAAAACTTAATTGATTAATTAATTAATTAAGGTGCCAATGATACGGCACATCAGGTAAAGGTGCCTGCTGCCAAGCCTGAAGACCTGAGTTTGGTTCCCAGGACCCTTAAATTCTCCTTACATGGTGTAAAGTGAGAACTGACTCTTGGCAAGTTGACCCCCTAACATACCAGCACACATATACACATGCACATACAAAGCAAATAAAAATGTAATTTTTAATTAAGAGAAAAGAAGAGCAACTAGTGCATAATTCCACGTAAATGAAGTTTGAGAACGGGTGAAAATGTTCTACTATGTTAGAAGGCAGGAAAGAGATTAATAGAAACCCAGCAGTACAAAGAGCATCTGGGGCCCTAGGTACACTGGCTTGTTCATGCTAAGAAAACGTATCATGATTTCAATTATGATTGTGTACTTGGAAGTATATATGTTAGGTTCCAATAAAATGTTGACATCATTGCGGGGGGGGGGGGGGGTGATAGAGAGAGGATGGCTAGTGGATACAGGAATGGGGCTAGATAGGAGGAAAAACTTCTAATGTTCTATAGCATAGTAAAATAAACATGGTTGGCAGCAAATCATTGACTATTCAAAGTACCTAGTAGAGGAATGGGGATGTAGCTCAGTTGCTAGAGTACTTGCCCAACATACACAAAGCCTTAATTAATCTCCACCCAGTACCATACAGACTAAGAGTGACAGCTCAGTACTATAATCCTGGTGCTTGACAGGAAGAGGCTGGAGGACTAAGAGGCCAAGGTCATCCTTAGCTATGTAGTAAATTTGAGGCCAACTTGAGGCCAACCTGGGCTATATGACCTTCTATCTCAAAATACAAAAAGAAAATTAATAGAAAGAATTTTGGGGGCCGGGTAGTGGTGGTGCACGCCTTTAATCCCAGCACTCTGTGAGTTCGAGGACAGCCTGCTACAGAGTGAGTTCCAGGAAAGGCACAAAGCTACACAGAGATACCCTGTCTCAAAAAACCAAAAAAAAAAAAAAGAAAGAAAAGAAAAGAAAAGAAAAAAGAATGAATGAATGAATGAATGAATTATGGGGAGGGTTCAAGGCCGAGTTTCTCTGTGTAGCTCTGGCTGTGCTGGAACTCACTCTGTAGACCAGGCTGGTCTCAAACTCAGAGATCTGCCTGCCTCTGCCTCCTGAGTGCTGCTGAGAGAGCAAGACAGACTCCATTTTAAGAAAGAACTCCATTTTAAACAGGACTTGACCAGGGGCTGAACCTGGTTCCAGTAAAAACCACAAACAGTTCCAAGAAAAATCCCAAACAGCCAGGGCCCCAGTCAAGGCGACCCCACCAGGGTGGGCTGGCTGATGAGGAACTTTGGTAAACAATATCTACAGGCTCCAAATGGCCTTGTGGCTTTCTGATAACCATTGTTAAAAATTCCTCCAGACCCCAACCAGTGAATTCAAAGGTTACATACCCTCACCCAATCCTGAGACATCAAGGCTTGTACCTCATTGCTTGCAGTTTTTCCCTTTAAAAACCCCAAACCCAAGAGCTCAGGGCCGTTCTCCTCCACCCACTGCGTTAGAGTGCTGGAGAACAGTCCAAGCTCAAGCTTGTAATCAATAAATCCCTGTGTGTTTGCATGGGATATCGGCTCTGTGGTGACCTTGTTTTTTTTTTTGGGGGGGGGGGTCTCGTGACACAGGCACTACACTGTGATCAAAGGTGTGTGCCACCACCACCCTGCAATAGAAAGAATTTTTAACACACACATATACAGAGAGAGAAAGAGGGGCGAGTTAAAATAGACTTATCCTATAACAAGATAGCAATGCCTCTACTAGACACCAGAAGCTAACAAATAAGTCCAGTGCCAGGAATGGACTACTTCTTTTGAAATCGTTGGCCAATGAGGTCCCATAGACTCCCAAAATTTTACAGGCTATTGCCATTGCTTTTGGTAAGAGCCTGCTGCTGAAGAAACTACATAGAAAATGGAGAGATCAGGCTGGCAGTGGTCAGGAAGTTTTATTTCTACTGACTAGCTTTCATTGTGATGGAAGGTGCACACTACTAGAGGAGAAGATTAACCATGAATCACATCCAGTTGTGAACCCTGAGAGCTAAAAAAAAAATGACTGACCTGGCAAGACATGCTCACTGGTGCAATCGTGGCATAAACATCAGGGGAGTAACCAGCCTCTTCCTAATTGGAATGAAATCCCTCCTGCTCCACAAGATGAAACCCATACTTGGCACCATTATCCGAGCAAGAACCTATGGGCTAGGCAGGTGGTAGTCCCTAGGGGAGAACCTACTACTATTACCTTGCTAAACTATCATTAAACTGACTCCTTACGAAGTTTCATTATAAACAAAGATTAATGCATTGCTCAACCCTCATTTGAGAAGCCTCTATTTGCACTAGATGGTGATTAGCACAGTGACCACAACTGGCCAAGGTGCAAAGAATAAGAGACTGCAGAACACTCAACCCTAAATTGAACATATAAGCCACACCTTCTTCTCCCAAGGCTAAGGGATTATTGCAAAAGAGGGAGCAGAAAAAGTGCAAGAGCCAAAGGCAATGGATGACCACAAGGAAAGAGTATCTGGACATATCAGGACAGCTACACATATGATCTCTTAGTAGTTGGAGCAGCATGCACCAAACCTGTGGAAGCCCAAGCCAGACCAAACCACAGCATGGAGATAGAAACTGGGAAGAAAATAGCACCCATGACTGTGGAGCTATGAGCAACCATTAGCTGTTAGGAGAGGAAGAGACAGTTTTCTCTAAGAGTTTAGCCCCTGGTAAATTAACTATTCTCTAGTGGAAGGTCACACATCCAAGAATATTTGAGCAGCACAACTTGCTCTTAATGGGTTTAAAAAAGGCACAAAGTTGAATAAGTAAGTGTCTTAGAGTATGGGTTTCTATTGCTGGGAAGAGACACCAGGACCACAGCAACTCTTATAAAGGAAAACATTTAATCGGGGCTGGCTTACAGTTCAGAGGTTTAGTCCATTTTCACCATGGTGGGTATTGTGGCAGTGTGCAGGCAGACATGGTGCTGGAGAAGGAGCTGAGGGTTCTGCGTCTGGATAGGCAGGCAGCAGGAAGAGAACTGGCTTGAGCTTCTGAGACCTCAAAGCCCACCCCCTAGTGACACACCTCCTCCAATAAAGCCACACCTACTCCAACAAGGCCACACCTCCTAATAGTGCCTCTCGCTATGGACCTATGGGGGCCATTTTTATTCAAACCACCACAATACCGCCACAGTAAGGAAAGGGGAGATGGATCTGGAAAGACTTGCAGGAGGTGATTTTGACCAAAACATATATGAAACTCTCAAAGAACTAATAAAAACATATCTGACTTTAAAAAGAATTTTTAATGTTCATAATGCAAAGAAAGAACACATATTTACCTTGATCTGATCACCATATATTGTGTGCACGTATTAAAATGTCATGCTGGACTTCCTACATACATACGATTAGTATGTTTTAATTAAAATATTTAAAAGTGGGCTAGGAAGACGGCTCCCTGGTTAAAGTCCTAAGCAGAAAGTATAAGGATCAGAGTCAGGTCCTCAGAATCCATATAAATGCTGGGTGAGCACAGCAACCTGCCATAACTCCAGTACTAGGAAGACCAAGACAAGGAATCCATGAAGCAAGCTGACTGGCTACACTAGACACATGGATGAGCTGTGGGTTCAGCTGAGATACACAGCCTCAGTAAGCAAGGCAGAAAGTGATCAAGGAAGACTCCAAATAACCATTTTGGGCATTCATATGCACACACATGGGCACTCACACTCATTGGAACAGAAAGGCATATGCTCACCACACACACACACACACACACACACACACCATGGAAAATGAAAAAAATATAAGATGTATTTTCCAGGGCTGGAGAGATGACTGAGCACTTAACAGCACTTGCTGCTTTTCCAGCAGACCAGGGTCCAGTTCCCAGCACTCACAAGTTGGCTTACAAGCATCTGTCACTCCAGTTCCCAGGGATCTGACACTCTCTTCTGGATTCATTATACATACGCAGTACACAGGCATACATGCAGGCAAAACACCCATACACATAAAAGAAACAATGTTTTTATTTTCCAATAACAATAAAAAGAAAATATCACAATTTTAAATGCTTATTAAATCCTGACCTGCTGATGTTGCCGCACAAATTGAAATTCTGTGAAGGGAAAAAAAGAGTTTATCTTTTATTCCTTGATGTGTCTGCCCCAGGCACCTAGAACAATGCCCAGTACATACCAGGTAGTCAGCTGATGTTTACTAAATGAACAAGAGTCAAAATAAACTGTTCCAAATATATCATTAAGCATCACCATTTAAAACAGCTGGAATCAAATCCAAAACACATATATTTATCTGTTCAAGGGCTTAAGTCGAATCTGCAGTTTACCAGCAAATCAGCGTGGTTTGGCTATTTCTGGTATTTACCTGTTTTCACATATGTTCTCCCAGATGACCATGAAGACTTTTCTTATATAAGCCACTTAGCACTTAATAACAATACACCCTCTAGGTATGTTAATATGCTTTAATTTATTACCAAAATACTGTAGTCGTGAGCACCTTATACAATAAACGGAAGAGGTGACAACTTGTATCAAAGCTGAAGCCACAGTACTTTCAACCATAATGGCCCTTATTCTATTTGGCCAAGCTGTAAATATTAGTCACATGTCAGCAACTTTCAAACTGTGATTGAATAACGGCATGCAAATTGCCAATTTTTGTTTGTTTGTTTGTTTTTCGAGACAGGGTTTCTCTGTGTAGCTTTGCGCCTTTCCTGGATCTCACTCTGTAGACCAGGCTGGCCTCGAACTTACAGAGATCTGCCTCACTCTGCCTCCCAAGTGCTGGGATTAAAGGCCAATTTTATTAAAAAGCATTCCTTGGGGACCAGAGAGATGGCTCAGCAGTTAAGAGTGGTTATTGCTCTTGTAGAGGACCCAGAATTTAGTTCCCAGCACCCACATAAGTGGCTCACCAGGAGATCCTTCAGGCACCTGCACACGTGTACACAGAAGCTTACTTATAAATAAGTAAACAAATTTTTTTTCAATTTGGGGCAGGTGGTTTTGTTTTGTTTTGTTTTGTTTTTTGTTTTGTTGGTTTTTCAAGACAGGGTTTTTCTCTGTGTAGCTTTCCGCCTTTCCTGGAACTCGCTTTGGAGACCAGGCTGGCCTCGAACTCACAGAGATCCGCCTGCCTCTGCCTCCCGAGTGCTGGGATTAAAGGCGTGCGCCACCACCGCCCGGCCAGGGCAAGTGGTTTTTTGAGGTTTTTCTGTGTAACCATCCTGTGCTGGAACTTGCTTTGCAGACCAGATGGCCTCGAATTCACTGAGACCTGCCTGTCTCTGCCTCCCAAGTGCTTTGATTAAAGGTGTGCGCCACCACCCCTGGCTAAAATTGTCAGGTTTTAATGCCAAATTCACCAGGTAGGGAGATATTCATTCATGAATAGATTCTTTTTGTCTTTATTTATGGGGTTATTCACGTATGCAGATACTTCAATATTAATTTTGGAAGGACTTAAGGTAAAATACACTGAATTCTAGCTAACTTACTAAGGAAGGGACATGGCAGAATGAACCATTGAAGTGGGGTGGGGGGTTTCCGGAAGAGTTCACTGGACCAAACCCTCTGCCACATGTTCTATCACAACATTGGGAATATTAACGAGGATGGCATGAGTCTCTTGGAGAAGTTCAAGAAAAGCCTCCTGTCTGGATCCAGACTCTACGGCCTTGATAGCCTCTCCCCCAACCAGGACTGTCAAAGATGGTACTTTCTGATTTTGAGCCACACCATGATCTCCAGTCCAGTGCCTACTCAGATCAGGGCTAGGAGGTGTCCACAGTTGGGCTTTGTGATGTCAAAGCAGCTGACCTATCAGGACTCAGGGGTGTGGCCTTCCATTGTTCTCGGTGGCTTCATAAGGCCGTGCCTCGGAGCCCTGAGCTCAGACCAAGCCAAGCTTCAGTATGGCGAAGGCAACTAAGAAGTCACAGGATCCTACCAAAAATATCAAACCATCAACTTCGGGTACCAAGGCTAAGAAAGCCAAAACTCGCCGTGAGACCAAAACCAGAACTGCTGGCAAGAAGGATGGTGAACCCAGTTCCAGAAGCTGTAAAGTGGTAAGAAGATCCAAGCTAAGTGTACTCCTTTCTCCAGTGATTTCCACTCTTAACCCTTTCTTGGCCTAGCGTTAACCCCTTCCTCAACCCACAGCCCTTCTCCTTCAGTCCCCTTCATGTATTCCATCTTCTCGAAGACCCACATGCCCTTGTCACTTTACTCTCTTGTCTGTTCCAGGCGCAAGTGATTACCAAGGTCAAGAAAACCCGACCTCGGAGCCCAAAGAGAAAGGCTTCTGAGAAAACTACAACCTCTACAAAAAAGACCAAAAAAGCCAATAAGAAGTCACTGTTTGGTCACTACCACCGCCTGATGGAAGAGATGGCCAGGACCGAGACTGATCCAGGGCAAAGCAGCTTGGAGAGCAGCAGCGTCTCGACAAGCGACCTGGAAAGCCAATAGCCTCAGAATGCCACAAGAGACCTAGCCATCTGCGCAAAGGTCTGGCAACTAGGCAATGTGGAACTGTGTAGGCTGAATTTTCCTACACAACACTTCGATGTTGATGAAAATAAAATCAATCTGAAATGAAAACGATGTATCACTGAGAATCTCTAATGGTGGAGCATGGGAGGAAGGAGGGGGGAAGGAAGGAGGGGGAGGAAGGAGGGAAGGAGGGGGAGGGAGAAGGGGGAGGAGGGGAAGGAAGGAGGGGGAGGAAGGAGGGGAGGAGGAAGGACGGGAGAAGGAGGAGGGGAAGGAGGGAGGAGGGAGGGAGGAGGGAGGAGGGGAAGGAAGGGAGAGGGAGGAGGGGAAGGAAGGGAGAGGGAGGAGGGGAAGGAAGGAGGGGGAGGAGGGAGGAGGACAAGGAAGGAGGAGGGAGGGAGGAGGGAGGAGGGCAAGTAAGGAGGGAGGAGGGAGGAAGGGAGGGAAGGAGGGGGAAGGAGGGGAGGAAGGGAGGGAAGGAAGGAGGGGGAAGAAAGGGGAGAGGAAGGAGAAGAGAGGAAGGAGGGGGGAAGAAAGGGGGGAGAAGGAGGGGGAAGGAAGGCGGAGGAGGGGAAGAAGGAAGAAGGGAGAAACAAGAAGTGGGGAGTACTGGGTCCTACAGGGGTGAGGGCCAGACAAGCAAATGCAATGTCTGGCGGACACTGGATGGTTGAGACTGAGCTAGCATGGAGCACTAGAGACACATTCCTTCCTGATACTTTATCCCATGGGTGAAGGATGAAAAGGGATGGGCATTTCTTGAGTGGGGAGGTTACATGCATTTGAATAGGCAGGCACCTGTGTCCATGCCTGAATAGGTCATAGCCAATTCATCTAGGCCAGCAACCTTTGGGGTTCACCTGCCTCTACCTCACAATGCTAGGTTACAGACATGCTGCTTGTGGGTGCTGGGGATTCAAACTCAGGTATTTAAGTATGTACAGCAAATGGTCTTACCCAGTGAGCCATTCTCCCAGCCCTCAGGGCTATGTGTGTTCTGGCAGGGGGCAGGAACACTGCTTGAGAATATGAACTGTAGAACCCACAGAATGAGAGATATAGAGTTGTCAGTATCAAAGATACCTACCTCCCAGTGGTGTTTCTTATACCCTACTCTATATTAATCATTTTAAAGACCCTCAGAAGGGCCAAAAACATCACCCTAATAAAAAGTATTAGTAGATAGATGCTGGGGATGTAGCTTGCCTAGCATGCATGAAGCTCTAGGTTTGAACCCCAGCACTGCATAAACTGCGTGCATGTCTAGAATCCCAGAAATACACTTGGAAAGTAGAAACCGGGATCAAAGGTTCAAGGTCATTTTTGGCTACAAAGCAAGTTCCAGGCCAGCCTGGATACATGAGAACTTGTCTAAATAAAAATAATAAAGTACTAATAGCACCCCAAGGGAACTAATAGTGTTTAGAAGCCACAGTGCAGCACTGATAGCTCACTCCCTTCAAAAGTTTGGACTTTGGGCTAGAGTTAGGCTGCAGGTCCGCCTCCAATGCTGTCGATAAAGCAAGAAGCATGGTCTACACTCTATAAGGGATTTTCAAATAATATGTCTGCCCATCTAAATATCTTCACCCTTTACTTTTTCCAATTTTCTTCATCCCTGGAGGTAGTGTCATCTTAAAAAAGAAACCAGAGGGGTTGGGGATTTAGCTCAGTGGTAGAGCACTTGCCTAACAAGTGCGAGGCCCTGGGTTCGGTCCTCAGCTCTGAAAAAAAAAAAAAAAGAAACCAACAAAATGAGCATGCTTCAAATATGTAGAGTTGGATGCACTTTGCCACATGTAGATACTGAAGAAAATGTCACTAAAAGAATAAGAGTGAACAACTTCTTTAAAAAGATAGAGTTCAAGCGGGGCGGTGCTGGCACACACCTTTAGGCCCAGCACTTGGGAGGCAGAGGCAGGAGGATCTCAGTGAGTTCAAGGCCAGCCTGGTCTACAAAGTGAGTTCCAGAACAACCAGGACTGTTATAGAGAGAAACCCTGTCTCAAAAAAAAAATGAAAAAAAAAGATTGAGTTTAATGTCAGCAAATTACATAACTAAAATGTGCAACTCCTCAAATATGTATGTCTTCCATTGACAGTTTGTTTCACTGATTTAGGCCTAAGTCTGAAGTGGTACCTAGAAAGGAGGGGAAAATGAGAATATGTAAAGAGACCACATTTGCTGACTTCCTTTTTAGAAGTCCATCACAAAGGGCCCCTTGTGCTTCTCCATTGCAAACACAGTCCCCTCCCTTCCCCGCTCCTGGAACACAGGAAACTCTTCTTTACTACCGCCATTGTGGCATGACGAAAATGTGACAGACATGGAACAGTTGACTTTGTCACCTCAGGACAGTCTCTTCACCTAGTACGCGTCCTCTGAGACTCACTGAAGCTGTAGATAATGACAGTTGTGGGGAGGTGGTATGTGTTTGGTTCTAGAGTAGTAGTCCAGGTATGGAAGTATCACAGTTTAATCAGTTTTCTTTGTTGATTTGTCTGTTTGAGACAGGATCTTGCTATGTAAGCCCAGGACAGCCATGACTCATAATCTTCCTGTCTCTGCCTCCTAAGAGTTGGAATTATAAGTATGTATCATCACACCCAACCTCGTTATTCATTTAAGGACACTATATTATGATTCTTCAGGAAAAATGGGGAGGAGATAGGACTTACAAGAGGACTTCACTGAATCTGAGGACCTGAGATAACTGGCAACATCAATTTTTTTTATTGTTTTAAAAGTTTCAAATTAGCGTACACAGTATTAGATTGTGACATTTTCAAACAAAATTTGGTGTTCTTGCTTCTCCTCCCCCATCTTCTCCTCCGTCTTAGCATTTCTATTGCTGTCATAGAGCACGGGGATGGAAAGCAACAGGGTTGATTTCAGGCTACTGTTTAGTGTCCATCAGGAAGGGGAGTCAGGGCAGGAACTCAAGCAGGGCAGGAACTCGGCAGCTGGAACTGAAGCAGAGACCATGGAGGAATGGTGCTTAATGGCTTATTCCTCATGTCTTGCTCAGAGTGTTTTATTCTACCAACCAGGACCACCAGCCCAAGAATGGTACTGACCACAGTGAGCTAGCCCCACCCCCCATATCAATCATCAATCAAGAAAATGCACACAGGCTTACTGACAGGTCAATTTGGTGGGTGCATTTTCACAATTGAGATTTCCTCTGCATCAGTTCCTGCCTCCAGTTTCCTGATTTAAGCTCCTATCCTGACTTCCCTCGATGGTGGACTATAATGTGGAAGTGGAAGGGAAATAAGCCCTTCCCTCTCCAAGTTGCTTATGATCATGGTGTTTTATCATAGGAACAGAAACCCTAAGACATCTATTATAGATGTTGATAACACAGCAAAATATCAACTTACAGTAATTATTTAGTTACATATTTGTGCTTAAAATCCCACAAATTATAAACTAAATATTAATTAGTAAATACTGCTTTTTTTTTTTTTTTTGGTTTTTCGAGACAGGGTTTCTCTGTGTAGCTTTGCGCCTTTCCTGGGACTCACTTGGTAGCCCAGGCTGGCCTTGAACTCACAGAGATCCGCCTGGCTCTGCCTCCCGAGTGCTGGGATTAAAGGCGTGCGCCACCATCGCCCGGCAATACTGCTTTTTTTTACTCTTAATTTTGCATAAAACAATTTTATTCTCTCTCTCTTTTCCTGTGCTTGTGACCACCAGAATCATATTTTGGGTCCTCTCACAGTGAGATTCTGGAGTCTACGTTTGAGATAATAGAGCATTTAATCTCAAGACAAGTGACATACGTGTGTGTGTGTGTGTGTGTGTGTGTGTGTGTGTGTGTAATAATGTAAGCACCTCCCAAGCAAGTACATGGAGGCAGATGGAAAGGAATCCCTAAATTTACTCTTTTCTAAAATTAACTTTTCCCAAGCACATCCATGATAGAGGAACAGATTCTCATGTCTACATGCCCTTTCACAGAAGCAGGGGGATCTCAGTGAGTTCAAGGCCAGTATGGTCTACAAAGCAAATTCCAGGATAATCAGGACTGTTACACAAAGAAACCTTGTCTGTCTCAAAAAAAAATGGGGTACAGATCTAAACAGAGAATTCTCAACAGAGGAATCTCAAATGGCTGAGAAACACTTAAGGAAATGTTCAACATCCTTAGCCAAGGATTAGGAAAATGCAAATCAAAACAACTCTGAGATTTCATCTTACACCTGTCAGAATGGCTAAGATCAAAAACACAAGCAACAGCTCATACTGGAGAGGATGTGGAGCAAGGCGAACACTCCTCCATTGCTGGTGGGTGTACAAACTAGTATAGCCACTTTGGAAATCAATATGGCAGTTTCTCAGAAAATTGGGAATCGATTCACCCCAAAACCCAGCTATAGCACTCCTGGGCAAATACCCAAAGGACATGTCATCCTACCATAAGGACATTTGCTCAACTATGTTCATAGCAGCTTTATTTGCAATAGCCAGAACCTGGAAACAACCTAGATGCCCTTCAACCGAAAGGCATACGTCACATAAAGAAAATGTGACGCATTTACACAATGGAGTATTACTCAGCTGTTAAAAACAATGACATTATGAAATTCAAAGGCAAATAGATGGTACAAGAAAAAAATCATCCTGAGTGAGGTAACTCAGACCCAGAAAGACAAACATGGTATGCACTCACTTTTGATAGATATTTGCTGTAAAGTAAAGGATAACCATGTTATAATCCACAGCCCTAGAGAGGCTAAGTAACAAAGAGGGCTCAAGGGTAGACACAGGAATCTCCCTGGGAAGAGGAAATAGAATAGTTCTCGTGGATGGACTGGGTGCATGTGGGGATGGGAATATAATCAGGTGGAGGTGGAGGAGGAGAGTACTGGAAGAGAAATCTGGAAATCCATTTCAGGATGAGGTTTCTCGGGTGCAAGGGAAACTCCCCAGGAATCTACAAGGACGACCCCAGCTAAGACTCCTAGCAATAGGGGATACATAGCCTGAACTGACCATTTCCTGTGACAAGGCAAGACTTCCAGTGGAGGGACTGGGACACCAACCCAGCCACAAAACCTTCCACCTACAATTTGTCAAGCCTACAAGATATGCTGGGGTAAGGGTGACTCAGAGATTGTGGGAGTGGCCAACCAATGACTGGTCCAGCCTGAGACCCATGCCATGAGACCCATGCCATGAGAGTGAGCCCACCCCTGACACTGCCTGAAATACCAGGACTCAGAGGCTAGATAGCCCAGAGACCTAGGATAGAACCAAACATGACTGGCAAAAGAAACGTCAATGTAATGATGTCTAATGATATTCTGCTATACTCATAGATTGTTGCCTAGCCCAATTGTCATCAGAGAGGCTTCACCCAGCAGATGAAAGGGATTTTTATAAGAACTCACATATAAGCTGATACCTTCCTATCTAATGGATAATTCTAGAAGAAAACTTCACTAACATATTGCCATATATTTTAAACTGATCTCTTTCCAAATGTTATACAATGAATATTAGCATCTTTACAATCTGGAAGAAGAATGTTTAATTTGGGTTTAGAGTTGTATATGATATTAAGGATGGAACCCAAGTCCTTGAACATGTTAGGCTGAGGAACACTCCCAGTTCAAACGATGTATTGTAAAATAAGAGCTAATCCAACAGTGATGAGCACTGCATGACCCAGATTGTGATTCCTAAACACTACTTCCCATTAATAAGAACCAGGATGTTTTGGGAAAATGGTAAGGGCAAGAAATATACAAGATGTACCTGAATCTTCTGATTATAACTGGAAGCAAGGGAGCTGTCATGCTAGTGTTGTGTCCAAAGAATGAGGAAGCCAACTTAAAAAATACCCCACTGACCAATGAAAGGATTGCTTATATAGCAATAAGAATGACAATGGAGGGGTTAGGGCTGTAGCTCCATTGATATACTACTTGCCCAGCATACACAAGACTCTGGTAATCCCAACCTTACAAATGAATACAATTCCGATACATGCTACTACTGTGGGATGTTCTGTATGTCAAATGTGTTGCTCTGATTGGTCAATAAATAAAACACTGATTGGCCATTGGCTAGGCAGGAAGTATAGGCGGGACAAGGGGGGAGGAGGAGAATAAAGCTGGGAAGTGGAAGGCTGAGGCAGAGAGACACTGCCAGCAGCCATGATGACAAACAGTTTGTGAAGATGCCGGTAAGCCACGAGCCATGTGGCAAGGTATAGATTTATAAAAATGGATTAATTTAAGCTGTAAGAACAGTTAGCAAGAAGCCTGCCACAGCCATACAGTTTGTAACCTATATAAAGTCTCTGTGTTTACTTGGTTGGGTCTGAACGGCTGTGGGACTGGCAGGTGAGAGAGATTTGCCCTGACCGTGGGCCAGGCAGGAAAACTCTAGCTACATGCTACAGTGTGGATGAACTTTGAACATGCCATGCTAAGTAAAATTAGGTCAGACATAAAAAGTATGACTATTGTGTATGTCTATATATATGAGGTACCTAGGACAGTCAAATTCATAGGTGCCAGAGGCTGGAGAATGGGAAGGCAGTATTAATGCTTAAGGGGTACAGAGTCTGTGGGAGGACAGTGTTAGATGACAGTGATAGCTACACAACATAGATGTGTACTTACACCACTGAATTTAAAAATAGTTCAAATGGTATTGGATAGCCTATCGGTGTGCTCTTCCCTGGGGAAAACTATTTTTCCTGCCCTCAGCACTTCTTAGTTGCCTGTAGTTCTTTGTGTAGGGTGGAGGCCTCTTGGGCTTTTCCAATCCACTTTGACTTTTCTGTTGTTGTCCTTGTTCAGCTCAATTTAGGCAGTCATGTTGGTGAGACTTCATGAATGTAGCTTCTCACTCACATATACTTATGAGTGACTTATACAGACTGACCAAGTTATATTTATGTATTTATATAACACATAATTAATGAAAAAAGACCATAAACATGAAAAAGAGCAAGGAGGGGTATATGGGAGGGTTTGGAGGCAGCAAAAGGAAGGGAGAGATCTCAAAAAAATAAAATAATAATAATAATAAAAAGTTTAGATGGACAAGCTTATATTTACACAATAAAAATAATTTATAAAATAAATAAATAAAAATCTGTATTTTTTAGAAATATGGATATAGTGGTGTTGAGCTTTGTTTCAAAATATTCAGGGTGGGAGAGTGAATAAGGATAAGAACAAAACAGGAGTTGATAATGGATGGGTTCAGAAAAACATACTATGTTGCTGTCTCTACTTTTAGATGTACCTGAAATTTTTCACTAAAAAAGAAAGAACAGGTGGGAATGATGCTCATGCCTGTAATCCCAGCACTTGGGAGATGGAAGCAAGATGATCAGAAGTTCAAGGCCAGCCTTGCTCACAGTAAGTTTGAGGCAAGCCTTGTTTGTAGTAAGTTTGAGGCCAGCCTAGACTATATGATAACTTGTCTCAAAAAAAAAATAGGAAGAAGGAAAGGGACATTCTGTCATACAAGGTCCATTTTATTGATGCTCTTCATTTTGAAGAAACTCAGCCATTCTTGGTCAGCACCTCAGCAGGTGAGGTCTGGAGTTGGTTACATTGCTATAGACAGACCCAGTATCTACAGTGACTAGTGTTGACACCTAGGCACACACAGTCACTAGGTATTTTTCAGTTCTTCTCTAAGCCCTGAAGCAGTACCTACACAAGAGCAATTTAATCTCAATTGCTGGCTTTGGGGGCCATGGTCAAGCTCAGTGGTACAGCACTTGCCTAGTATATGCAAGACCCTGGGTTCAATCCCCAGCACTGCAAAAAAAATCAATTTCTTGCTGCATAGTTTAGCTCTCTCTACAGGATTACAAATCTACTCTAGTCAGATATGGTGACTCACATCTATAATCCCAACACTGAGGATGCTGAGGCAGGAGGATCAGTTCTATACCAGCTTAGACTATACAGTGAAACAATGTCTTAAATAATAATAAAAATGTTAGTAATACCAAAAGTGAACTTCAAAGAAATACACCCCTGACCACCTACCTAAAACCTTCATAATCTGTCACCATCCTACTTTTTTTCTCTCATCTCATACTCATTATCAAGTTTTTCTTATAAGGGTAAATGATAATACAGCAAATACTTACAAAGTACATGTTTTATACCAAGTAAGCATGGTTTCAAATGCATTACATGCATCAGGTCCTTTAAGTCTTCACACTGGCCTTGACTTCAGAGACATTTTAACCTCCAATTTGCACTTGAAAAACTGAGGTTTTCGATGATGTATATCACTGTTTTAATTACTTTTCTGTTGATGTGATAAAATATCATGATCCAAGGCAACTTGGGGAGGGAAAGGTTTGCTATATCTTACAGCTTACCATTATGTAAGTGTCTTAGTTACTTTTCTATTGTCATGACAAAACATTATGACCAAGGCAATTTAGAAAAGAATGTATTTAATTTGAGGACTCATCATACCAAAGTGTATGATCATCATGGCAGTGAACATGGGAGCAGGCAGGAAGGCATGGTGCTAGAGCAGTAGCTGAGAGCTTACATCTGATCCACAAGTATGCAGAAAAAAGAGAGCAAGATTGGACCTGGCATGGACATTTGAGACCTCAAAGCCCACCCCTAGTAACACACTTCCTCCAAGAAAGTCACACCTCCTAATCCTTCCCAAACAGTTCTGCCAACTGGGGACCAAGTATTCAAATATATGAGCCTATGGGGGCCATTCTCATTCAAACTACCATAGGAAGTCAAGACATGAACCTGGGGGCAAAAGCTGAAGCAAAGACCATGGGAGAATGCTGCTCACTGGCTTGTTTCCAAAGACTCACTCAATTTGCTTTTCTTATACAACTCAGGACCACTGTAGCATTCCCCACAGTGGGCTAGGCTCTCCTTTATCAATCACTAACCAAGAAAATACAACACAAACTTGCCTACAAGCAATCTGATGGCATTTTCTCAATTTAGGTTTCCTTTTTCCAGATGACTCTAGCTAGTGTCAAGTTGACAAAAAAAAAAAAAAAAAAAAACACCTCTAAGCACAACCCAGGCTGCTGACACTGCCAATGAGACTCAGTCTTGAGTACAGAGTTTCTAGATTCTTTTGCTTTTTCTATATATTGGCTGTTTCTACCTATCTCTTACAAAGAGAACATTCCTACTGCTTCCTAATAAATCCAGCTTACCCTACCATTTTAATTAGGGTTTCTACTGCTATGATAAAACACCATGACTAAAAGCAACTTGGGAAGGAAGGGGGTTACTACCTCTTACAATTTTCAGATCACACTCCATCACTGAGGGAAGTCAAGACAGAAACCAGAGACAGGAATTGATGCAGAGTCCATGGGAAATTGGGGCTTCCTAGGTTTGCTCCCCATGGCTTGCTCAGCCTGCTTTCTTATACTACCCAAGATCACCTACTGAGGGATGGCACGGCTTACAGTGGGTCGGGCCCTTCTGCATTAATCATCAATCAAGAAAATGCCTTACAGACTTGCCTGCAAGCCAATCTAATGGAGGCATTTTCTCAACTAAAGTTCCTTCTTCCCAGATGACCTTGTGTCAAGTTGACAAAAAATAAAAAATAAAAAAAAAATCTAGCTAGTACACCCAGCTAGCTAAATTCCCATGTAAGGCTCTTGAATGCTTTGTCCAAGGTCAATGACCCTAAAGAATAAAAAGATAGGACTGGAGAAACTGCAACCAGAGAAGCCCTGTGGCTGCTTACAGAAATATTGGCCCCATGGGAGGGCCCCATGTCCATGCTGTGCCATCCCACCTCCTGAGCACTGAGCAACAGGCTGTGTGAACTGAGAAGGCAATTCTCACGCCACACCAAATGATTCAGAAGGCCTCTGACAACCTGCAGAGTGCACTATAGTGTTTGACCTGTGCAAAAAGTCTCCAATTTGAAGTTTTAAACTGAGTATTTGTATGTTGAGGGCAAACACAGAAAGGATACATTATAGTGTGACAGATGAAAATAGATTTACTAAGACATTAATAGTATCTAGACAGGTTCTCAAGCACACCTGGGAATACATTACTGACACATTATAGGAACACACCAATACACAGTTATTCCCACAGCAAAAAAAAAAAAAAAAATGCTACCTTTCACAACTCAAAAGAAAACTGCATTCATTGCAGTGACATCTAAATCTCCTAATTTTGTGTCCTGAACTCAAACTTTAAATTTTTTTGAGTTTTGGACATCATCAGCAAGGGTAAAGCATTTTTGGTGAGATATCCTCTCTTTTGATATATCACTATCACATGACTAAACATTCATATTTTTGTTCTTTACAAAATACAGTACACATTTATGCAGTCATAAACATGCATTCATCTTATTAAAAATAAATTCATCTCCAATATTATATATATTATTTACTTTTAGATTTCATTATTATACATGCATATATATTCTATTAGTTTACTTTTCATTATTAGACAGGTTTGGTAACACATACTTAAAATCCCAGCATTTAAAAGGTTGAGAAAGAAGGATTGTGGGTTCAAGGCCAGCCTGACAACATAGTGAGACCCTATATCAAAATAAAACAAAGACCCAAAAAAGACATTTAGTTAGCTTATAACTTTGGAGGCTGAAAGTCCAAGATTTAGTGGCCCTCTGATGAAGAACCTGTGTGGGAATAAGAGATCATATTGAAACAGTATTTTGCCTGCATGTATTGCAAGAAGTTCATATATCCACTTATGAGTGAGTACATACTATGTTTGTCTTTTTGAGTCTGGGTTACCTGGTTCAGGATGATATTTTCTAGTTTCATTCATTTGCCTACAAATTTCATGATGTCATTGGTTTTTTTTTTACCACTGAGTAATCCTCCATTGTGTGTGTGTGTCTGTGTGTGTGTGTGTGTGTGTGTGTCTGTGTGTGTGTGTGTGTGTGTGTGTGTATAATTTTCTTTATCCAGTCTTTGGTTGAGGGGCATCTAGATTGTTCCCAGGTACTGGCTATTACAAATAATATTACTATGAACATAGTTGAGCAAGTGTCCTTGTGGTATGATTGAGCATTCCTTGGGTATATGCCCAAGAGTGGTATCATTGGGTCTTGGGGTAGATTGATTCCCAATTTTTTGAGAAACCACCATATTGATTTCCAGAGTGTCTGTACAAGTTTGCACTCCCACCAACAGTGGAGGAGTGTTCTCCTTGCTCCACATCCTCTCCAGCAAAAGCTGTCATCAGTAATTTTTATCTTAGCCACTCTGACAGGTGTAAGATGGTATCTCAGAGTCATTTTGATTTGCATTTCCCTAATGATTAAGGATGTTGAGCAATTCCTTAAATGTCTTTCAACTATTTGAGATTCTTCTGTTGAGAATTCTCTGTTTAGATCTGTAGCCCATTTTTTAATTGAATTGTTTGGTATTTTGATGTCTAGTTTCTTGAGTTCCTTATATATTTTGGAGATCAGCCCTCTGTCAGTTGTGGGGTTGGTGAAGATCTTTTCCCATTCTGTATGTTGTCATTTTGTCTTATTTACTGTGTCCTTTGCTTAACAAAAGATTCTCAGTTTCAGGAGGTCCCATTTATTAATTGTTGCCCTCAGTATCTATGCTACTGGTGTTATGTTTAGGAAGTAGTCTCCTGTGCCAATGCATTCAAGACTACTTCTTACTTTCTCTTCTTTCAGATTCAGGGTAACTGGATTTATGTTGAGGTCTTTGATCCACTTGGACTTGAGTCTTCTGCATGGCCATAGATATGGATTTATTTGCAATCTTCTACATGTTGACATTCAGTTATGAAAGCACCATTTGTTGAAGATACTTTCTTTTATCCATTGTACAGTTTTGGCTTCTTTGTCAAAAATCAGGTGTTCACAGGTGTGCAGATTAATGTCAGGTTCTTCAATTTGATTTCATTGATCCACATGCTGGTTTTTATGCCACTACCAAGCTGTTTTTTATTACTATAACCCTATAGTAGAGCTTTTGGTCAGGGATGGTGATGCCTCCAGAGGTGGCTTTATTGTACAGGATTCTTTTAGCTATCCTGGGTTTTCTGTTTTTCCAAATGATGTTGAGTACTGTTCTTTGAAGGTCTGTGAAGAATGGTGTTGGGATTTTGATAGGGATTGCATTGAATCTGTAGATTGCTTTTGGTAAGATTGCCATTTTTTTTTTTTTTTTTGGTTTTTCGAGACAGGGTTTCTCTGTGTAGCTTTGCGGCTTTCCTGGGACTCACTTGGTAGCCCAGGCTGGCCTCGAACTCACAGAGATCTGCCAGGCTCTGCCTCCCAAGTGCTGGGATTAAAGGCGTGCGCCACCACCGCCCGGCTAAGATTGCCATTTTTACTATGTTAATCCTACCTATCCAGGAGCATGGGAGATCTTTCCATTTTCTGATATCCTCTTCAATTTCTTTCTTCAGAGACTTAAAGTTCTTGTCATATAGGTCTTTCACTTGCTTAGCTAGATGTAAAGCAAAGGATAACCAGACTACAACCCACAGCTCCAGAGAAGATAACAAAGAGGACGCTAAGAGGGACACATAGATCACCCTGGGAAGGGGAAATAGATGAGATCTCCTGAGTAAATTGGGGGTGAGGGGGCAATAGAGGGAAGCGGGTAGGGGATGAGAACATAAGGGAATGGGGTGGTCAAGCTGGAACAAAGATGGAGTGGGAGAGCAATGAAAGAGATACCATGATAGATGGAGACATCAAGGGAACAGGGGAAAACAGGGTGCTGGGAAGTTCTCAGGAATCCACAAGGATGACCTCACCTTAGACTACTAGCAATAGTAGAGAAGATGCCTGAATTGGCTTACTCCAGTAATCAGATTGGTGAATACACTAACTCTCATCATAGAGCCTTCATCCAGTAACTGATGGAAGCAGATGCAGAGAGATCCACAGCCAAGAACCAGTCTGAGCTCCCGGAGTCCAGTAGAAGACAGAGAAGAAGGATTCTATGAGCAAGGGGCAACAAGATCATGATGGGAAAACCTACAGAGACAACCAAACCAAACTAGTGGGAACTCATGAACTTTAGACCAACAGCTGTGGAGCCTCCATGGGACTGGACTAGGCCCTCTGCATAAGCAAAACAGTTGTGTAGGTTGATCTGTTTAAGGGTCCCTGGCAGTAGGATCAGGATTCATTCCTGGTGCATGAGCTGGCTTTTTGGAAGCCATTACCTATTGTGGGACACCTTGTACAGCCTTGACGCAGGGGGAGTGGCTTGGACCTGCCTCAGCTGAATGTACCAGGCTGTACTAACTCCCTATGGGAGGCCTTACCTTTTCAGAGGAGGGAATGGGGAGTGGGTTGGGGGACAAGGCTGGGGGGAAGGGAGGAAGGAAGAGAGGGGAATCTGTGGTTGTTATGTAAAATGAATAAAAACTTTCTTAATAAAAAATGTTTTAAAAATTAAAAAAGAAGCTTATATAGAATAATAAATGGCTACAAACTGATTACCTACATATGCTTAAGGGGGAAATAGAGTGAAGATTTATATGCTACTAAAAAACGTTTTTAAGGGGCTAGAGTGACATCTCAGTTGGTAAGAGGGCTTCCTGTTTTTCCACAGGGGCCAAATTCAGCCCAAGCACCTACACTGGGAAGCTCACCCTGCACCTCCAGCTCCAGATTTGACACCCACCCTCTTCTGGGCTCTTGTGGACATCCTCATGCACATGCAAATACACACACACACACACACACACACACACACACACACACACACACACATTTTTTAATTACTTTAAAAATACTTAACAAAGATAAGATGTTATGGAAATAGGTAACGAAAGAGAATGAGGAATTCAGAAATAGATCCGAACATACCTTGTAACTAACTACAAGAGCCAGCAGCATGGCATGTACATGTGTTCCCAGCTACTGAGAAGGCTGAGGCAGGTGGGTCACTTAATTCCAGGAGTTTGAGATCAGCCTGGGATACACAGTAGACCACTATGTCAAACAAAAGGGAAGGGTTGTGGGGGACAACATCACTACATGAGTAGAAATTCCACAGTTGGGATACTACTAGTTAACAAAAAAGCAAAACTAGACCTTTACCTTGTATCATACAATAAATCAAAAGTAGAATAATAAAATATCAAGATAATTGCATATTAATTCCACATAGGAAACTTTCTGGAATAAGATAGGTAACTGAGGAGTGGTAAGGGCCATAGATAAATACATTGGGCTTTCTTTTTCAAGACATGTTCTCAGGCTGTAGCCCAGGCTAACCTCAAACTCATTATGTACCCCAGGTTGGCCTCAAACTCATAGCACTCCTCCTGCCTCAGACTGGTCAGGTTCACAGATGTGAACCACAAGGCATACCTTGACTGTGTCTTTTAAGTTTTAATTTTTGTATGGCAAAAATAAGCCACAGACGAGGAGACATGAAGGGAAATGAGTAAAGAGCAAGCAAGAAATGCAGGCAGAGACTGTATAATAAACTTCACAGCCTCATTAGTAGTCACAGAAATTCAAAATAAAATCCAAGTTTTTACTCATCAGAGCTGGGCATTAAAATTAAAAGATAATTATAAAGAATATTGCTGAGAATTTGGGGAAAAAGTTGTCTCATATAATAGTGGTAGAAATAAGAATTTGTTTTTATTTTATGTATATCGATGTTTTGCCAGAACGTGTGTGTGTGTGTGTGTGTGTGTGCGCGCGCGCCTGGTTCCCACAGAGGCCAGTAGAGGACATTAATCCTCTGGAACTCAAGTTACAGACTGTTCTGAGCTGCCAAGTGGATGCTGAGAATCAAAAGCTTTTAGTCATTGAGCCATTTCTCCAAATCCAAGTTATAAATTTGGAGGAAATTTTTATAATATCAAATAAAAAGTTTAAATGTCAGGCAAATAAAAATGTCAAAATTAAAAATACGCATACTTCATGTTCCACAATGAGAAATCTATTCCACCGAAATAAAAGCATTAATATTTAAGAAAATTTAAGCATAAAATTGCTCAGTAAGACATTTCAATGCCAAAAGGAAATAGAAACAAATTGAATTTCTACCAATGAAAGAGTACATGAATAAACTGTAATTTGCTTATTCATATTTATTCATACAATACAACATTACAGTTATTTTTGAAGCCTGTTCAGGAAAAGGCATATCTTCACAATGGAAAATATGATGGTCATAATTTTAGTTAACCACATTATCAAACTGCTTACAATGGAACACTTGGATGTTATATCCCTCTAACATGAAAAAAATAGAAATAAACAGAATCATCTATGAACTGGTCTTGCCAAATATGATCAAACCTAAATCTGACCAAACCTTTAGGCTTAGCTTCTCATTTCCAAGAAATACATGAAATAGAAGAACAAAGTTAAACCCTGAGGAAATAAACACACAAAAAAGAAATATGAGCTATTCTGCAAGATAACTGATATGGCTGCTTCCAGGGGTTGAGATCAAAGGAGAAAAGGTGTCTTGTTAGTTTTTGATTGTTGTGATAAGACACCATGACCAAGGTAATGTATAGAAGAAAGAGGGTTGGGGGGGGCACTTATAGTTTCAAAGGGTTAGAGTCCATGACCATTGTGGTGTGGGGAATGGAAACAGGCAGGTAGGCAGTCATGGTGCTGGAGCAGTAGCCAAGAGATTACATCTTGATATACAAGCAGGAGGCCGAAAGAAAGAAAGAAAGAAAGAAAGAAAGAAAGAAAGAAAGAAAGAAAGAAAGAAAGAAAGAAAGAAAGAAAGAGACTGAGCCTGGCATTGGCAGTTGAAACCTCAAAGCCCACCCCTAGTGACACACCTCCTCCAACAAGGCCACACATTTGAATCCTTCCCAAACAGTCCCACCAACTAGGGACCAAGCATTCAAATATATGAGCCTATGGGAGCCACACTCATTCAAGTCACCACAGGTGGGGAGTCAGAGTAAGATGGCCCATGCCTGTAATCTCAGTGTTCATGAGACTGAGACAGGAGTAAGTTCAAGGCCAGGGTGGGCTAAAAGCAAGACTCTGCATCAGAAAATGAAACAAAACAGTGAGAAACTATTATAAAATAAAAGATTAAAGAGACATAAGACAATTGTTATATGTGAACTTTCAATAAATTTTGATTCTTTAAAAAATAACTATTGGGCTGCAGACATGACTCAGAAGTTAAGATCACTAGCTGATTTTCCAGGTCCCAGGTTCTAGGTTTAATTATCAGAACCCACACGGCAGCTCTCAACCATCATCTGTCACTCTAGTCCCAGAGGACTGATACCCTCTTCTACATTCCAAGGACATGGCACACACACATGGTATACAGATACGCATGCAGAGAAAACACTAATACATCAATACACATTTTTTCTTTAAAAATAGCTATAAAAGGATTTTTGTTAGATAAATTTGAATATAAACAAAATAGAGAATACAAATAAATTAGTTCTGGTATTTTATTGCACTGCAGATAACAATAATATACTTTACATTTCAAAAAGCTACAAGAAAGGATTTTTAAAACTTTCACTGTAAAGAAATGACAAATGTTTGAGGAGATAAATATGTTTAACCTGATTTAAGCATCACACAATGAATACATGTGTAAAAACACTGCATGGTACCCCATCGCCAAGTGTGATTTTTATTTTTACGTTTTCAGTTAAAAATAAATAAATTTTAGTGACTGGGAGTATAACTCAGTCGTAGAGTGTTTGCCTGACAGGGTGAGGCCTTAGGTTCAGTCAATCCCCAGCACTATAAGTACTATTTTCTCTCTTTTTTCTTTCTTCCCAGCACTACAATTATAATAACAGTAATACAATTAATTTTCAAATATTATGATTTTTTTATTTTCTAAAGTTTGGTGATGATATTGCGAGTGTAAATGAAAAGGTCCTATTTTTTTTTTAGGCAATGGATACCATATTTCTTCATGGTGAAGTATTATAAACTCCAATTTACTGTGTCTCAAATGTTTCAAGAGGAAAAAAATCCATTAGATCAGCAGTTCTCAACTTGTGGGTCATGACCCCTTTGGGGGTCACATATCAGATATCCTGCATATCAGATATTTACAATTCTTAACAGTAGCAAAATTACAATTATGATGTAGCAATGAAATAATTTTATGGTTGGGGTCACTACAACATGAGGAACTGTATTAAAGGGTCACAGCATTAGGAAGGTTGAGAACCACTGCATTAGATTGTGCTGAATCAAATTGCCATTTCGTAAGTCAAAAACAGTTTTTGAGTATCGGCAATTTTACATGATTTAGCCTAACAAATCAGGGAAAAGCATCTGCAAAAACACCATAAAAACTTAACAATGATTGGACCTAGGCAACAGTTGCATAGGAATTCATTTTACTATTATTTCAACTTTTTGCAATAAAAATTGAAGAAAAATAAAAATATGTATATATTGACCTAGATGGAGAGATAATATTATCTTTATTTCTTAATTCTTTGACTAGTTCATCCATGTATATAACAAATTCTGATCATTTTCATCCCATTGCCCTCTCATCTGCTCGCCTTCACCCACTGGGACACTTCTCCAACAAGTCTCCCTCTTCCTTTCATATCCTCTTGGAGCACGAGACACTGAGCTAGGTTAAGGCTGCTTTCATGAGTGTGGATAAGAGGTTATTGCCTGGAACGTAAGCAACTTACTGGCAGTTACACCACTGGAGAAGGTAGTACACCTCTTCTGGCAGCCAATATGGACCAACTGGCCCTCAGGGAGGGGTGGAGACTCATAAGCCTCTCCCCAGTCCATGATGAAATATTAATGGTCCCTTGTCTAGCTTTTTGAAACCTGCTGAAAAACACATATAGAAGAGACTTACCAAATGGATGGAGTAGAGGAACAACCTATATACATTTATAGATATCCCCAATCATGAAAAAACACCAGTTGTGAATAAAGCCATTATTATCGATTGATTGCGGTGAGAACAGAGAAAGTGGGGTAAAGATTAACATTAAGTAACCTTACTTATACTTGTCAAAATATGAATGTTTCACATAGCTTTTTAATCTAATTTTTATTTTATTATTGTGCGGGTATGGATGTTTTACCAGCATGTATGTCTGTGTCCCACATGAGTGCAGTGTCTATGGAAGCCAGAAGAAGCCATCAGATACCCTGGTACTGAAGTTACAGACGGTTATGAGCCACCATGTGGGTGCTGGGAACTGAACTGGGGTCCTCTGGAAGAGCAGCTAGTGCTCTTAATTGCTGAGCCATCTCTGCAGTCCTAAATCTGATTTTAAATACTCTACATACATACTTACACGCAATGTACTAGAAATTTGGGGTAAAGATTATTTTTCAAATAGGCACCAACAAAGGTTTCCCCGAGAATATTCAGTGCTAAATCTTCATTTAGATCAAGGATTGACAAGCTCCATTCTATAGATCAATCACACTGTCCCCTTTCATAACACAGTGGCAGAGTTGAACAGTTCTAAGTGTCTATATGACTGGGGCAGGGTCCTGTGCTGCTGTTCCCTTTGGGGGAGGGGGCCAAGTAGGCACAGAGTCAAACCACACAGACTCCGGGAGAATGGGGAGAATGTGGAAACAACAAGCTCAGTTTATTCAGGAAGAGGCAAGCCTTATATACCCTCCACCCCTCCCTGGGGGAAGGTCTGATGAATATGCATCTGCTGGTGTGACATGGCTGCCTCTCATTGGTCCAGGTCATCTCCAGATCATGTCTCAGCTGCTGTTGCTAAGACCCTTAGGCAGACCCAGGCTGGCTCTCAGAAAGTATCTTTTTTACTTGTTTGGGCCAGCTGGCCCTCAAGTCTTTCAGGGCTGAGTCATCCACATATGACTTGACAAGTGCAGAGTTTTTACTATTAGGTCCTGTTTTTCACAGTAAACATTTTATGTTCCGTAATTTAGACGGTGTTTTGGTTGGAATAAAATGTTCCTACATGTAAGATGCAGCATATTTTATTGAAACACTGAGGTAAAAAAGGAAAAAAATGTGTATATGAAACAGTTTTCTTAATTAATGCTTACCTGTGTCTGATGATGTATAATACTAATCCCAGCCCTTGGGAGTTGAGACAGGGGAATCAGATATTCATGTCTAGTCTCAGCTATATAACTTGGGCTATGTAAGATATTCTTTCAAAAAACCAAGGGCTGGAGAAATAGCTCTGCACTGGCTGCTGTTCCAGAGGACTAGGATTCAATTCCCAGAATCCCCAGAGTGGCTCACAACTGTCTAGAACTCCAGTACCAGAGAATCTGATGCCCTCTTTTGGCCTCCACAAGCTTTTGCACAGACATACATGCAGGCAAAACACCTATACACACACACACAAAAAAATAAAAACTGAAGGGGGAAAGAAACTGGAAAGACAGCTCAGCAGGTAAGAGTACTCACTGTGTGTGTGTAACTGAGTTCAACTATCCAGTGGGCATGTTTTGCCAGGCCAGCCATTGTAGCTGGCAAGGTTCATAGCTGGGTATGATAGGTGATTTTTCAAGCACTGTGAAAGCTAGCCAGAAGGGATGAAGCTTCCAGGTCAGTTTGATTTCTCTGTATTCTATGACTGAAGTATGTGGTGATATTGTGTCCCCCAATATATTGTGCATCCTAATAAACTTATTTGGGGTCAGAGAACGGAACAGCCACAAGACAGACATAGAGGCCAGAAAATGGTGGCACTCACACCTTTAATCCTAGCCTTCTGGAGGCAGAGATCCATCCGGATCTCTGTGAGTTCAAAGCCACACTGGAAATAGCCAGGCATGGTGACTCACGCCTTTAATCCCAGGAAGTAATGGCAGAAAGCAGAAAGGTATATAAGGCGTGAGGACCAGAAACTAGGCTGGCTCAGCTTTTAGGCTTTTGAGCAGCACAGTTCAGCTGAGATCCATTCCGGATGAGGACTCAGAGGCTTCCAGTCTGAGGAAACAGGATCAGCTGAGGAACTGGCGAGGTGAGGAAGCTGTGGCTTGTTCTGCTTCTCTGATCTTCCAGCATTTACCCCAATAACTGGCACCGGGTTTGTTTTTTATTAATAAGACCTTTTAAGATTCCTGCTACAGAAGTACATGTTGTCTTCACTAACAGGGTCTTTCTGTCAAGTTCTGGAGGGTAACCAGAGTAATGGCAACAGACTGTAATGTTTTGATCTCACTGGCCAGCAACTCCAAAAGAAGTAACCAATTCCTGGAACTGGACTTTACACTTTTTTCAGATTCATTTTTATCATTTTCATTTTATATGTATGGGTGTTTTGCTTGAATATATGTCTGTGCAGTCAGTATGTGCATGACTGGTGCTCCTGGAGGCCAGAAGAGAGCACTGGATTCACTGGAACTAGAGTTATAGATTGTAAGCCACGATGTGGGTGCTGGGTCTCAAACCAAGGTATTTGTTAGCCCCTAGTGTCTAGTATGGGCATTGTTGCCTCTTATAGGGTAACTCCAGTTTAATTACACACACACACACACACACACACACACACACACACACACACACACATACAGATACACTTTTACAGTAGGCTTCCATACGACTATTTTGAAAGTCCTTCAGTATTATTTATCCCTCCCCATACTCCTTCCTGTAAGCTGCACTCAGCTCCCCCATTCCAATTTAACCTTTTCTGTTCCCAGTCCCTTTTAATCTTTTGTATCAGTGCATTCTATCTCCCCTTCCTTCAGCCCCCCCCCCATGCCCCTAATAATTACTAACTTCTATGGATATTCCAAATAAAACACAAATGTCTGATGGTCCAAAGATAACATCCATAAATAAGAGAAAGCATGCAACAAATGAGAGAAAACATGTGATATTTGTCTTTCTGGTTCTGGGGTTGCCTCATTCAGAATGACTGTTTCCAGCTCCATCTACTCTACTATGATTTTCATTTTTCTTAATACATGAATAATATTCCACCATGGAAATATACCAAATTTTCACTATGGCAAGACAGGTCATAGGCCCTGGGGGAGAATCTAAAAATGAACTCCTAAAGACTTATCCTCATGCCCATAGATCAATGCATCTCTCAACCTTCAGCCCTAAAAACAACTATAGCCCCTCCTAAGACTCGAGGATCACTGTGGAAAAGAGAGAATACATAGTGTTAAGAACCAGACATGCTAGTTGACTATAAGAAAACAGTGTCTTCCAGACATAGCAGCACAGCTACACATCTGAACTCACAACAGTTGTGACAGCATGCATAACGTCTGTGCAAACCCAGGCTAGACCACATCCTAGCATGGAGAAGGGGGTTAGGCATGAAATCCTACCAGGGAACTGTTAGGAATTTTTAGCTCCTAGGAGAGGGAGAGACAGTGTTAAGGTTGTAGCCTCTGGAAAGTTGGCCGCACATCCAAGAATATTTGAGCAACACAAATTGGTCTTGATAGGTTTAAAAAAATGGACACAGACTTGGGTGGGCAGGGAAGAGGATGTGGATTTGGGATGACTGGAGGCCAGGAGCAAATATGATTATGATCAAAACACATTGTATGAAATGCTCAAAGAACTAATAAAAATTTCAAATTAAATAAATATTTCTGCCAGGTGGGGGGCATGCCTTTAATCCCAGCACTCAGGAGGCAGAGGCAGGTGAACTCTGTGAGTTCAAGGCCAGCCTGATCTACAAAGTGAGTTCCAAGACAGCTAGGGCTGTTACACAGAGAACCCCTGTCTTGAAAAATCAAAAGCAATTCTAATATATTCAACAGTAACTTATTCTCTGCACTTAGATGTGTTAGGAGTCTCTTCAGTAATGGATGTCCAGAGTTGATCTATGGGCATAGATGTGACTATTTAGAAGACAATGTGGCATCATAGGCTCATGTGTTTGAACACTTGGTCTTCAGTTGATGGTACTACTCTTGGAAGTTGTGGAACCTTTAGGAGGTGGTACCTAGCTGAAGGAAGTGGATCACTGATGTGGTAAGTCTTCTGCATTCTGGGCCACCTCCACTTCTGGCATGAATGCTCTGTTCCCTGATAAGAGGCTACAAAATAAGCAGCTGCCTCAAAAATAGCTAATATAGATGTTCATCTTAATGAATGCTCCACCTTGATGGAAAGTATTACCCTGTTTCAGTGTTCTGGTTTTCAGATAGAATTATGACCATTTTGGCCAGAGCGGGATGATTTGTAAGTAATTCAAATGGGAAAAAAGACTGTAAATATATTTAAAGAGTACTTTTAGGAAAAAAATCACATCCTCCTGTACCTTAAATGAGTATTTGAATTTAAATGTTATAGTTTATACATTTGCCTATGTTTCCTATGCATTAATTTGACCCTAAGCTTGATTAAGAGCTATAAGCAGGAGTTTTAACTGATCTTGTATTAACACATAATAAAAATAAAATAATGTAAGACAATAATAGAGTTCAAGAATTTTTTCTTTGAAAGGAGTTTGAATGTGTATTTCAAAAATCTTCATAATAAAAAGTATATATTAATTAAAATATGTAATTTACTCAATTTTGAGGACCATCCCTTTTAGTGTTACAATAGTACCCAAGAAAACTGAAATTAAACCACTGTATAGCCCTGCCAGGCAAGGGAACACATGCCTTAAATCCCAGCACTTGGGAGGCAGAAGCAGGTGGATCTCTGTGAGTTTGAGGCAAGCCTGGTCTACAAAGAAAGTTCCAGGACAGCCAGGGCTGTTAAACAGAGAAATTCTGTCTGGAAAAACAAAAACCAAAAAGCACAGTATAGCCTTTAATCTCAGCAGTTGGAAGGCAGCAGCAGCTGGATCTCTGTGAGTTCTAGTTCCAGATCATCTAGAGCTACACGGTGAGACCATGTCTCGATAGATAGATGATAGATAGATAGATAGATAGATAGATAGATAGATAGATAGATAGATAAACACAGATGATAGATAGATAGATGATAGATAGATAAACACAGATGATTGATAGATAGATAGATAGATATAGATGATTGATAGATAGATGACAAATAGAGATAGATAGATAGATAGATAGATAGATAGATAGATAGATAGATAGACAAACACAGATGATAGATAGATAGATAGATAGATAGATAGATAGATAGATAGATAGATGATAGATAGATAAACACAGATGATAGATAGATGATAGATAGATAAACACAGATGATAGATAGATCGATAGATAGATAGATATAGATGATTGATAGATAGATGATAAATAGAGATAGATAGATAGATAGATAGATAGATAGATAGATAGATAGACATAGATGACAGAGAGAGAGAGAGAGAGAGAGAGAGAGAGAGAGAGAGAGAGAGAGATTCTACATAGCATAGCTGTGGCTGCCTGGACCTGGGGAAGATCTGGCCTTTCAACGTTCCATCATGATGGGGTGGAAGCTCATGGAATCTCACCCCTCCTTGAGGAATTATTGACAGTTAACGGCTAGGAGAGGGTTTTTCACTGGTATAGCCAATGGGAAGTGGCCTGTGCTCAACTAAATAACCCCTCATCATGCTCATCTAAGCAAGCCAAATTCAACTCAGTCACAAAAATAAAAGCATGTAAGTAGGAGGAGGTCTAGTTGGGAAGAAGGGAGTCTTGCAGGAGTGAAAAGAGAATGAGGAAGGATAATGGAGGGTGAATATGATCACAATACATTGTATATATTATGAACTTGCCAAAATATAGTTTAAAAATGCTCTCTTAGGTCTAATACACAGACAGGCTTAAATAGTGCCCTGTCACTATATATTTTAATATTTAAATAATATACAAAGGAGTGGAGAGATAGCTCAGCAGTTAAGAACACTGGCTTCTTTCCCAGAGGACCCAGTTCAATTCCTAACACCCACAAGGCAGCTCACAACTATCTATAACTCCAGCCCCAGGGGATCCTATGCCCTCTTCTGGTCTCTTCTACAGGTACCAGGTATACGTACCAGGTATACATATGGTGCACAGATACACATTCAGGCAAACACTCATTCACATCAAAATAAATAAAATCTCAAAGAAATAATATACCATAATCTACAATATAATTTCCTTCTTTGGTTTTATTTTTCTCTAATAGGAGAGTCAAAACTATGAAGGTCTGCCTGTCTTCTTTGATTCAAGCGAGACCTACTCTCAAATATTTCCAGGCTCCCACTCCTATTTTGGGTTTATGACTGAAAAATTAATTCACTTCACCTTAACATACAACCCATGCAGTCAGGTGACTCCGTCAGCTTGTTAATACAAATGCTTTCATCTTCTGATGGAGATATTTTAAGGTTGACTTTTTCTCAAAGGAAGTGAAATAAAGGCAGCATATTCTAAACCCCATCGTATCTGGGTACATTTCAACACCCCTGAGACAGCCATTGGCAAAAATTAACTTCTACAACACCCTAGCAGCAAAATGCAGCTCAGCTCCATTGCCTCTTCCTCCCAGCATACTTTTTAACCTGAAAAACCAAAATGATGTGAATGCAAGATGCATGTCTGCGAGGAATATGATGCAATAATCGTATGTCTCCAATTCCATCATGCTATAATTAATCTTAATTATACATTCAATCCTGCCTGAATTAAAAGACTCACATAGCTTGAATCTTGTATTGCCTATAATTCTACTGTGTTATTTTGAGAAATATAAAGTGATAAATCTTCTAAAGCAAGACGGTGTTTTCTTACTGGGCAGGCATGAGAGCATCCCAGGGTGTTCTTCAGTGTTTACTGAGGACCATTTACTGAGCATTTTCTGTCCCTGTTTCCCCTTCCCAGGCTCGGAGCAGTCAGCACGTGGGAAAGGAAACGCTGATTACATATCCAGTCACCTGACAGAAGAGGCGGCGCCCATCCCTCTTCATATGTTTATGTTTCTCTTTAGTGTTCTGAAGCCTGACTAAGGAGTTGGCATTTGCCTCCTTTTCCGTGTATCATTGTGAGAATTTCCTGGGTTCTCTTTCAATCTTCCCCCTCTTGCTTTCACAGGCACTTATTAACCTTCTTGGAGCTTCTCCAGGCACACCCAGTAACTCCTACAGAGCAAAGGATCTTCTTAGAAGGCGGAAAGCTGCACCCACGGCAGCCCCTTTATTGTGGTACAATACAGACACTGCCGGTATTATCTGTGAGGCCAATATCGGGAGATCCTTTTTCCACCCGCACCTACTGAGCTGTGGTGCAAATGGAGAGTCTTTTTAAATATCTTTGGAGCTGGCAATTTCAGTATCTAACCCCATGTTGCTTACGGGAAAGAAATGTCTGGAACTATTAGAAAACCTTGTTCTTGAGAAAACATGAGAACTCCATAATGGTTTGTGAACTTTGGCTGGACGTGTTGTGACCCTGAAAAGGACAAGTTTTGCTTATTTGGGGCACAGGACAGAAACCGTTTATTAAAAACACTGTACCTACAGTGGAGTCTGGCAAAGTGCTGAGTTCTGTTATACTGAACAAGGGAACTCAAGCCAAAGCAAGAAATGATGAAGGCCGTCCTGTGGAGGGATGAAGACAATGGACACCTGTAGTGGGAAGGATAATGAATGCGATACCTAGAAAATGGGAGACTCTGTGGGAAAGCTTTAACCATTTGATGGAACCCAGGGGCACATCTGCATCCTTTCTAGAGGTTATAGTGACCTGGAACATCCATTCCATGCAGGGATTCTTATGGCCTCAGAGAAAGGCATGAACTTAACCTCTTCTTGGTTTTCCTACACTTTCCAGAAAGACCTTTGAAGCATAAAGCCTCCCTTTATAAGAGAGGTACTGTACCATGTAGAGGTTTTGGGCTTCTCAATGTTGTGCAGATGACAGTTTTCTTCAAGAGATACCAGAAAAAGACCTGTATATATCCTGTCACCTAATTTATGAAAAAGCAAAGAACTACTGTAATATTATTAGTGTATCACTTTCTTTCTTTTTTTCCTTTGGTTTTTTTTTTCAAGACAGGATTTCTCTGTGTAGTCCTGGCTGTCCTGGAACTCACTGTGTGGACCAGGCTGACCTTGAATTCACAGAATTCTGCCTTGAGTGCTGAGATTAAAGACGAGTACCACCACATCTGACTTAATGTACCACCTCTTGATCTGGATCATAGTTACATCAGAGTGTTGGGTTTTTGAAAATTTAATGAGCTGCCCACTTACATATGTGTACTTTTCTGTCTTTATGTAACACTTTAAATTTTTAAGTTTATTTATTTTATTTTATGTGTATTAGTGGTTTTTCCGTCTTATACATACGTGCACAGATGAGATGTCAGATCCCCTGGAACTGAAAGGACAGACAGTTGTGAGCTGCCATGTGGGTATTGGGAATTGAAGCCAGGTCCTCTACAACAGCAGTAAATGCTCTTAATCTCTAAGCCATCTCTCTGGCCTCAAGTGTAAATTGAAAGGCTGCTTTTGGGGCTGGTGAGATGGCTAAGTGGGGAAGAGCACTTGCCACCGAGTCCGGAAACCTAAATAGTGGAAGGACAGAACTGATTCCTGAAAGTTGTCTTCTCAATTCCACATGAGCTTGCACACACACACACACACACACACACACACACACACACACACACACACGTGCATGCACATGAGGAGATAAAGAAAAGTTTTTTTTAATGTAGCTTTCAATCCCTTTAAAACAGTTCAAACGGCAGCCCTTATCAAAGCTGCAGCTGCTTCTACATAGCTGCTGTGGTCAAAAGGAAGCTTAACTCTCCTGGTTCATGTTTACTGTAACACATCTGGAAGATCTTGGGAAAAGCCAGTTTCCTCTTGACACTTCCGAGAAGCAGCCAGAGAACTTTGTTAACACTGGATACTCCACAACTACGTGGCGTCAGCAGAATAGGGCTGTGGGAAGCAGTTTGTTGAGCCCAAGAAGCAGCACGAAGGGACACTTGCAAGTATGCTCACCCTGGAAACATCTAGTGGCACATAGCAATGCTTTGGGTCACTCCCCTGTAAGCCAAGGCGAGTTAGGTCCTTATGTTTCTTAGCAATAGGTATGGGGAACCGTAAGATCATTGTGGATAACTGTGTTAACATTAAAAAAAAATAAAGTAAGAATTCAAATGGTATTTTTAAAGATTAAATTACCAATTTTCAAAATAGAAAAAAATAAATGTTCAAAATTTAGATGAGTGGTAGTACAATCTTAGTTTCTCGTCTTCCTTTTTTTCTCATTTTAAAATTTATCTTGTGTGTGTATGTGTATGTGGGCCAGACATGCATGCTCCATGGAGAACAAATGGAAATCAGAGGATAACTTGTAGAAGCTGGTTCTCTCCTTCCTCCATGCACATTACAAGAATTGAACTCAGGTTGTCAGCTTTGGTGGCAACACCTTTACCTGCTGAACCATTTTCTCAGCCCGTTTGCCTTTTTGAAACATATAGATACTACCTGTCTTTCCCCCTACTCTTGGAAAAAAATGCTGACATTTTGTTTTATCTTATTATATTTTGAGACAGAATCTCAGGTAGCTCCAGCTGGCCTTGAACTCACTATGTAGTTAATGATAACCTTGAACTTTTGATCCTTCTGCCTTTGCCTGCTAAACGTTGTCTCATGCCACCATGCCCAATTTCTATGGTGTTGGGGATTCAACCCAGGACCTTGTGCATGCTAGGCAAGCACTCTACCACTGAGCAACACTCCTAAGCCCATCTGACATCTTTCCTCGGGTCCTTTATTTTCCTATTCTTTTTTCCTGCCCATATACTTTAAGGCACTTGAAAACTATTAGTTAGTGGGCCTTTTCTATTCCAGAATCAAAACAAGTACCTCGGGATCCTTTACTTAAACCACAGCATTGAGCCTCATTAGTCACTATAAACAACTGTAACAATTGCACTAAATAAAAGATATAACTTAAGTATTTAGAAGTCCCATTCCTGGGGTTGGAGAGATGGCTCAGGGGGTAAGAGCACTTGTTGCAGAGGACTGGGGTTCATTTCCCAGAACCCACGTGGTGGTTCACAACCATCTGTAACTCGAAATCCAGGGGATCTGATGCCCTCTTCTGACTGCCACACACACCAGGCATGCACATGGTGCACAGACACACAGACAGGCCAAACAATCCTACACCTAAAATAAAATAAATAAATCTTTAAAAAGATTTCTCAATCTATAGCCAGCAAGATGATTTACCAGGTAAAGGCACTAACCACCAAGCTTGATGGCCTCAGTCCAATCTCTGAAACCCACATGGTAGGAGAGAGTTGCCACAAGTTGTCCTCTGATCTCTACACACAAGTCATGGTACACACACACACACACACACACACACACACACACACACACACACACACTAAACGTAAAGGAAAAAAAACCTTTCTACTCTCTACATGTTTCCTCTTCACCTAGTAAGAAACTTCTCATGTTATAGGGAACACATACTTCTTTGTAAAGCCATTGGTACTGACTTGTTATACTTTCTGTGATGAAGTCACTAATCTTGAGTTGAGTGCCTTCGCAGATACAAACAATCATGTTTGAAGGATATCTTGGGAGCGAGTAATGATCATGTATTACTTAGCTCTGTTTAGAACTCCATAACTCAAGACTGACTGAAGTCAATAAATAGTGGAAAGAAGGGGTATTGGGGCATGAAGACTGTTTACATGTTATACTGGGTTTGTGCTCATTTTCCATTAATCTTACTGAAGGGACTTGGAGATTTGATTGTTTTCTATTTCTGAAATCCTACTCACCTAGAGAACTAGCACCAAACAGTGAGCTGCATGGCTCTAACATATCATATGTGCCTCTGGAAAATGAGGGCCACAGACAATGGCAACACAAAGATATATTAAAAAATACATAATGTAACTTGTCTTAATATACTTTTCTGAGTCTAAAAATATGCCAGACCAAAAGAAACATATTTACATAAAAAGCAGACAAGGTCAAATAACAAAGAAAGCCCTTAATTAGTTGTAATCAACTTTAATTTGCATACCGTATATAATTCCTAAATGATTGTTAATAATAACTTTATATAATGGACTTCCAATTTTCATGAAAATGGCACATTTTGATAAGCAGACACAAAACCCTAGTACTAATAAGGTTTAATTTGCATACATTAGACTGATTATCCAAACAAAAGGATTACAGTATTACTTCTCCATACCTTTATGTCCTTATTATGCACATTTATTAACTTCACAAAAGCTAGCTGTTAGTGACAAACAATAGCCATGGTTGAAAGAGAAATCTACAGAATGAAACAAGTACATTTGAATGCTAAGGAGCAAAGTTGATACATCATAGATGCCAAATTTAACTGTTTGTTGGGTAAAAGGGCCAGAATTTCACAAAGTGTTTCATCCTTTGAATAAAATAGTTTATTTTTGTGACCTGAAAGAAAAGCCCTAACACATCACTCGAAATTAATAATGAACTTATCTCAAGCTAAGAAGCCTCCTCAACACCGCAGTATGCTGAGAATTCATGAACAGCCACAGAATTAAGCTTTAAATGTGTAGTTCTAGGGTGCAGCGTTAATAAATATATTTCAACAAGCTTAGTTTTCAGCCGAGTAAATAATAATATAGGTGGCATTAGTATTGATATCAGTTCCTAATGGTATCATTTATACCCTGCAATTAAAGTTTAAGCACTAAATAAAGCATTATTAGGAGATCTGGGTTGGCTTTTCTTATATGTGAACACAAATGAAGCTCATGAGTGTTTGGATAAGAGCCAAAAAACTTGAAACTTAACCACAAGCTACTTCCGGGAGTTTTCCTAGTGTTTTTGCTCGTTGGCAAGATACATAATTAGAACACCAGGAAATGATTTCCAAAGAAGGCAGAGGAAAATGGAAGCCCCAGGAATCGAACTTAACTCCATGGTGTTTAACTCTGACCCCTCACACATGATGTCAAAGATAAGAAGCATCTGCTAGGAATTTGCCTGTCTGAATATCCAGTGAGATTTTTAACTAGCATTGTGCTAAGTAAAAGAGAAGACTGGTAAGGGGAGGCAGCTTAGCCTGGGAGCACCTGCTGCAAGCCTTACAACCTAAGTTTGATCCCCAGAAACCAGGGTGGAAGGACAGAAGTCACTCCACAAAGTTTTCCTTTAACCTTCACATGTGTGCTGTAGCATATCACACACACACACACACACACACACACACACACACACACACACACACACGAGAGAGAGAGAGAGAGAGAGAGAGAGAGAGAGAGAGAGAGAGAGAGAGAGAGAGAGAGAGAGAGAGAGCATCGCTGAAAGACATATGGCTTTAAACCTTCCCATGTTCCTCATGAACTGTTGGTACTCCCTGTTCAGAGTTCCAAAATACCACCAAGCATTGAATGAAGGATACACTTAACTGACAACCCCATATGGAACAGGATGCTCTGAAATTCCTGTGGCATTCCCAGAGCCTAGAAAACACATGATTCAAGTAAAGTATTCAATGTTCACTTATCAAATACTTGAGCAAGAAATCCTAGGTCAGAGATGACCACTCTCACATGTGGCTTCCCTCCTCTCTAAGTGTCTCAATTGGTTGGCATCAAGTACTTTAGGTACTAGAGTCTAAGAGACATTTGATATAACACATCATTCAACCAGCGTAAGAATGAAGGCTCCAGGGCCAGTTCAGCAGATAAAGGCACTTGATACCCAAGCATGGCAACCTGAGTTAGATCCCTAGAAACCACATAAAGGTAGCTGGAAAGAACCAACTCCACAAAGTATCCCTCTGACCTCCACATGCATGCCATGCCATATACACCCACATATACACATCAAGCATGAGTGTGTGCTGTGTGCAAGTGTTCATGCACAAGTGTGTTTGGGCATGCATGCGCGTGAGCACACACACACACACCATTTTTCTTAAAGAATAGAAGGCTAATGGAAAGTCCTGCTTCCCTAGGACAGTGGTACACACCAATATTGACGGCACTTGGGAGACTAAGACAAGAGAATCCTTTGAGCCCAGGACTTGAAGACCATACTGAGCAACACAAGCCCCTATTAAAGTGTTTGTGTATGGGGGGCCATAAGTTGATGTGCTTATTTTCTTTAAAAATTAATTTCCAACTGGACAGACAAGTAGCAGTAAATAGGCCTCTAGCATGCCCCCATAAGAATCACTGCACAGGATCCATAAACTAAAGTACTAATGTTAGAATTGAGCCATAAGTAATAAGCTTCAAACTAAAATAAGACAGACATGGGAGTGTATACCTGTCGTCCTAATGCTCTGGAAGCTTGAGCCCAGGAGTTCAGGACAATCCGTCTGGGCAACATAATGAGACCCTGTCTTAGAAAAATAATAAAACCAACCCATTCCCAGTGAAGCAAGAATTGTTTTGACTGTTCAGTTACCAAAACAGCATAAAACAGTGATGGTCACACTGTTATGCAGCCCAGAGTCAGCAAGGGAATGTATGCTAGACATAGACATTAACTTCAGCAGGATCACCTGTATGTAGAATACAGGATTTGGGTCCAGAAAATAAATAACTAAATACTACTCTAATGTGATTTATCCAAAGGCAATATTCAGACAGCAACCTACTTTCAACAAACTCAAAAGTTTGGCATGTTAATCATTTTATTCCAGCCTCCACTGTCTATATATGTAGATTTTCAAAACAGGAACACTCTGGTCCTACCCAGCTAGGAGCAATATTACTTTTAGCCAGGAGTAGATCTAGAGTGAAGATGGATTCCTCTCTCTCAAGCAGCTGTTCTTTTTGCTTTCCCATCCAGGCCCACTGAGTGGGAGGCTGGGCTTCTGGACCCAGCACAAAACATAATACAACAGTCGGGCAGGAAATGCAGTCTCCAGGCAGGAACATAAGTTCCATTAGCATTTCCTTTGCTCAAACTGATAGTGCACACTCCCAAAGAAACAAATTCACACTCCCAATTCTCTTTCTCCCTTTTCTCTGCTCATTGTGGGAGAGAAATAAAGATCTCTTTGTCAATTCAGATGTGCTGCTTTTCATGTGCCGTGCTGCGGAGCAGAGAGCGCTTGAGATTATGCAGAGAACAAAGACCAGCTTGCCTACTTACCTGATTACTGCGAAATGCCCATCTGTAGCAGTATCTTCTAAGAGTACCATCAGCTGCCACCGTGACTCAATCACGTTCCAGCGAGACTTCTCAAAAAGGTATGAAATCCACCTCAAACTTACAAAGATAGAAAAAAACGAAAACTGAAAACATATGTAAATTATTGTCCTGTTAATCTCACCCACCAATTCCCCAAATCATTCCAGCCTACAGGGGCTAGCTAGAGCTCGGAGCCAGGCTCCAAATGAGTCATAGGAAACATTCAAATTCTCTGCATCCCATTGAATGGCATCTGCTTGCATGAGAATATAAATGCACTGTACATTAGTTTGCTTGAGATATGACGCTACTGAACCTACCATCTTGTGTGTGCTAATTCCTCTAGTTAATATTTTCATTGGCTTTCAGCAAAGACCTGTCCATTCTTCTTTTCACCCATCAGAACCTTCTTCTCTAAGACTTGTAGCTAAAATTACCTGGCCAAGCTTCGGAAGGCTGGGACAAAGCAAATCCTGTTGAATTTCTCAAAGTGCTCTGAAAGCCAGGAAGAGAACTGGAGATGGTAAGTTTTATACTTCCTATTTTCTTTTCCCTCACTTAGCCCAGGGTGTAAAAATGAGACGTAATTACAGTGCATCCAATTGAATGAGATTGTGTGGGAAAAGTCATTTCACACACACATATCTTATGTCATTATACCAATCTGATAATGTAATTCTATATCCAGGGATATGCTATCTCTACTTGGGGTGATCATGTGTCTCATATTACCCGGATGGCCTTGTGTTTGGCCTGTTGTCTCGAAATGACTATTAAAAGCACCTGTTTTCATATTCCAATATGTTCTGGTTTGTACAATAAATTATAGAGATCACTGAAGCTATTTAACATCACTAGTATATAAGTAAGTATTGGGCAACATAATTTATGGATGTCTGCATTAAGAGTTCTCAAGTTCAGGGTTGGGGATTTAGCTCAGTGGTAGAGCACTTGCCTAGCAAGCGCAAGGCCCTGGGTTCGATCCTCAGCTCCAAAAAAAAAAAAGAGTTCTCAAGTTCTAAAAGTTACGTTTTATATTGCTATGCTAGATTAATACTCATATCAGCTTTTCGTATTGATACTTTATGTTGTTAGTTCATATTAATTTTTTATTTTACTTTTTATCTTGCAGTACCAGGCATGGAACCCAGGGCCTCGTACGTATTTGGTGTTAACCATGGTCATGCCAGGTTGTAAAGTGCCTCCACTTTTGGTAAAATCATGGCAATTCTCTAAATTCAAGTGACCTATCTTTCTAGATTCTTGCCCTCCCTTCCTTACCCCAGTAGTGCCCAGTCCAATGCTGACCTTATTTCCCTAGCTGGCCTATCGACAGCTAATCATGCGTGAGTCAAAAACTGGAGAATTGTCAGGTCCCTTCTCCCTTTTCATTTTCTACCCTGTACCTACCCTAGGCCAGCCTGCAAGCGGCCTGTGGACTCTGGTTCTTTACAGTAGAGATCCTCCCTCCACAGTCTTTTCCCAAATAAAGCTTATGTTGTCACTCAGTTGCTTTGCTTTCCCCTGTCTCTCCTTATCACTGACCTTATACCAGGTAAGGGCTCTACGCCTGAGCCACACCCTCCAGCCCTTTCTTGTTTCCTGTTGATTTGTTTTCTTTGACAGGAAGTCTCAACTGTATTGCCTAGGCTGGCCTTGAACTCCCAGGATCAAGTGGTCCTCTTTCTGCCTCCTGGGTATCTAGGAAAGTAAGGGTATGCCACCACAGCCAACTGATATTTTAACTGTTTTTGCCAGGAGTGGCGGTGCATGCATACAAGCCCAGCACTCAGGGGCAGAGACAGGAGAATAGCCATCAGTTCAAGTAAAAGCTTATCTCAAAAAAGAAGCAAAATGTTACAATGATGCCTAACACTTCACACACTAACTTAAGAGGTAAAACATTTTTCATTCACTTTGGGGTGCTTACATGTTTTTTATGCATACAAGCCCATGCAGTATGAGTAGAGATATTAGCACCCTTACTCATAGCTAAGTCAGCTAAAAGCATATGGTAAGATATGGTAAGGCTTTCTTATTCCTTTCTGTAAAAATGCCTTTTCTATTAAACCATAATAGAAGTCTATAAAATATATTTGAGATTTTTCCCTTTTCTTGTTAGAAAAGGCCTCATACAACCCAGGATGGCTCAAACTCAATGTATGGCTGGCCTCAAATTTAGTATGTGTTGATATTCTGACCTGCCTCACCCCTTGGGGCTGCCCCACATCCTGTTGTAGAAGCCTCTTCTTAAGGAAAAACTCTACCCCTTTCTCTCTCTCTCTCTCTCTCTCTCTCTCTCTCTCTGTCTCTGTCTCTCTCTGTGTCTCTGTCTCTCTCTGTGTCTCTGTCTCTCTCTGTGTCTCTGTCTCTCTCTGTCTCTCTGTCTCTCTCTCTGTCTCTCTGTCTCTCTCTCTGTCTCTCTCTGTCTCTCTCTCTCTCTCCCCACAAGGTGTGTACCCCTCAAGCTCTACCTCTATCTATCTATCTATCTATCTATCTTTCTCTCTTCTCTCCCTCTTTCCTACCTTCTCTCTGTCTCTCTATTATAATAAACCATTTCCACATGGATGTAGCGTCTGGGTTGTGAAAATCCACCCGCCGCCCTGCCGCCATGCCCACATGGAGTGGGTTGCCCTCCAGCCCGCTGCTGTATCTGCCCAGCATGCCAGCATGTTTCCCTGCACGCGTGGGATACCCTCGGGGTCCCCTTGTAATATATCATAACATTGGTGCTAGTGACTCAGCAGGGGTCTTCCTGGCACATTTCTCCTGCCTGCCGTCAGCCTGAGACATGCTAGGAACCCTGGAACCTTCAACCCTCACTTCATCCAACACTGGCATAATCCGTAAGCCCCACCCCCTTCGGTAAGCCTCACTTTTGGCCATTTTTCCACAACTGAGGATTCGCTTGTCTCTCACGATTGTGGTGCTGGCACCACGTGTCTTTTGGGCTCATAACCCCTCAGCCCCTGCCACTATGCAACGGCATTGGAGGCAGCCTGTGCCCTCCACGGCCCATAGTCTTTGTGAGGATGGTCCATTGGCTATCTTGTTCCATTATACCTCATTGTGGAAAAATGTGCCTACCCTATCCCAGCTCTTTCCTCATCGCCAACTCCCCATGCTCCTCCAGCCTCCACTAAGCAATTACATCATCACCTGTCCCCAGGTGCCTTTCCGTGACATTTAAAATTGCCCTCCAGGAAAAGCAGACTCTCTCTGCCTGTCCCTTGCCTCAAATTCCTCTCCTTGTCTGTAATTGCACCTCTTAAATCTTTTCCCTCTCACTTAACTCTGTTGCCAGGACCTCTTGTTCCACCCTCTGGACTTTGGCCACAGCTGCGAACCCTGCCCCGACCAGCTGCTCTGCCACGGCTCAGAGCCAAGCCCCTCCTCCCTCCTGCAGCCCACCTTTCCTCTACTGCTGCCACTACCAGAGCTTGAGAGATGGCCTCATTAACTTGTTTTCGACTAACGTTTAAATGCTTCACTTTACCTGTTCCTTATCTGTTCAGCTTGTCTTGGCAAAAACAAAAAACAAACAAACAAACAAACAAAAAAACATGTGGTCAGGTGCCATATTTGATAGGGGTGATCACATGACCAGGTGGCACCATCTTAAATGCAACCACATGATCAAGGTACCATCTAAACTAAGGACAACCATGTGGTCTAGCCAACATCTTGGCTAAGGTCAAAACAACCAGGTCATATGACCTCACTGCCATTTTCACTAAGGGTAGCATGGGCGGGGCGCCTGTAGGTATGGAGGGAGGTTAGGGAATCAATCGCTTCCTGCTGCACACTGTTTCATCATTGATTTATGGGCCGAGGAAAAGTCCTCTGGCCTTGGCCTGGCATTTCCCATATGACTCTTTCAGGCTCCAGCCATCCAGGCAGAGGGAAGTCCAGTTGCAGCCTATCTGGGTAGAGGGAAGTCCAGTCATGGCCAGCCATTCATTCCTCCGTAGCTGCTTGTGTGGGCAGATCCAGAGAGGTATGCACTCCCCTCCAGGGCATCACATGCAGGCGGTATTGTTATATTAAGATTTCAAATTTCAGATTTTAACATTAATACAAGTCTGATACACTTGGGGTCACAAGCTCAGGATTTTAAAAGGATTCTAAATTTTCTTGGTTACTCATTACTTGCTTTTCTATGATCTGGATTTCGGTATTATAATCTGGCTGTACTCAAAGATCAGCCCCCCTGTCCTTGCTAACTTCATTAAGGTGTAACTAACTGGGAAACCTGTATATTCAGATTTAAGTCATATATATGCTCTCAAAGTTATAAATACATCTAACATATTTTATTCCCCCAGTCCCCAAAAATACTTGTAGAGATCTGAAAATACGGCATTTACTATAAAACCTTTTTATGATAAAGAGACATGTCAGCTCCTGGCAGCATCCTGTATCTCCTCCAAGAAGATGAATGGCCCCAGAAGAACTTCCACCTGGAAGCTTATGGCCAAGGCTGGACACGCAACAAAAAGCTGAGATCCTGTCCAGACTCTGAATAAGTGGAACAATGGAAGACCAACTGCCCATACTGCAAAGTCAGGGTGGGTCAGTCTCCCCAAATTTCTACTCCACAGATAAAATCTGTCAGATCTTCTGGGCCTATCAGCTGAACAAGTGCTGCCTTTGGGGCTTCTGTCCCCAACGACCAGGGAGAGACTTGGGATTGCTGCCTAGGTAGCTGGAAAGCTGTCTCACTTCTTAAATTTATCCTTCTCAGAACTGATGATGTTTGATGACTAGGGTATCGGTTTATCAGTCCCAATCCAAAGATAGCTCATTAATAAGTTTCCTATTAAAATTACAGACAGCTATGCCTCATTTACAGACTTCATGGTACGGGATAGACTGGTTTCAGATATAACTCCTGAGGTTCAAAGTTTTAATACTGATAAATGCAGCTTTCATAAACTGATAGAACATTGACTACAAAGAGTTCTTAAGAGTCCTTAAATGGATTTTTAACCCTTTTGCCATGATGTAAATTCCAGCTGTCTTACAGATACCTACAGACTCCTGGGAAAGGTTTTGCTACTGCATCCAGAAATTTGGTCTGATGAAAACTAACAATCTCCAGAGCCCATTTCTGACCCCGCCTATTTTTCGAGCATATTTTGCAGATTCATTGTTCCCACCTGACCTCCAGAGAAACAGCAGATGCCATGGCTTCTATACTCCTGATTTGCTGTGCCATTTCCCCCCAGGCTCCTGAACACCACTGCTGCAACCTGCCTGCTCAGCTCCCTCAAGGAACATTCCTGAGATCTTCTGCCATGTGTGACTCTAGGTTCTCCCCTCCCCACTTTGCCCCCCGTCAGCTTGAAGTAGCCTCAAAAACTCAACACCCTTGTTCCCCCACTTGCTTCCATAACTCACCTCTTTTTATAATAATCAAAATGGAGGAATGTTAATATTCTGGCCTACCCCCTTGAAATCTCACCCCTTGGGGCCACCCTGTGACTTGATATAGAAGCTTCTTCTTAAGGAAAACCTCCACTTCTCTCTCTCTCTCTCTCTCTCTCTCTCTCTCTCTCTCTCTCTCTCTCCATTCCCATGAGGTGTGTAGCCCTTGATCTCTCTCTCTCTCTTTTTCTCTTCTCTCCCTCTTTCCTATCTTCTCTCCGTCTCTCTATTATAATAAACCATTTCCGCTGGGCGGTGGTGGCGCACACCTTTAATCCCAGCACTCGGGAGGCAGAGGCCGGCAGATCGCTGCGAGTTCGAGGCCAGCCTGGGCTACCAAGTGAGTTCCAGGAAAGGCGCAAAGCTACACAGAGAAACCCTGTCTCGAAAAACCAAAAAAAAAAAAAAAAAAAAAAAAAAAAAAAAAAAAAAACACACAAAAAAAACCAAAACCAAAACCAAAAAAAACAAAAAAAAAAAAAACCAAATAAACCATTTCCATGCAGATGTAGCATCTGGGTTGTGAATGTCCACCTGTTGCCCTGCCACCATGCCCACAAGGAATGAGTCACCTACCAGCCCACAACTGCATCTGCCCAGCATGCCAGCATGTTTCCCTGCATTCTCAGAATACCCTCGGGGTCCTAGCATAATATAGCATAACAGTATGTAGTTGAAAATGGCTTTGAACACCTGACCCTCCTTCCTTCACCTCCCAAGTGCTAGGATCACAGGTGTGTCTTACCATGACCAATTTCCTCTACTCTTAACACATTATTCCCTTTATTGCTTTCAGTTTAATTCAAGGGAGTCTTTGAAACACAGCCTATATAGCTTTGGGTAGGGCCATAACCTTTTCTTTTTTTTTTTTTTTTTTTTTTTGGTTTTTCGAGACAGGGTTTCTCTGTGTAGCTTTGCGCCTTTCCTGGGACTCACTTGGTAGCCCAGGCTGGCCTCGAACTCACAGAGATCTGCCTGGCTCTGCCTCCCGAGTGCTGGGATTAAAGGCGTGCGCCACCACCGCCCGGCTCAATAACCTTTTCTTAAGAGTTAAACTTTCTCTCTTTGAAGTAAACAAAATTATAACCCAAAACAAAAACAACACTTTTAAAATTATAAAGTCAGTGGTAGCCAGACACAGTGGTATACACTTATACTCCCAATTATTTTGGAGGCTTATACAGAAGGGTTGGTTGAGCCCAGGAGCTCCAGCCTGGGTAACATAATAATACCTCTTTCAATACTAAATAATAAATAAAGAAGTAAATAAATAAATAAATAAATAAATAAATAAGTTTACAAAGGGTTTGGGCTATGGAAAGAATGGAGCTCCAGACAAGCTTGGGTAACATAATAATACCTCTTTTAATACTAAATAATAAATAAATAAGTAAATAAATAAATAAATAAATAAATAAGTTTACAAAGGGTTTGGGCTATGGAAAGAATGGAGCTCCAGGCAAGCTTGGGTAACATAATAATACCTCTTTCAATAATAAATAAATAAATAAGTTTACAAATAATAGTGAGGTTTGGGCTATGGAAAGAATGGAGGGGCGGGAGGGGGGAGAACAAGGGAATCCGTGGCTGATATGTAAAATTAAATTAAATTACAAAATAAAAAAAAGAGTGATTAAAAAAATAATGGAGCTCCAGGCAAGCCTGGGTAACATAATAATACCTCTTTCAATACTAAATAATAAATAAATAAATAATAAATAAATAAATAAATAAATAAATAAATAAATAAATAAGTTTACAAATAATAGTGAGGTTTGGGCTATGGAAAGAATGGAACTTGTGACAGTGTTTATAGGACTATACATATAAATGCCACGAGGTTTGAAAATCTTGAATCTCTGTCTTCCAGATTAGAGAAAAATGGACGTTGGCCAGATATTTTCCACCATGAGTATGGATGATGGAATGCCCTCTTGCCCTGGCTTTCAGGACACTCTGCTCTTCTGGTCTACTTGTACGGCCACCCCTCTTTCTACTCCATCATTCATTTGTTGCTTTTGAGACATGCTTCTCCAGCATCTCAGCCTCTGCCTTCTGAGAGCTAGGATCACATGCATGGATCACCATGCCAGATCAGATCTTTGAATGTATTCTTTCAACCAGACTTCTCACAGCTTTGTCCTATATACCCTTCCCTTGTCATCCTTCAACAGAGACTATTAAATGAAACTAGGTAGTTCACTATTAATACATCTATTTTATGTAGAAGAATGTCACTTTCAAAAACTGAGCCAACATTTAAAATCAGGACATTTCAAAATAAAATCCAGATTCCCAGATGGTCTTCAAAGTCCATGCAGTTTTCATGCAGTAATATACAGCTAAAGTAGACAGTGTGGTGATATATTGTGTCCCCCAATATGTTGTGCATCCTAATAAACTTATCTGGGGTCAGAGGACAGAACAGTCACTGGATAGACATGGAAGCCAGAAAATGGTGGCACACACACCTTTAATCCTAGCATTCTAGAGACAGAGATCCGGATCTCTGTGAGTTCAAAGCCACAATGGAAACAGCCAGGCATGATGACACACGCCTTTAATCCTAGGAAGTGATGGCAGGAAGCAGAAAGGTATATAAGGCGTGAGGACCAGGAACTAGAGCCTTTTTAAGCTTTTAGGCTTTTGAGCAGCAGTTCAGCTAAGATCCATTCTGGATGAGGACTCAGAGGTTTCCAGTCTGAGGAAACAGGATCAGCTGAGGAATTGGTGAGGTGAGGTGGCTGTGACCTGTTCTGTCTCTCTGATCTTTCAGCATTCACCCCAATACCTGGTCCCAGGTTTGTTTTTATTAAGACCTTCTAACAATTCATGCTACAAGGCAGGCCCAACTAGTGACCTCAAACCTCAAGTATCGATCTGGCCTACATTCTTCGCACAGTATGAGCACTCCTAATGCAAAATACAAACTGTTCCAAAATCCAAACTTTTTGAATACTGGTGTTATAACGTAAGTGGAAATTTTTATAGCTTACCATATATAACTGCTTATAGTCAAAATGCAAGCACACAAAAATTGTATAAAATTACCTTCAGTTATATATATCAGACACGTAGAAAGCAAAAATGAACTTTATGTCTAGTCTTCTGTCTTATCCCCCTAAACATTTCATTATTTATAAAGAAATATTCCAAAATCTGAGAAACAAAAATCTTAAATACTTCTGCACCTCAGCAGTTTGGATAAGGAAGACAACCTATAAATATTGCTTACTTGGCACTTTATATTGGAGTTTGTGGCTCTACACACTAACAACAGCCACTAGACATTTTCAATATTCTTTTAAATTTGGTTTACTTTTTAATTTAACTTTTTAAAATTTGTCTATTTTTACGTATGTGAGTGTTTTGCCTACTTGTCTGTGCGCCACTTGCACACGTGGTGTCCACAAAGGCCAGAAGAGGGCACTAGATATCTCTGGAACTGGAGCCACGGAAGGTTGTGAGCTAGCATGTGGTAGTTTGGAATTAAACCTGAGTCCTCTGGAAGTGTTCTCAACCAGTAAGCTATCGCTCTAGTCCTTTAACTTCTTCAAATAGGGTCTTACTATGTTGTTCAAGCTGGTTCCAAATTCCCTGGGCCCAGGGATCCTCCTATCTCAGTCCCCAAAGTACTAGTATTACAGGCATGCCCTACCTACCATACCTGGCTTTTGTTTTTGATTAGCACGTAATCACTGTGAATATTAATGGGGCAGAATGTGCTATTTCAATACATGTGCACAGAGTGCATTTATTAAATCAGCATAATTATCTTATTCACTTTTTCTTATCGTTTATTTTGCTTATGTGTGTGTGTGTGTGTGTGTGTGTGTGTGTGTGTGTGTGTGTGTTATTCATAGGTATATGAGAGTGTATGTGGACACCTCAGGTTGATGTCAGGAATCAATGGCCCTTCCACTTCAGTAATTGAGGCAGGGTTTCTCAACCAAACCCATTGTTCATCAATATGGCTAGTCTTCCTATCCAACTTGATCTATCGGTATTCCTTGTCTCCACCTTCTGAGGCTAGAATTAGACAATATAGCTAGTCTTCCTAGGCAATTTATTCTAGGGATCCCTTGTCGCCACTTTCTGAGGCATTTTAGTGGATTTCTGGGAGCCTGAAGCACTTTAACTGTTGAGCCTTCTCACAAGCCCTGCTTTGTTTTGCTTTGGTTTGGAATCCACACCTCTTAAAGATTTCTATCACTTTCCAATTGCTTTATGCTTTTAAATGTGCCCTTTGGAAAATGTTCCCAATCAAAAGTATAGCAGTGTCTTCTAAGGCCCAGAGCTGCCATTCAGCTGCCAATAAACTTCTCCAACTGGATGATAAAAACAAAGGTACATGCTGCAAGCCACAAAAATATATAAAGTAGGATTTCAGCTGATTATGATAACCTCATACCTGGAAGAAGCCAAGGGCCTTCCAGAGTTCAAGCTGAGACTCAAGGAGCCTTGGTGATATTTGGCTTTTGATTATTAGCCATTTCCTACTATGAATTTCTTGGGTGCTATTGCAGCTTTTCCATCTTTTACTGGCAACCATTTCCCCTCTACTAATGGAATATTTACATAACCTTGTGCACTGACAGCTACGCTCAACCAGAACCCCAGTTCAAGCCTCCCTGTAATTATCATCATTGGCAGCATCCTGCCAGGTCCATCCCCAGATGGAGGAAAGTATTTTATCAGAGATACCTCTGTACTAAGAACAGACTTAAGCGGCCAGGCTACCTGTTTGAGAAGGCCTGGCAGATGTGCTAATTAAGCTTAACTTTCTCCTTTCCAAAGTCTTATCTCTAGTTTTAGATCCACCCTTAATTAACTCAGAACTAAAGGGTTCCAACTTACAGGTACATCTAGCTATGATGGAAGTTGCCTAGCCAAGTTGCCTAGCAACTGAGCACACTCACCAGAAACGGCAGGAGCAGAGACAGCTTGGAGAGATAAGGGTCAAAACGACAAAAAGGCAGTTTTATTTTCAGAGAAGACTAGATGGAGAAGAGAATAGGAGAACTAGATGGAGAACTTGAAGACAAGATGGAAGATGAGGAAGAGCCAGATGGGGAAGTACTAGATGGGTAAGAAAGAAATGAGAAGAACCTAGTTGAGGCAGAATTAAGATGAGAGAATTAAGATAGAACTCAGAGGGGACAGTAGGTAAATATAGAGAGAAATCAGGCAAGAAAGGAGCTAGGCACCAGAACAGAACTGAAGCTGTGTAGATAGGATTTTATCCCAGAGGAATAAAGTAGATGGACAAAGAGCTTGGTGTACTTAGATTCTTTACCTGAAAATAATTCTCACCGTTCGTAATTTCTCTTCTGGGCCCCTGGGAAGTATATTATATATTATTATGGGGCCAGCCTTAATAAGACCTGGTGCCCTTGGGTACCCAGACTCAGAAGAGTAATCAACCAAGCACACTCAAAAAGGAAGGTGTCACTTGGCGGAGGCTGTCCAGAGATGAGGCAGTTTCCCCAGGGACTCAAAAAGGTGACCCCTGAAGTTCTGGCTACCAACAGACCTCACCAAAGGTGCTGCAGACCAGGATGAACCCCATGCCTCTTAGTTGAATACCCTTTTCCAACTAAGACTCTTTCTTGTACCATGAGTCAGAAGGAGTCTAAAGAGAATCAGCTGTTGATAGAAGTTACAGAATACAAGCTTAAGATGAAAAAAATTTCAGTCAGCTCCAGTCGGTTTACAGGCTTAGATAAGGAAGCAACAGACTATCTTAATCCCATAAGGCCTTCTAAAAAAACATAAGGAAAGTTTTAGGGGACCCCTGAAAGCCGCCAACATTGTGGAATGGATTTACTGGCTGACTATGATAAACAGCAGAGATTCTAACCCCCTCCCTTCTAAGGAGAAACCAGTCATTATTTCATTCAGGGTCTTATAAAGAGATAACACAATATTATCACACTACAAGACCTCCTGAGAGTATAAACCAGAGTTAATGAAGTTCACTATGTTCTCTGTAGCAGCAGCGTCCTGCTACAAACAGTTTTGTTTGTTTGTTTGTTTGTTTTGGGTTTTTTTTGTTTTTTGGTGTTTTGTTTTTGTTTTTGTTTTTTGTTGTTGTTGGGTTTTTTTTGTTTTGTTTTTTTTGTTTTGTTTTGTTTTGTTTTTTGCTATGACCCACTGAAATATAAGGGCTAACTTGAGCTGTAAACTTCTCAATTGTCCTGCAGCTAGCTAGGAGCTCTGCTAGTGTTGACTATTAAGTTCTTTGTAATTTACAAAAATCTTGGCCAAGTACAAGAACTTCTAGTTAACTCATTCAGAACCAGACCTGTGGAAAGGGGATGCCCTTCCACAATCTGGAAATCTTATGGGTTTCCTGGAGTTCAGAGATATCTGAAGGACTGAGAAATCCTACCTAAATACATGCTTACTTCATTTTGAACATCTGCCTTCTTTTTCTCTCTAATCCTAACTGTCTACATCTCAGCTTACTTCAGCCTGTGTCTTCATCCCCTCCCCTCCCCTCACCTCGGCATTCCCAGCAGCTATCTGGCTTGATACAGACTGGACAAACCGGCCTGGGCTGCTACAAAAAAAATCCTCCTCTGTTTTAGTTTAGGTTTTTTTGCGGTGCTTATCTTAATTCATGATACACCATAAAGAATTTATTAAATTGTAACTCTCTTTATATACTATATTTTTAATAAGAGCTCTTATTTCTATATTAAAATAATTTCAGTACAAACATTTTTTTTTCTTGGTTTTTCGAGACAGGGTTTCTCTGTGTAGCTTTGCGCCTTTCCTGGAACTCACTTGGTAGCCCAGGCTGGCCTCGAACTCACAGAGATCCACCTGGCTCTGCCTCTCGAGTGCTGGGATTAAAGGCGTGCGCCACCACCGCCCGGCACAAACATTATTTTTAAGGCTAAACTTGACAGGTATAAAACTTAAGTTCTAAGTTTATAAGGACAACTAACTTATAAATTGTTAAGAATAAGTTTACTTTAGTTAAATATAATTAAGAAATACAATTTATTGATTGATTGGCTGACCTAAACTGTACACTGTTAAGGATAAGTTATATGTGAATTATAAGCTATTAAAAATAATTATTAGGATACAAGTTAAAGCTTGATCATCTTAATAATGATCAAATTCTCTAACGTATATAAAATCATATTTATATACATGCTAAGTATGCTGAATATTAATATAATAAATTTCTTACTTAGCCCCTGGCATATTAAAAAATGTTTAAGCTTCCCACTTTAGACTATGGCATGCCTCTTACTGCCAGGGTTTTGTCCAAACTGCACTTTGAGATCATGGAGATCATTTAGATTATATCCCCATTTACCAGGCCTAAAGATAATTTGCCTTGCTATCCAACTTCAAATAAAAGATAGCTCGCCAAACAGATTTCAAAATAATCTTTGACTGTTCTTTTGTTTAAAGGAATTTACCACATTGGCTGCTCTCAATAATCAATCACTACATCTCCTGATGAATTAAATACAAAAATGCTTTTAGGGAGCTGGAGAGATGGCTCAGAGGCTAAGAGTACTGGCTGCTCTTCCAGAGGTCCTGAGTTCAATTCCCAGCAACTACATGGTGGCTCACAGTCATCTATAATGAGATCTGGTACCCTCTTCTGGTGTGCAGGCATACTTGGAGGCAGAATATTGTATATATAATAAATAAATAAATCTTTAAAAAATGCTTTTAGATGTAAAGTTTTTATAAGGATATGAAGGATTAGATATAAAGAATATTTAAGAACGTTAAGAAGGGGTTGGGGATTTAGCTCAGTGGTAGAGCGCTTACCTAGCAAGTGCAAGGCCCTGGGTTCAGTCCTCAGCTCTGAAAAAAAAAAAAAAAAGAACGTTAAAAAATAATTTATTATATGTGTAGTGCAAGTCATTAGGATAGAGAAATATAACATATGAACATCTAGATATGTTATAAATGATACCTAAGTCTCAGTAAATGACCTAGAGATACTGAGAATGTACGTCTAAGTTATATCTATGGATAAAATTTTTATTGAGGTCTGAGATATATAGGCCTTAGAAATGGACTTATGTATGCCTTAATACAAGAGTCTATGGACCTCCCAAGAAGGGACACTGGGGCTAATTATAGGCCATAGCTTCTCTGCTGTACAAGGTATTAATGTTGCCCCATGGATGTGAGATTCTGACTTTACTACAAAAACAAATTCAGATTCGTGCAGGGCAGCACCTAAGGGAGCTGCTGGTTTGGATTCTACTGATATGGCCTTCTGGGTTCAGGAAATTAAATATTCTAGACCAACTAAATGCTTAAAATACAGGGAAAGAAAATAATTGACTTGCTAGACAAAAGCACGGACATCTCTTACATTTCAGGAAAACATTGGCCAAATACTTAAGACGATTATTACTCCCTCTCTTACAGGCCTAGGTCAAGCTAATAATGTAGCCAGCAGCTCAAAAATATTAAGATTGTCAGATAGATAAAATCATGGTATATTCTGCCTATATGTCATCCCTTTATACCTAACACTCTGTGGGGAAGAGACATGCTGTTAATGAGTGACCTCATTACTTGTAAAACTGATGCTCCTATCTGGGTTAAGCAATGACCTTTAAAGGCTGAGAGAATTGTAACTGATACCTGTCTGGTGGAGGAAAAACTTAAAGATTGGGCATATAAGGCCCCCCACCAGCCCTTAAATCACCCAAATATTTGTTATTTAGAAAAATCAGGCTTGCCGGGCGGTGGTGGCGCACGCCTTTAATCCCATCACTTGGGAGGCAGAGCCAGGCGGATCTCTATGAGTTCGAGGCCAGCCTGGACTACCAAGTGAGTTTCAGGAAAGGCGCAAGGCTACACAGAGAAACCCTGTCTCAAAAAAAAAAAAAAAAAAAAAAAAACCGGAAAAAAAAAAAGAAAAATCAGGCTTATAGACTGTTACAAGACCTAAGAAATTAAATAAAATTTATTGAAGGCAAGGGGAATCTCACAGCCTGGCTTACCATCTCCCACAGCCATGCTTAGAAATCAAAAAATATAATTGTCATAGACTTACAAGATTGCTTCTTTACGAGTTCTGTTTATCCAGGACTCATTTTATTGGTCAGAGTTCCTCATTATATGTACAGATTAACTGTCAGTACTGTCAGTTATACTTTCCTCACAGTCCCCCAACCCAATAATATATATATATATATATATATATATATATGTGTGTGTGTGTGTGTGTGTGTATGTACATATATATTGCAATACATTTATTGCACAGGTGATATTATATTTATATCAAACTATAAAACTTAGGAGTCTATTGATTGACAGGTCTACAGGATATACTCGTACTTTCTTATGTCTCTCCCTACAGAAGCTCACCCACAAGGCCTACATCCTTATGATTTATGGCTATAAGAGGTACTACAATATTTTTTTCACTTCTTTTCAATTTTAGGAATGCCTAGAGTGCATATATGGACAAAAGCCTTACATATACTTCAAGAGCTCTTAAGTACTGGTGCTTAATTTTTCATATCACCCACTATAGGCATTACCTTCTGAATCCTGGATTGCCTGGTTACACCTTACAGCTAGGCTGCTGCAGGACAAAGGTGCTCTATAACTGCCAGTCTGATTACAGACTATTAATTACTCATAGATTCTTAAATATTGAGCTTTGGATTTATGAATAAATTGATACAATTCCAGATCCTTTTGATGAACTGTTCATTAATGATATAAAACTTATAGAAATATGATTAGAAATAATAATTCTGTTCTAAATGTATTTTATTAATTCTGGTCAAAAGATAAACAAGATTTGAGATATATATAAATGAAACATTTCAGATTTCATTCTCTGGCTATCCTGATGTTTTGTTGAGACTCCAAAGATTCATAATTTTGCTCTAACAAAATTCACCTCTGTTATATTGCTAATATGTCTAAAGATTTTGTCTTTTTAAGAAGGTTCTTATAAGCTTCAGGAGATCAAAATTCACCAATGCTCACAAGCCAAGAAGGACCGAAGGACCGGGAGGAATGTAACCTGACTACAGTTTCTCTCACTTGCAAATTTTCTTTTTCTTCTCTGGGGTGGGGAGGGGAACTTTCTCCCTCTCCCTGGCCCCAAAGTCCCTCTTCCATCTGCTAACCATGCATTTGATATTCCATAGGTACACCTAAGAGAAAAAGTTTCCTCCTTAAAACTCCTCAACTGCATGTTCTACCACTAATACATATATTTGTTTCCATCAGAAATTCTAACCATTTAAAGAGTTAGAGGTTGTCATCCTCTGGACCATAGACATGCTGTCTAGCTACAGGTCTGCACCCCATCCCCCAGTCCACACCGATGTGCTGTCCAGCTCAGCCTTGCATCCGGCCATCTAGCCCATGAGACAAGAAATCCTGCTATAAGCACATGTCTCACAGAGCCTGAAACAGCCTGCTCTTCCTGGGTTTCCACTGCATTCCAGCCTTCAAGACCCTCAGCTTTGCCCGCATCTCATCAGGAAGTAACCATGGATGATTTCTACAGCCCCTTTGTCACGTACCCTTCTTTCTATACTGAACTCTCCAGCCCAGGGGCCGGACTGCCCTTAAAAAACGTTCTATTATTAATTGTATAATTTCTGCCCATGATCCTGAATTGTGTGTACTACCAGACATTCTCCTCATGTACTTATGACAATTGTTCTGTATGTAAGTCTTGCTATGCATACCCTGACACAGGTTATTACTGTCCTCTCATAGCTGATGGTTTAATATTGCGTTGATTACAAATTTAAATTAGGTAAGGTTCAGCTGCAGCCTTGGTCACACAAGTGCTCATGACTAACTCAGGTAACTATCTAACAATGCCTCTTTAAAAAACAGTTTAACCAAATTAATACCACTAATCAAAGATTAATAGAGTTAATGTTCAAAACTAACCATTTCTTTTTGATAAGTCACAATTATAGTATTTAGACACATTTGACCATATTATGCCATACTAGCTAATGATGGATTTTTATGTTACTCCTCTGCTCCCTTTTTGGGACAGAGATATTCTAAATACATACAACTATACCTGTTAGATGATTAAACTAATTCTCAGCCTGCCATCTATATAGACTATTGATTATAAATATATATAATTGATACAATATCGATTAAATATCAATATTAATTAATCATTGCTTATCATTTTACAAGTAATCTCCAAATTTAAGTTTATCTACATATTTGCTGCCCTAGAGAGAATTAAACATTCTCCTTTTTTTACTAAATGAAACTACAAGCCGCAAAAATATACAAAGTAGCGTTTCAGCTGATTATGACAAGCTAACACCTAGAAGAAGCCAAGGGCCTTCCAGAGTTCAAGCTGAGACTCAAGGAACCTTGGTGATATTTGGCTTTTGATTATCAGCCATTTCCTACTATGAATTTCTTGGGTGCTATTGCAGCTTTTACAACTTTTACTGGCAACCATTTCCCCTCTACTAATGGAATATTTACATAACCTTGTGCACTGACAGCTACGCTCAGCCAGAACCCCAGTTCAAGCCTCCCTGTAATTATCATCATTGGCAGCATCCTGCCAGGTCCATCCCCAGATGGAGGAAAGTATTTTATCAGAGATACCTTTGTATTAAGAACAGACTTAAACGGCCAGGCTACCTGTTTGAGAAGGCCTGGCAGATGTGCTAATTAAGCTTAACTTTCTCCTTTCCAAAGTCTTATCTCTAGTTTTAGATCCACCCTTAATTAACTCAGAACTAAAGGGTTCCAACTTACAGGTACATCTAGCTATGATGGAAGTTGCCTAGCCAAGTTGCCTAGCAACTGAGCACACTCACCAGAAACGGCAGGAGCAGAGACAGCTTGGAGAGATAAGGGTCAAAACGACAAAAAGGCAGTTTTATTTTCAGAGAAGACTAGATGGAGAAGAGAATAGGAGAACTAGATGGAGAACTTGAAGACAAGATGGAAGATGAGGAAGAGCCAGATGGGGAAGTACTAGATGGGTAAGAAAGAAATGAGAAGAACCTAGTTGAGGCAGAATTAAGATGAGAGAATTAAGATAGAACTCAGAGGGGACAGTAGGTAAATATAGAGAGAAATCAGGCAAGAAAGGAGCTAGGCACCAGAACAGAACTGAAGCTGTGTAGATAGGATTTTATCCCAGAGGAATAAAGTAGATGGACAAAGAGCTTGGTGTACTTAGATTCTTTACCTGAAAATAATTCACACCATTCGTAATTTCTCTTCTGGGCCCCTGGGAAGTATATTATTAAGGCTGGCTCCATAATAATATACAAGAGGTACAGTCGAGAGTGGGGGCACATGTCTTTAATCCCAGCACTCAGGAGGCAGAGGCTGGCAGATCTCTGTGAGTTTAAGGCCAGACTGGTCTACTATAGAGGTTTGAATGAGAATGACCCCCATAGACTCATATTTGCATACTTAGTCCCCAGTTGGTAAAACTGTTTAGGAAAGATTAGAAGGTGTGGCCTTGGGGATGGGCTTTGAGATTTCCAAAGACTCAAGCCATTTTCAGTCAGCTCTTTGCCTCTTGATTGTGTTGCAAGATGTGAGCTCTTAGTTGCCCCTCCAAATACCTGCTGCCTGCCACCTACATTCTGCCGTCATTGATTCTAGCCCTCTGAAGCTATAGGCCCCAACTAAACTCTTTTATAAGTTGCACTTGTCATGGTGTCTTATCATAGCAGTAGAAAAATAACTAATACATCTACACACCAAGTTTTAGGACAGCTGGGACTACATAGTGAGACTGTCTCAAAACTCTCTTTCTTCCTCTCTCTTTCTCTATTTCATACACACACACACACACACACACACACACACACACACACACACGGCGTAGTACAAGGCTAAGGAAAAGATTTAACCAGTAAATCGCTGGCTGCACAAACATCAGGACCTGAGTTCGGATCTCTATCATCTACATAAATAGCTAAGTGCAGTCACCCATGCCTTAATCCCAGCACTGAGAAGGCAGAGACAGAAAGATCCCGGAGGCTTTCTGGCCAGCCAGTCTAGCTGAACCAACAGTCTCCAGGTTCAGTGAGAGACGCTGTCTCAAAAAAGTCAGATGAAGAGAGATGGAGGAGAAGACACATTGTTGACCTCTGCCCCCGCCCATGTCTGTGTGCACACACACAGATGCACAAAACAAGTGTTCGTTCGGCATCTCCAAAACTGCTCTTTCTCTCAAATCTGACCATCCAGAATACAGAACAGCAATTTTAAGCCAGGCCGTTGCAAACCATTATCAGGTACCTCCTTATCCTTCAGCCTCTACCAAGCTCTGCTGAATGACCTCCATAGCACCTTCGCAATGTTTTCTTCTCCGTCTCCCTAGAGTGGACCACTGTACTGGTCGGTTTTGTGTTGACTTGGAATAAACAAGAGCCATCAGGGAGGAAGGAGCCTGCATAAGATCCAGCTGTAGGGCATTTTCTTAATTAATGATTGAAGGGGGAGGGCCCAGCCCATTGTGGGTGGAGCCATCTCTGGGCTGCTGGTCCTGGGTTCTATAAGAAAGCAGGCTGAGCAGGCCATGGGAAGCAAGCCAGTAAGCAGCATCCCTCCATGATCTCTGTATTAGCTGCTGCCTCCAGGTTCCTGACCTGTTTAAGTTCCTGTCCTGACTTTCTTTGGAAGTGTAAATTGAATAAGCCCTTTCCTCCCCAATTTGCTTTTTGGTCATGGTGTTTCTGCACAGCAGTAGAAACCCTAACTAAGACCATTTTCTTTCTTTTTTATTATTTTTTTTTCATTTTACATACCAACGCCAGTTCCTCCTCCCTCCCCTCCTCCCACTCCTCCACCCACCTCCCCAACCCCCCCATCCACTTCTCAGAGAGGGTAAGGCCTCCCATGGAGAGACAACAAAGCCTGTCATTAAGTTGAAGCAGGACCAAGCCCCTTCCCCCTGCATCAAGGCTGAGCAAGGTATCCTACCCTAGGGAATGTGTTCCAAAAAGCCATTTCGTGCATCTGGGATAAGTCCTGATCCCACTGCCAGGAGCCCCACAAACAGATCAAGCCACACAACTGTCACCCACATTCAGAGGGCCTAGTTTGGTCCCATGCAGGTTCCCCAGCTGTCAGTCCAGAGTCCCTGAGCTCCCACTAGCTCGCTTCAGCTATCTCTGTGGGTTTCCCCATCATGCTCTTGACCCCCTCACTTGCTCATATAATCCCTCCTCCCTCTCTTGGACTGGACTCCAGGAGCTCGGCCCAGGTAAGCACCATTTTCTTCCTAGACTCTGCAGTAGTTTCTTTGCTGCCACATGAACAAATGTGGCAGCACATTTCACCTAATTTTTTTTCTTGGCTGACGGTTCTTCAATGGATTCTTGTTATTTTGTATCTTTAATCAGGTTCTGTAAGTTCTCCCACTGTCTTCCCTAGATTTTGTCAAACTCTGTAGTCTCACTGGCCTTCTTTCAGTTCTGTAAAGATACAGCATTCTTTCCTGCTGAAAAACCATTAGACAAACTCCTCTCTCTACCTAGTACTTACCCACAACACCCAACTTGACCAGGTTAATACTTCCCTCTATTAGGAGGGTTCTCTAGAGGAACAGAACTGGATGGTTTACAAGGTAGATACTGAGTAATAGTACCAATAATGACTGTCTTCATACTGGAGACACTGAGAGCCCAGTAACTATTCAGTCTATGTATATGACCACATTGCTGCACTTCTTTGGCTATGAAGTGAGTTCCTTGGTCAGAAGCAATGCTGTGTGGAATTCAATGATGGTGAATAAGGCATTCTGTAGGTCCATGAACTAGTTTAGGCAGAAGTATTATGTGAAGGAGAGGCAACCCCATACCCACACAAATATCTATTTCTAAGGACAATGTTCCACAATGGAAGTGGTCCAATATGGTCAACTTTTCACTAGGTTGCTGGTTTATCACCTCAGAAAATGGAGCCATTTGGGGGGCTCAGTGTTGGTCTCTGCTGCTGGCAGATTGGGCACTCAGTAGATGTAGCCAGGTCAGCCTTGGTGAGCAAAAATCCATGTTGTTGAGCCCATGTGTACATACATTCATCCTACCCCCTCACGGTGGCCACTTTCATCATGGGCAATGCCAGGGATGGTCAGGGAAAAAGACTGACTACTACCCACAGAATGATGGGTCATTTTATTTTATTATTGAGGTCCTCCTCTACTGACTTTACCTTTAGTGAGCATTCACACAGAACACAAGTATCTGCACCTTTGCCCACTTAAATAAAATACAATCTACACACCCCTTCCCTAAATGTTTTTCTCATCAATTTTCCAATTAGATCTTTTGCATTTAAGTTATTCAATTGGGCAGCCCTGTCTCTCACTGTTAAGTCTGACATACCGACACAGAAAATGGCAGAGCTCTCTAAGGATGCTGGTGCCCCTCCTCATAAATCTGTTTTAGATTATTAGTGGACGGCATGTCTTCTAGGTCCTTACATTGTGGTGAATTAGGTTTAATGTTCTATTGCATTAACTGATTTGTGGGTAGAGTTGTGTCAGTGGTATACACATGCCTTGGTGCTTATGTGAAGTTCAGAAGACAACTTTCGGTCATCACTTCCTCCTTCTACCATGTGGATCCCGGGAATCTAATTTAGTTCATCAGTCTTGGTAGCAAGCACTTTTACTCGCTGAGCCATCTTGCCAGTCCAAGGATTAGGCTTTATTTTTATATTTTAAGGCTTTCTTAAAAATTATGTATGTGTGCGCATCTATAAGTGTATATATGCACAGAATATGGGTATCTAAGAAGGCCAGAAGACGGTATCAGATATTCTGGAACTGGAGTTACAGGCAGTTATGAGCTTCCTGACTTAGGTGCTGAAACCAAACTCCAGTTCTCTGCAAGAACAGTACAAGCATCAACACTAAGTCAGTGTGATGATTCTTCTTGGTTGTCAATTTGCCTACATTTGAAATTAACTAAAATCCAGGGCACACCTGTAAGGGATATTTACTTGATTTGAGTAGGTAGATCCACTTCTAATTTGGATCTTTGAAGTAGGAAGACACACCTTTAATATGGGCGATACCTTCTGCTGGAAGCCTATATAAGGACATGAAAGAAGGAAGCTTTTGTTCTTTGCCTCCTTGCCCTCACCTTACTAGCACATCCATTCCTTCACTGTCATTAAAGCCTACTTATTCAGGATTCCAGGTATACTGAAGATCAGCTGAGACATCCAGCCATGTAGACTGAGATTCTTAGACTTTCCATTCACAGCCAGCCTTTGTTGAATTAGCTGGACCATAGCATGTAAATCATTCTAATAAGTTCCTTTTCTGTATATATATAGAGATATTTAGTCTATAATTTCTGTTACTCTAAAGAACCCTGACTAACATAGCCAGTAAGCCATCTTTTGATCCATACTTCAGCCAACCAGTCAAATAAACTGTTAGCATTTTTTAACTGTGTAAGCTGAAACATTAAATACAGATTTTCTATTCAGCAGATCCATATCAATAAGTTCAACTTGATCTAGTTTTATGTTCTGTGGTAGTTTGAATGAGAATAGCCAACGGAAACAGGAGTAACAACAGGGATAGATGTATTCACCATAATGAAGCAAAGGGAAGAAAGCAAGCAAGCTGCTTCTTTTCCTTGGACCTCTTTATATTTGGGATGCCACCAACCCTAGGGGAAGATCATTTCCCCTCAGTTAATCCTTTCTGAAATGCTCTCACAGACCTACCCAGAGGTATATCTCTTGTATAATTCCAGATTAAATTAAGTTGATTGTCAAGATTACCCATCAAGCCACAGTTGGCTCACCTTGCCCAGGACCATATTAGACCAGCTCTCAGCCTTCATCAGAGAAACTGTTTTTACAGTGAAAAAACATTTATACAGATACTCACAACCTGTCAAAGTTCAGAGAATAAGTGTCTGCAGAATGCTTAACTCTATATAGGACATCTATATCATATTTGCTGCCCCCAAGCCTCAGGAAACAACATGGAAGAGGAGTCAGAAAGATTTTGAGAACCAGAGGTCACACAAAAGGATATACTGTGACACACCACAGCACCCAATGCCACTAGAATGAATGAAGAGGTGTTGGAAAGATGGAGGATCAAGGTGGTTTTTTGTTTGTTTGTTTTATTTTGTTTTTAATTGATTTTAAGGGGTTCTTTTTGGGGGATGCTGTAGGAGTGAGGGGAGGATATGGAAGGATTGGGAGGTAAACAGGATTGGGGTGCATAATGTGGGGTTCCCAACAAATCAATAAAGAATAATGTTATAGTGGATGTTCACATGTAGAAGAATGCAAATAGATCCATATCTATCACCATGCACAAAACTCAAGTCCAAATGCATCAAAGACCTCAACATAAATCCAGTTACACTGAACCTGATAAAGAGAAAGTGGGAAGTAGCCTTGAATGCTAGACAACTTCCTGAATATAACACAAGTAGCACACATACTCAGATCTACAATTAATAAATGGGACCTCCTGAAACTGAGAGCTTCTGCAAGGCAAAGGACACAGTAAATAAGACAAAATGACAGCCTACGCAATAAGAAAGGATCTTCACCAACCCCACATCTGGCAGAGGGCTGATCTCCAAGATATATAAAGAACTCAAAAAACTAAACATCAAAATACCAAACAATCCAGTTTAAAAAAATGAGCTACAGATCTAAACAGAGAATTCTCAACAAAAGAATTTCAAATGGCCGAAAGATATTTAAGGAATTGCTCAACATTCTTAGTCATAAAAAAAAAAAAAATCAAAAGGACTCTGAGATACCATCTTCCAGCTGTCAGAATGGCTAAGATAAAAATGCTAATGACAGCCTATGCTGGAGAGAATGTGGAGCAAGGGGAATACTCCTCCACTGTTGGTGGGAGTGCAATCTTGTACAGCCACTTTGGAAATCAGTATGGCAGTTTCTCAGAAAATTAGGAATCAATCTACCTCAGGACCCAGCTATACCAATCTTGGGCATATACCCAAAGGATGCTCAACCATACCACAAGGACACTTGCTCAGCTATGTTCATAGGAGCGTTATTCATAATAGCCAGAACCTGGAAACAATTTAGATGCCCCTCAACCAAAGAATGGATAAAGAAAATGTGGTTCATATACACAATGGAGTATTACTCAGCAGTAAAAAAAAAAAAAAAAAGATGGCATCATGAAGATGGCATCATGAAATTTGCAGGCAAATGGATGGAACTAGAAAAAATCATCCCGTGTGAGGTAAGCCAGATCCAGAAAAACAAACACAGTATGTACTCCCTCATAAGTGGATATTAGATGTAAAGCAAAGAGTAACAAGGCTACAATCCACAGACCCAGAGAAGCTAGGTAACAAAGAGGACCCTAAGAGGAATGCATGGGTCGCCCTGGGAAGGGGAAATAGAAGAGATCTCCTGGGTAAACTGGGGGTGGGAGAGGGGAGGGGAGAATGAGAACATGAGGGATCAGGTTGATGGAGCTGAGGACTGGACAGAGGGGGAGAGTAATGAAAGAGATATCTTGATAATGGGGGGGCATTTGGGGTTAGGAAGAAGCCTGGTACCAGGGAAACTCCCAGGAATCCACAAGGATGACTCCAGCTAAGACTCCTAGCAATAGTGGAGAAGGTTCCTGAACCCTGTAATCAGGTTGGTGAAACCCTAACTGTCATCATAGAACCTTCATCCAGTAACTAATGGAAGCAGATGCAGAGATCCACAGCCAAGCACCAGGCTGAGCTCCAGGAATCCAGTCAAAGACAGAGAAGAAAGATTCTATGAGCAAGGGGCATCAAGATCATGATGGGGAAACCTACAGAGACAACCAAATCAAATTAGTGGGAACTCATGAAATTTAGACCAACAGCTGTGGAGCCTCCATGAAACTGGACTAGGCCCTCTCATAAGTGAGTCAGTTGTGTAAATTGATCTGCTTAAGGGGCTCCCTAGCAGTAGGATTAGGATCCATCCCTAGTGTGGGCTTTTTGGAGCCCAGTGCCTATGATGGGACACCTTACACAGCCTTGGTGCAAGGCTTGGACCTGCCTCAACTGAATGTAGCAGGCTCTGATGACTCCCCATAGGAAGCCTTGCCTTGAAGGAGCTGGGAATAGGGGGTGGGTTGGGGAGAAGGCTGGGGGGATGGGAGGAGAGGAGGATCTGTGGTTGGTATGTAAAATGAACAGAAATTTTTTTTTTTTTTTTTTAGCTGAGGATCGAACCCAGGGCCTTGTGCTTGCTAGGCAAGTGCTCTACCACTGAGCTAAATCCCCAACCCGAAAATCTCTTAATAAGAAAAAAAAAAAAGATTGTGATGAGGAAACCCACAGAGACAGCTGACCTGAGCTAATGGGAGCTCATGGACTCTGGACCGACAGCTAGGGAGCCTGCATGGGACAGGCCTAGGCCCTCTGCATGTGTGTGACAGGTGTGTAGCTTGGTCTGTTTGTAAGGCTCCTAGCAGTGAGATCAGGACCTGTCTCTGGGGCTTAGCTGACTTTTTGGAGCCTATTCTACAGTGGGTTGCCTCATCCAGCCTTGATGTGGGCGCCCCCCCCCCCCCCCCCGCGCGGGGGTTGCTCAATGTGATATGACTCCCATGGGAGGCTTGCCCCTTTCTGAATGGAGGAGGAGTGAATGGGGGGAGAATAGACAGGAGGGAGGGGGAGGGGAGGGAATGGGAAGAGAGGAAGGAGGGGAAATTGTGGTTGGTATGTGGAGGTGGGGGGGTGGGGGGTGGGGGGTGGGGGGTGGGGGGTCAGTTTTCTTCAGGGATACAGGCCCTGGGAAGTTGACCATGTTCCAGTGGATGGCTCCACATACATGTGCATATGGGTACTATTTTGGGGCTCAATAGGTAACACAAGAAGAAAAGGCCATCAAGCTAGGAGAGAGGCATGGTGGAATCCAGGATCAGAATACATTGCATCCACATATGAAATGCTCAAAGAAAAAAATTAAATTTTTTTAAAGGTTATCCATTATATTCCCAAACTATCATCACCATAGTAGACAAGTGTGATATTAGTATCACAGGCTACACAAAGCCACCGAAGGCTAAAGATAGCCATTTTGGAGTTCTGCCTCACCACTAAGCCTAGTTGCCCTTGAGAACTGAGGGGAGCAGATGCTCAGCTGACAGACAACTCAACCTCAGTACAGTGCCCCAGAACACCTGTTGGGAGATACAGCCCAGAACACAAGTTCTCCAAGTGTGGTCCCTGAACAGCAGCATCAGTACTATCTGGAACAAATGAGAAATAGAACCATCATCCCCACCCTAGGCCTACTGAGTTAACTACTGCAGGGTGAAGCCTAGCCCTTTGGCATTTCACAGTAACTACTGCTCATCCCTCAGATCTCGTCCTCGAAGTGTTCCCTGAATCCCCCAACATGTCACAGCCCCTGCTGTTTATTTTCCTATCACAAAGTACTTCGCCTTCACAATACCCCAAGTGCTATCAATTAAATATCAGTGCAGTCATCCATTTCAAGCCTCCATAACACTCCACAAGCTAAAAACCAAGTTGTTGTATTTACTTTGATTCATAGTGCATGGAGAAATGAGGGGACTGGGAAGAGAAAAATATAACCTTTCGTTTTCATGAGCTCTTGAGGCTTTCTTTAAATATTTATTTGATTTTTAATCATGTGTATGCAGATAGTTTGCCATGCATATGTGGATACCCTGAGAGGTCAAAGGCATTGGATTTCATGGAGCTGCAACTACTACAGGCAGTTGTGGGTCACCTGAAATGGGTGCTGAGAATCCAACTCACATCCCTCAGGAAGAGTTATATACACTCTTGACTACTGAACAAGTCCCCCTTTTTTTTTTTTTTTTTAGGTTTTTGTTTGTATCGCTGTTGTTTTTGTTTATTTTATTTTATTTTATTTTTGGCTTTTTGAGACAGGGACTCTTATCTATCCCTGGATATGCCAAAACTCCTTATATAGACCTGGCTGGCCTTGAACTTGAAGAGATCCTGTGCCTCCTGAGCATTAGGATTAAAGGTGTGTGCCACCACACCTGGCTCTCTTGAGGCTTTTAAAATAGCTGGCTGAGTATGAGCTCCGCCAAGCCAGTTGGCTGTCTAGTCCAAAGCTGAGGTACACAACCAAGACCAGAGGCTGAAGTTCGCCAGAGTGATATTGACTATCACAATTTTTAATAATAAAGATGGGTTACACACAGAGACCTCAGCCAGTCCCAAATGTAAGCTTTTCGTTATGATAACAATACTAAGTTGGGCATGGTAGAACACACCTGTAATCTTAGCACCTGAAGACTATTTCCCCACAGACTCGTGTGCTTGAACTCACCTGGCATTGCTGTTTGGGATGTTATAGAACCTTTGGAGAAACTGCTGTAGCCCTTATCCTTGACTAGGAAGGTATAAGGACAGTGGCCCTAAGAGACACTAGCTAGGTATCAGATTACTGATTCCGCATCTCCCTGGATACTGAAGGTTAGATGACAGCATAAAGAATTCTTGGTTCCTTAAAACACAACTTCTGTGAAGTCATAAAGGACCTTCAACTACATAGCATGTGAGATGTCTGGTGACCCAAATAGCACGGCAACAGGCAAAACTTTAAGATTTTCCCATGGTTCCCCCTGCATGCAAGGAGGCTGGTGGCCAAAATGACCCATGGAAGCCTGGAAGAGAGTCAAGCTGGTGACTGGGAAGAACTCAAGAAAAACACTGCCCGAAAGGTATCTGACTTCCTCTGGAATCCTAGAGGTGTGTGTTAGGTACTTAACTCATGCCTGACACTAAATCCCTGCCAAGAAGCAACTCAAGAGAGGGAAGAGTTTATTTTGGCTCACAGTTTAAGGTACAGTCTGTCACAATAATGAGGCATGGAGGCTGGAGCCATTCTCGACACTGGTGAAGGAGCATGAAGCTGCTTGCTTCCTTCCATCTTAAGGAACCAGGAGGCAGAGAGTCGACTGCAAATGGGGCCTGGCTATAAAGATCAAGGCCCCCCTAATGTCCCTCCTCCTCAAGTGAGGCTCTACCTCCTAAAGGTTCCATAAGATCCCAAAACAGCACCATTAGGTAGAAATCAAGTGTTCAAACACATAAGTCTGTGGAAAATAGTTCACATTCAAGCCATAACAAAGACTGAGGGTGGAAGGCCCTATAGGCTTCATTTCTATATTAGGATGAGGCCTGGAAGGATCCTTAAGAGGAGGATTTCACACTGGCTGGTGATTTCTGAGAGGTTCTGGGATTGGTTCTCTAGCTCTGAAACAGTGGATCTTGGGCCTATGTCTAGAAGAACCCTTGGGGCGGGGTATATGGCAAGACTGCTCTTACCAGTGTCTTTGTCTTCTTCTTTGGCCCTAGCTTCCCTTGCAGTTGGTGTGGCCCTGTGACTAAGTTCCGCTAAGTTCCGGTTAACTGCATGTGAGTGTGTGTGATGTGAACCCCACCTAGGCCCGCTGACATTCTTTAGAAATAAACCTCTGAGGGCTGGAGAGATGGATCAGTGGTTAAGAGAACTGACTGCTCTTCCAGAGGATCCAGGTTCATTCTCAGCACCCACATGGCAGCTCACAACTGTCTATAACTCTAGTCCCAGGGAATCCCAAATCCTCTTCTGGTCCCCAAGGGCACTACATGTACATAAGGCACATATTTGTAGGCAAAATACTCAAACACATAAATAATTTTTTAAAGAGAGAAAACTCTGGCCACTATACATGCTTTGTGTGATAGGAAGCTGAAGATTCTTCCTACGATAAGGTGCTCATATTCTGTGGAAGAAAGATCCCTCTCGGCCATTATACTTAAATGTCACAGCTGTCACAGTGGATCCTTCTGGTTGCTCACTGCTTTCGAAACAAAGAACTGAATTACAGGGCATTCCAGCCACTATCTTGACCATATGCACATATTTGTGGGTTCTTAACTGTTCAAGGCCTTAAGGCTGTAATTAAGTGTAGTAGCAATGTAGTTCAGTGCTTGCGTAACATGGTTGCAGCTCCAAATTCCATCCCCAATACCACCAAACATCAAAATCCCCAGGCTCCAGTACACAAGATAAGTAAAAGCCTCAATCCTCCAAAGGGCAATTAAGAGCCTTTTGTTGATAATCTTTCCCATGCTGGCATCCCAGGGACCTTTCCAGTCATCCACTTGGTTATTGCTAGAATTCCATGTGCCATTCTGAGCACTTAGACTCCCTACATGATAGAGAACAAGGCCCATGATAGGAATTCTACATTGCAGTTCAAAGGAAAATCATTTTGGCCATTTCATAGGGCTCCAATACTATGGGAGCACGGTTCTTCCTGGCCTTCACATCAGCTATATTTCATCATGAATCATAAACTATTTTAGTTACCACCTGAATAATGTGTGAGTGTCCTATGGAGTCTTCCTGTCCCAAAAATAGCTATGGGGTATAATTTCCAAGATCATTTCAACACATTCCCCACTTGTTCTTATGTTGGGAAACATAGCGCAGTGCCAAAAGTCCATCATGAGCTGCTGTGTGCTGTGGAAAGTTGAGTTCCTTGAAATACTGCATGGACCTCGCTTACTTTTTACAAGCCTTTCTAGGCCTAAACCAGATGTACCATGGAAGTGTGAACCCTCTCAACCTCCAATGCTTGTGCATCAAAGAAAGACTTTTACAGCTACCCACTGAAGCTACCCACTGATGTCCAGATATGTGGGACTGGAACTACTCTGTGCACTAGTCATCTTGAAATCCAAATACCACTGAATTCTTCAGGGGCCTAGCCTGTGTCAGAGAGAGGAGCTAAGGGCCCACCCTCAGGTCTCCAGAGGACTGTATAAGATACATGCCTTTCAGTAACTGTCTTTCCTGTTTGCTGGTGTTTTGGAAGAACTTATTGTCCCCAACTTAAGCTCCATTATGAGATCTATATGTCGTTTCAGTTCTTAGCATCCCTGTATGCTATGAAATCAACAGCTCTCTGGATAGTCTTCTGCCTTTTTGTCCTTTTGGATTCTGGGACATATTTCTTCTGATCACAGGCCCTGGGAAAGTAAGAACCTTTTCAGCTACCATCTTTGCTGCACACACTAGTGTGCTAAAGGTTCTAGCAACCATCTCCCTGTCCTTAAAATGTGATTATGCCAATCCTTCAATTTCCCAGCATGCCCAGGATAACCTGTCATAAGCCAGAGTCCATTCTGCTGGCATCCTTCTAGGATGCTGGTGACAGGAAGGCCCTAGGATCCCTGCCTGCATGTGAGTTGGGGAATAAGACCACCATCCTGCCTGTAAAGTTCTGTCCTTGGACCCCATTTTGCCACCAACATGCCCAGGTACCACATATTAAACAGTCGGTCTAGGCTTAATCCTACATTCAACTGGGGAACTGAAGGGCATTCTGACCTAGGGTAGCCTGACTGTTGTGGAAACAAGAGGCCCTTTAAGTGCTTCTTCCTTCTTTTCTTGGTACAGCACCAAGCTGCCCCCTCACAAGGGATATAGGAGTCATTTCATCCCTCAGCCTGCTCACATACCAGGTCCATCTCATCATTAATTTGCTCATAAGATGTGAACTCAAGAGCCTTTTCAGCCAACATACCCAACTCTACATACTGGCACCAGGGAGCCCTTTGGGACACTATTTGGCTTTGCACTAGTGCCATGGTATGCTTTCAGTTCTCATCCTGCTTATTACATATTCATTCTGTCCTGCAGGATCTTGCCTACACATGTGCTAAAGGACTAAAGGCCATTCTAGCCACCAGCCTGCCCACCTGCCTGCTGTGGAATAGAAAACCCTTTCAGCCATCACTGGTGCCTCGTGTGTGTGTGTGTGTGTGTGTGTGTGTGTGTGTGTGTGTGTGTGTGTATGAAATTCTCAAACAATAAAAAAAAAACTTTAAAAAAATTAATTAAAAAAATGAAATAGCCGGGCAGTGGTGATGCTTATCTTTAACCCCAACACTTAGGAGGCAGAGGCAGGCAGATCTCTGTGAGTTCAAGGCCAGCCTGATCTGCAGAGTGAGTTCCCGGACAGCCAGGGCTATACAGAGAAACCCTGTCTCAAAAATACAAAAACCAAAAAAACAGAAATTAAAAAAAATACATAGTCGATGTGGAATAATCCTTTTGTACACTGTGCATATGTATTACTCTCGTTGGTTTAATAAAGAACTGACTGGCCAATAGCCAGGCAGGAAGAGGTTACATGGTAGAGCCAAACTGAGAGGAGGCTGGGAAGAAGAGCAGAGTCATGGGAGTCACTAGGTAGATGCAGAGGAAGCAGGAGATGAACATGCCATGCTGAAAGAAGGTACTGCCATGTGGTAGAGCATAGATAAGAAATATGGGTTAATTTAAGTTGTAAGAGATAGTAAGAAGCCTAAGCTATCAGCTGAGTATTTATAATTAATATTAAGTCTCTGTGTGGTTATCTGGGAGTGGGCTGGCAGGATAAAAAACTCCACCTACAAATGGTGCCCAGCATCTTGTACCTACAACCACATAAGACTTGAGAAAGCTTAAAAGAGGGTTCTAAATGCACAGAAATGGAGCCAAGCATGGCTTCCTAGTCCCATGTCTTTCATGCCAGCTGTGGTGCAGGGACATATCTCCTGGCTGTTAGCATGAGCCCCACTAGTGTACCATGAGCTAAGCTACATGGTGGGTTTAAGGTTTTGTCCATGTAGACAGAAAAGATTACAGATATGCAGTAAAGCTGGTTCAAATAAAAATCAAAAATCGTTAGACCAAGAGGTGAGTGACTCTTCTTCAACCCAGAGAGTCCTGCCTCTAGGACCTAGGCCCTGGGACACAGCCAGCCCCCTAGAATCCCCACCTATCTCTGCCCCAGTTGCCAGCCAGCAGCGAAGACTCCTGTGGGCAGGCTCCCCCACCAAAATCCCCCACTGGAGCCAGCAATCTACAAGACCCATGCCCTACCCCAATACCCAATACCCTGTGACACCAGTGGCTTCCTGAGACATAGAATCTGCCAGCTCTCATTGGACCAAGAGAGGCTTCCTGAGACACAGAATCTGCCAGCTCTGACTGGATCAAGAGCCCTGATAAGACCAAGACTGGCTCCCTGAGCTACAGAATCAGCTAGCTTGGATTGGACCAAGAGCAGTTCCCTGAGATACAGAATCTGTCAGCTCCAATTAGACCAAGTAACTGATGGAAGCAGATGCAGAGATCCACAGCCAACCACCAGGCTGAGCTCCTGGAGTCCAGTCAAAGAGAGAGAAGAGGGATTCTATGAGCAAGGGGCATCAAGATCATGATTGGGAAATCTACAGAGACAACCAAACCAAACTAGGGGGAACTCATGAAAGTTGGATCAACAGCTGTGGAGCCTGCATGGGACTGGACTAGGCCCTCTGCATAAGCAAGACAGTTGTGTAGCTTGATCTGCTTGGGGGGCCCCCTGGCGGTAGGATCAGAATCCATCCCTGGTGCATGAGAGGGCTTTTTGGAGCCCACTACCTGTGCTGGGATAGCTCGTGCAGCCTTGAAGCAGGGGGAAGGGCTTGGATTTGTTTCTACTGGATATGCCTCCCCATGGGAGGCCTTGCCTTCTTGTTGAAGGGAAGTGAAGGGTGGGTTGGGAGGGGGAGGCTTGGGGGACAGGAGGAGGGAAGAGGGGGATCTTTGATTGGTGTGTAAAATGAATGAAAAAAATTTCTTAATAAAAAAAAAGAAAAAAAGGTTAAGCAGTATCCATCAGTATCTCTAGGGATTTAACTATAGCTATATTTGAAGTTACAAATTTAATATTCATGTGCAACAGTCAATCCTAAATAAAATAATGAACAAGTATATTTCTAAACTGCAAAAAAAAAAAAACCTCTAAATGGGTTACAGTATGTTTAATAATGTGTGTGGGCTTGAAAAAAAAAGAGTATAGATGGTCAAATAAATAAATAAATAAATAATAGTTTAAAAATAATAAAGTCAAAAAAGGAGTAAAGTAATTGTAGGGGGAAAGGGCCAGCCAAAAAAACACACCCTGACCCTGAAACCAGAGCCAATGAAAGAAACACTCTGATCCTGAAACCAGAGCCAAAGAAACACACTCTGACCCTGACCAATTCAGCATGAAAACCAGCCAATCCCTGAGTGGGAAAATCAACCAACTTTAGACTCACAAAGATAAGATAGATAATAGAGTATGTTCTCTAATTTTGCCTAAGACAAATGGACTGGACATTGCAACTGTAATTATTACTTGATAACTGTTTTTGTTGTATATAATTTTACTATGTTGAAGTTAAAACCTTCCTTTTTAATTAGACAAAAAGGGAGAAACGATGTGGAATAATCCTTTTTGTACACTATGAATATGCATTGTTCTCATTGGTTTAATAAAGAACCTGACTGGCCAATAGCTAGGCAGGAAGAGATTAGGCAGAAGAGCCAAACTAAGAGGATGCTGGGAAGAAGAAGGGCAGAGTCATGGGAGTCACCAGGCAGATAGATGCAGAGGAAGCAGGAGATGAATATGCTGTGCTGAAAAAAGGTACCACCATGAGGTAGAGCATAGATAAGAAATATGGGTTAATTTAAGTTGTAAGAGCTAGTTAGTAACAAGTGTAAGCTATCAGTTGAGCATTTATAATTAATATTAAGTCTTTGTGCGGTTATTTGGGAGAAGGCTGGTAGGACAAAAAACTCCACCTACACATAGTGCATCAGAGCATAGTAGTAACTCACACCTGTAATTCCAGCATCCAGGCTGCTAAGACAGGAGGATTGTCATGAATGTGAGCCAGCCAGGGCTACATAGTGAGTCTCAGACTGGTAGTATGAGCTACAGAGCAAGATCCTATCTTAAAAACAAAACAAACAAACAAAAAAGTACTTTCAATGCCATCAAAATATAAAGTAAAATGATGGAAGCTTAGTATCCAGCAGAGTGGTAGACTACCAGCATATCTGAGGTTCTGGATTTGATTTTCAGCATTGCAAGAAAATAAGCAAATGTAAAAAGCCCTTGAGCTCTTAAGGGCTTCTGAAAAATAAAGTTGTTACCTCTTTAAAGGACGTTCTACTGCAATCTACACAGTTTGAGGACCAGGGAGATAGCTCACCAGGTAAAAGCATTTGTCACACAAGCCTGATGACCTGAGTTTGGATCTTCTGAACCAATATTAGGAACAGACATAGTAGTGTGTGTCTATGAACCCAGAATTCCTACTGCCGATCGAAGGTGGAGACAGAAGAATTCCTTAGAGCACTCTGGCAGCCTAGCCTGAAATATGCAGCGCGGTGGTAGAACAGAAAGAGAGATCTTGCTTCAAAACACAGGGGAAGGAAAAGACTGACACTCAAGGTTGTCCTCTGACCTCCACACACATGCCATGGGATACATATACTGTCACACACAAACTCAAGCACACACACACACACACACACACACACACACACACACCATACACATATATCATACATATAACATATACGAAAATACTTTTAAAAGATATATAAAATTTAAAATACTAGTGGCCTAGAAAGTAGAAATGAAATTGTCTGCAGGAACAAAGGAAACTATCAGGAGAGGGAGAGGGATGAAAGAGAGGGTATGTGGGTAATATATTCAATACACAATAAACACATGTATGAAAAATTTAAAGTAATAAATGCAAAGGAAAAACGTGTGTGCAATAGGGCAATTCCAGTCATGAGTCAACAGTTCACAAAATAGTTACAAGAATATTTCAAAGTAATGAGATAATGGCAACATAACATTCATACATAATACAACATAAGCTAATGTTTTTCTTTGTGTTTTTTTTTTCTTTTTCTTTCTGATGCAGGGGTGGAACCCACTATGAAAACACTTTGCCTCTGAACCATATGGCCAGCCAATGAGCTAGCTTTTATTTATCACCTATAATGTGTTACTAGGCTGCAGGTTCTTGTATCATCCCTGAGGAAACTGAGGCTTCTGAAATTAGAATATCCAAGGACACAGAGCCAGGAAATAGAAAGAATGGGCTCTAAAAACTCCATCTCGGTGGAACATCCCTATAATCTCAGTACTCGGAAGGTGCAGGCTAGAAAAATAAAGAGTTCAAGGCTAGCCTCAGTTACATAGTAAGCATGATGCCAGGTACATAATACCCTTCTCAAAAAAAAAAAGTAAATTAAAATAACTGGCTCCAAGTCAGGTCTCATGAATTCCAGATCTCAAGGCAATTTCAACACAAAGGTCTTTGATGACTTCATCAAGTATGGTGAGTGTGTGCTGCCTCGGGCTTATCTTCTTCTCCTGTCTCCTTGCCTTCTTCCTGGCAATTTAAGCCAGTCAGAGTGAGCAGGAGACATTATGCCCTGGAGTGGAGATAAGAGTAAATACCCAGGTGGAACTGAAAGAACTGGAGTCAGGTTGGGGATTTAGTTTAGCAGTAGAGCAAGCCCTTGGTTTGAGCCTCAGCTCCAGAGGGTGGGGGAGAATGAAAGTCAACGACATAACAATTTAAATAATCAAATTTTGAGGGAGCCGGAAAGGCTATAGTGTGTAATGGTAGCAAGACTAAGGCAAAATTGGCATCTCTATAGCCTGCTAGTGGCGATGTGGGGTTGGGTATGGGGGAGTTGGTTCCACAAGTTTGAGACCTTTTTGGCAATTTTTCAAGAGACACATTCTAGCATTTTAGCTCACTCTTTAATCAGTAATCCTCCTCCCAGGAAATTACTTAAAGGAAACAATGCAAAAGAATAAGTTAGGCACACCCAACTTGTCTTTCAATAGAATTGCAATAGCAAAACAATTAAGACAGCACAAATGTCTGATACTGAGAAATGATTAAACAAGGATTAAAGGTTTGTGTTTGAGAAAAACCGCAGCTGTTCACCTTTTTTTTCCCAGAAGCCTTTGGCTCCTCGGAGTCCTGAGTCTCACACAGCCCCCAAGTGCTAGCGTTAAATAAAACGACAACAATCACTAATGCCCATTCTTGCTCCGCTCCGCGCTGCAGCAGTGGAGGCAGCCCAATGTTTTCTTCACATTTACAAAGCTGAGAAAGCGCTCCACCTGCCCTCTTTTAGCTCTGCATAAGCCTATGCTCTTTAGCACATTTGCTGTTTACAGTTGCAACTCCCTCACACTTGTCTCATCATTTCCAAAATGTTTTCTTCCCTGAAGTTGTGCATAAGCTTCTGGCATTCAGGATGCCCGCCAGGACTCTGTGAGGCACTGGGGCCTGGATGCCTCCAGCATCAGTGTGACAGAGGCCAAATCACAACTCCACTAACTGCTAAGCCTCTCGGAGAGATGACCTATAATTATAAGAAATACATCAAATAATGATTATTTTTATTGATGTCAAGCTGCCTTTTTATAATGAGCTGTTACGAGAGGGAGCAAGTCCTCTCTCAGCTAATGCCCAGCTCCACAACCTGCTTACAAACTAGATACACAGAATACAATTAGTTCTTGCCATTTTGTCCAGAGAGCCCCCACCACACTATGCTGTTTGGAAACAGTGCAGGCTGCCGGGTTCTGCCAGTTTTGAGGATGATGTGAGGATCATTATTGAACAATAATGGTATCGGAACAATACACCAAATACTTTAGAGTTAAAGCGTTCCCTGCTTCATGGCCCCATGTTCCATCTAATTATTTCCTTTGTGCAATGTTTAATTATCTTTCATTATAAATTGTGTTCATAATATAGGTGACCTCATTTTCCTTCATATTCTGATACTGCCTTATTATGGTATATGTCTTGTTTCTTAGACATCAGCTTTTTTCCTCCTCCTCCTTTCTAACCTTAAGATTTGATTTTATAGCTGGGTTTGATGGCACATGCTTATAATACTAGCTCTTCTTGAGAGGTGAAGGCCTAAGGATTGGGAATTCAAGGCCAGCCTCAGCCACATAGGATGTTTGAGGCCACCCTGGGCTACCAAATCCAACCAAAGATTTGATTCGATTTTTGCAGTTTTGCAGATTGACTCCATGGTCTCCCCTGTGGTAGCAAGTGTTGTGTACTGAACTATATCATGAGACACTGACTTTGATGGATGTGACTGTAGTCCCAGCACTTGGGAGGCAAAGGCAAGAGGATCACACGTTTAAAGTCATCCTTGGCTACACAGCAGGTCCAAAGGCCAACCTGATCTTGAGATCTTCAAAATAAAGAGAGAAAGGGAGGGAGGGAGGAAAGGAAGGAAGGGAGGGAGGGAGGGAGGGAGGGAGGGAGGGAGGGAGGGAAGGAGAGAGGGTGGAAGGGAGGCAGGCAGGCAGGCAGGCAGGCATGGTGGCACATACCTACAGTCCCAGTACTTTGGGGGGAGGGTGAAGCAGGAGGATCACTTTGAGGTACTTCTTCATTTAAGGCTCCTCTGTTACCCGGTTCACCAGCTCCCTTTCTCCTCTTCTATTTAATAGCAGAGAGACTTATTCAACTCATCATTCTGCAAAATCCTTTGTTTCACTTACCACTACAAACAACACCAATGATGCCTTCAAAATGTTTTTAAGCAATTTTATATAGCTCTCATTGGAATGTCAGAATTTCCAAAGTCATAGTTCAATCTCCCTTTAGTGTGGTGCAATAAAAGGTTACTCTAATGTCATTTTTTTTTAAATATAAATAACATCAAAGTGCTCCAACCCAAAAGCTGAAGAAAGGAGGGAGAGAAGCAGGTACAGGTTGGTCCATGATGACCGTGGAAGGACTGCACTTCCGGGCCAGTTTCCCATACTGTCTTGGATAGGGACGTTTCTGAGAGAGATCATTGTTCTGGTATTGTATGCAGTGGAAGCCTGTATGGACTCATGGGTGCTTAGGAGGTGAGGGGACTATTGCTGAAGAAATCCCTAGGAAGGAAGGAATTATAGATAAAGCCATAAACACAGTGGGCCTGTCTGGGAATAGACTTAGAAATGGGCCCTCCCTGACAAAAGAGTCGTCCAGCAACTGGGCTCCTCTTTCTCTCCAAGTCCTGCGCTATGTAATACCTGAGTAGGTACACAGACAGAGGAGAAAGGTGGAAGTGGGTGGAAGCACAAACATGTCCTCTGATGCTCAGTCCCCTTGTTGTTGGCAGAGAATTAAAAAGCCCTTTCTGAATAGTTTTGCTGGGAGGGTGAGAAATTAAACTCTTTAAACCTTTAAATCTGGTGTCTGTTTATAACTCTCTCTGTGACTTGCCGGCTAGGAGGTGCCCTATCCCCCCACCCCCCCCCACCCCCCCCCCCCCCCCCCGCTCTAGAGCTTTCCTTTCACCCAGGCCTCTCCATTCCTTCACCCTTGGACTAATTCCTGAGGGTAGCTTTCTCCACTGTGCTATGTGGTCACGTAAGGATGTCTTATCGGCCTGGAGAGAATTACAGGGCTCCTAGGAAAAACAAGTTTTGGTATCTAAGGGAGCCTGCAGGAGACAGGTTGCAGGCACAGAGACAGCCTGGAGCTCCAGGGGACATCTGAAAGACGCCACAAGGGTAGAAATTATGAGATGCGTCAGAGAGAGAGATGGGGAGGGGAGCTGCCTGCAGTCCCAGGCCAGATGCTTATCATCTCAGGTACCAGAGTGAAGCTCTTGCCATCTTTCCCAGAATCCTCTCTTCTCCCAGGCCTGCTTGACGTGGTGTGCACACCCCCTATTCCAAAAGCCCAGAGGGAAGGGGAAAGAAAGGGAGGGGGAAGGGAGGGGAAGAGAAGAGGGGAGGAGAGAGGAAAAGAAGAGAAAAAGAAAAGGGAGCAAAGGACAGAGAAATCAGGCTGGATTGATTCTCCAGCATAGAAGACTGTCAACGACAGCATTTTCTGTTTGTACTATTTAAAAGATATTGTTGATGGTCTCCTCGTTTCTCAGAAAAGGGAAATTTTACACCTGTTAGATTATAGTCTTGGAGCTGTTTATTAGAGAGAACGCACAGTGACAGATAACAGCAACTCTCTATTATCCATGAAAAGAAATAAGTAAAAATCACTCCTAGGTCTAAATTTGACTTGAACTGTGAGTTTCAATACCCTTTCTTTCCTGCCCTTCTGGAATTCTTTGAGCAAAACACGTTGGTTTTTAAATTTCCTTGTGGTTTTCTTGAAATCTTGAAATAGGAGAATAATAAAAACAAATAATTCTGACGCCAGTCCAGGAGGGATGGAGGAAAGCAAAGGAGCCTGGGTAATTATGAGATGGGGAAAGAGGAGGTCAGGCAGTACCAACTCCTGAGAATGAAACCCAGTGTCTTTCACCCAAATCAAAGGGTACTCTGCACTCCCATGGCTACACTGTGATTCTCCAGTGGACGGAAAGAACGTGATGCTGTTTGGAGGTATGTCAACACCCATTTCAAGCAATTGTGAGAAATCGACCACCACTCTTTAAAAAAAAAAAAATCTAAGCTTGCTGTGGTGGGGCTCTCCTTTAATCCCAGCAGAGACAAGTGGACCTCTGTGAGTTCCAGGTCAGCCTGGTCTACATATCGAATTCTGGGCCAGCCAGGCGTTAGGGATACTGTCTTTAAAGAAAAAAAAAAAAAGTTTGAGATCTTTTTATATAACCTTTCAAAAAAAAAAAAGTGCAATACATCACAAGGCACCTGTATCCCAAAGCTACCACCCTAGCTACGCCATTACACCATCCAGCTTTCTCATCCTGTTCACCAGGCCTTGGATCTGCTGCTTTCTAGGCCTCTGAGACCCAAAAGATAACTAGACTCAGGACATCTGAGCCACCATAGTAGCATCCCCAAGCAGCATAATAGGACTGGGCGCCTAGCTGTCTGGCACCCAAGTGCCTGCACATCCTCCTAGGCTGCCTCCAGGCCAATGAGTGGTGTCAGGAAAAAGGTCCTGTCAGTGCTGGCTAGTACACTGCCTTCAGCTCGGGGCCCACCCACCAGTTCCTTAGGCCTGAGTGTTCCAGTTCTCAGCCACCATCCCTCTCCTAACCTCGGTTGGCAGTCTTCCCCCTTCCTTTAAAGATGCTGGGTGTCCTCAAAAGAAGATGCCTGGTGGGCTGGAAAGTCGGAGGCAGGAGAGCAGTCGCGGGGAGAAGGGGAGACAAACTGCCCCAGGTTTGGAGTAGATGCCTGTCAGAGTGCTGAATGTAAGGCCTTTTGCTCAGTTATTTTTATTCCGGGCCCTTTCTTCCTAGTCCTCGTCCTCCTCCTCTGTTTTTTCCTTTCTGTTCAGCTATTTGTGTTTTCTGATCGGGTAAGTGATTTGCGGCAGGAAATTAGATATCTCGATTCCAGAAGCTCTGTGGTGTTAATGGTATCTGTTCCAGAGCTGGCTCCTTATTGCAGTCTTTGTGTGCGTGTGCGTGTGCGTGTGCGTGTGCGTGTGTGTGTGTGTGTGTGTGTGTGTGTGTGTGGTTTGGGGTTTTTGGTCGTGTCCCCCAACCCCCAAATACTTGCAGGTTATTTTGCGATGAACAGAACAGAGCGCTGTGCAGTCCCAGAATCTTCCCTCCTCCCTTTTACACAATGCAAGTCTTAATTAAACACGGGAACACCCACGCCTCCCTTCCCACAGGACCCCTTCTATCTGCCCCCACCACTGAAATACCAGCCTTGTATGGCTAGGGAAAGCCTCGTGTTGAACTTCCCAATTAGCAAGATACAGAGCAAAATAAAAAGACTCTAAAGAGCTGTTATTGGTCCTATTTTTGGATTCTTCCTTTTAGGCCTTACCCAGTAAATGTTTTTTGTTGGCTTTAGCCTGACTGAAATCTTACAGGTCTGGAGACACAAGATTACAGGCACTATAGATCTTGAGAAGATTTGTGTTTCTCTGATTGATGAGTTAGGATTAACATATTTCTATGTGAAAGAAAAGTTATGGATCAATTCAAACAGATTTTTTCCCTTTGTTAAAAAAAAAAAGGGTTTCATCAGTAACTTTTTCAGCGGTTCAGGAAAATGCAATCATTTCCAGGTTGAGCAAATCAAAGGGAACTGGACAACCTTGGATTTTTTTTTCTTTCCTGGTCAGACCAAGGGGGAGTGGGTGATTTACGAGTAGTGGAATCAGGGAATGGAGGTTTTCCTAATGCAAATGCTTGAGCTAGTGTAGGACAGGATGTGGGAAGGATCAGGGAGGCGGTCAGAGTCCCTCCGGAAGATAGGGTGAACATCAAGTCAGAACCCTGGAGTCAGAAATGATGGAATCAGAGACAGAAGACGTGAAATCATTGAGAGACAGAGACAGAGAGAGGAGAGAATTATAGAGTCTGATGGTGGGAAACCACCATAGGGCTGTCAGGCTACCGTGGAGATCTGTTTTCACATCAAAGGAGTCTCAGGCTAAGAGGCCTTCAAATGACCTTCCTCTAGGTCTGAGGAATCCCGAGAATTCACAGGCCACCAGGCCCCCAGGAAAACCCTGAAGATGGCAGATTCAAGTTTCTGCTTCGTGTTGCATCTCGGGAAGCTTGCCTTGGCCTCGCCCCCAATTACTTCCCTTCTAGGGCCACTGTTAACTGAGGTAGGCCAGCAAGAATCCATCCAGGAATTATCTCCCCTCCCTCCCTCACCGGCGGACATTAACCACGAACGCACTGAAGAAAAAAAGGTACAGATGGGTCTTTTATTGAACACTTGGAAATGTTTGCAAGGCTTTTGTTTTCTTTCTTCCATTCATGCCTGCAGGATCCCTTGGCTCTGCCAACTTCAGTTCCTAGAGGCTGAACCTGGAGGGCTCGGCCCACCCGGAGCCCCCGCTAGGGGGCGCACTCTGGCTGTGGCTCTGAGCCGAGCCAGACATGGGTGCTGTTTGCTGGCGGGTGAGGGGTGCCGACTGGCAGGACCCGGACAGCTGGGGGTCTCTCAGGCCTCAGGACAGACGCTTGAGTTGAGTCCTCCTCTGCTGCTCCACTCCACGCCCCCTTGCCTCCGTCCAGAGGAAAAGCTGCATGGGGACCCCTCCACCCTGGAAGCACACAGGGGTCCTGAGGTCCGGTTGGCGATGGAAAGAAGAAAGCAGATGGCGGCGATTAGGGGGCTGAGAAGTTTCCCTCTGGGATTTGGAAACCTGGGTGGGGGAAGAGCAGCAGCAGATGGGATCCTCCTGCCAAGGGATTCGGGGTGAGGAGCCCACAATCCAGCCATTTGCTTCTCACCGGTAGGAGGGGAAGCTCGCCCTGTACTCTGAGCAGACTTGAAGCAGCGACCTCCTTGCCCAGCTTTGTATTTGGAACAAACCTGGAGGAAAAAAGACTCGGTGGCCGCCTGCCTGGGTGGAGGGGGTTGTGTGAGGGGGAGGGTTGTCGGTTTTCTCTCTAGTTCTCACTCCTCCACCCCCTCTCCTGCTGCTGATGGGGTAACATGGGTAACAGAGTGCCCAAGTTTACAAATAGGAGTTATCCTAACAGTAATAACACCCACATGTCTATACCTTGGGGGCTCGGCCAAGATCCATGCGATGCTTCCCAAACGGGGGGGGGGGGGGGAGGGGCTCTCCCCGCAGAGCCCTAGTGGAGAAAAGCCATGGCTGAGGCGGAGGACACAGGCAAGGGGGGAGGCAAACAGGAAGGTGTCTTCCTAGGGTATCCAAGTTACTAGTACCTTTGGACTTTTCCAGGGCTGCTCCTTTGAAAACACATCAACAAACCGGATCCACAGACGGTTCTCAGCAGCCTCGAGAAAACTGAGGCAAGGGTAGGAATGAAGGGTAAACTGGTGTGCGGGGGGGGGGGGGGGGGGTAGACAGAGAAGGTGAGGGCAAGTTCTAGGCAAGCAGATTATGTCACATTTCCTCCTATTACCAGACTTCCAGGAGGACAAACCTCGATTTGTGCATAAAATGCATAGCCTGAAGTGGATAAGACTGTGAAAGCAGCTTTTGAGAAGGTTAACCTTTACTGGTTGGAGTTAAGGGGGGTTGGGGAGGCAAATATTTCTGTTTGTGCCCCTCCCGCTCTTCCCAGCACCGGCTGTCAATCGCGAGGCTTGTTATCCTCACAAGGCTTCAGTTTGTTTGCTTGATCTCAGCAAGGTTTTCTTCCACAAGTAGAACTATAATTGCTATAATTCTACTGTATCATTTGGATCATTGCAGTATTGTTGTTTTCTCTCCCTCTTTCTCTCCTCCTAACACTGCAATAACGCGCTCCAGTGTTAAATTAGCAGGTTGCGGAAGACCATAAATGAATGAAAGTTTGTTAAAAAAAAAAAAAAAAGGAAGAAGAAGAAATTAAATAAATAAAGCAGCAAAATGACTTGGCAAAGGGGATAACACATCACAGAGACTCCTTGCGTGTAATCAGGACTTATTGTCTTCCCTTCCAATGGCTTCCAAATTGGTCGACAGACTCCAATGAAGTTTATTTCTATTGTTTAAATATATGTTTTGAAGAGGTTGAGCATAATTTAAGGGGACCTGAGCCATCCGGTGCTACTGGAAGCCCATTATAGCTTTATTTATCTATGTGTATATTGCACAATAAATTAAAACATCTCAAATGTGAGGTTAACTCTCCTCCAAACATCCCCCCCATAAAGACATCTAACTGCCACCCCCTTATCATGTATTTCTTGAAAATATAATTTTGAAACTACAGTGTAGAATTAGCTCTCTTGCCACAGAAAGAAAGGGGTCTCCTCCATTCACCTCCTCCAGTTGTGGAGACAAGCCCCATTTTTCACCATAGACAACAAATTTGAACACGTCTGACTCTCACTTCCAGTCATTATTGTCGTTTTATTTTAGTGACTGAGTTTAAAAACCGATGATCCAGAAAACGTTTTTCAAGCAGCTGCGGCAAAGCAAACCAGCAGTTCAGACCTCAGAGGTTAAGAGCCAGGAGTTGTTACTAGAAACATACAAAGATTTCCTTAAGTTACCACTAGAATGAAATTACTTTTTATTAGTGGATACAAAAAGTGCAAAAGTGAGGTGAAAAAGAAGTATCATATTGCTAGCAGAGTGAATATTCAATTGAGCTAAATTATGTGCCCCTTTATACATAGTCCTATAGTCAAATTTTTAAAAGGCTGTGTGCTCGGCACATGGATTAAATTCTCCCTAGATATTAGAAGCATCATTTCATTTTCTAAAACTGACATATAGGATAGCAGCACATTTTAAGCCCACATTCCAATTAGATTCTGGGGAGACACTGTTAGACTTTGCCACCCCATCCAGCGTCTTAGAAAAAGTTTCCTGTCATTTTTTTCCCTAATTAATCTGTGGGAAATGGAGTCAGTTGTAGATTCTAAAGTTGGGTGTTGAATTGTGACAAATCTCAGGGTCGCTAAGTGTACAGAAAAGTAGTTCAGGCCCTCCTCCCCAAGTTGAATAGATGTGCCTCCTTCACTTGAGAAGACTGATTAGAAAATATTAAAAATAAAATAACAGAACAAAGAAGACTAGAGTTTTCACACAGGTCTTAAAAAAACCATCTTTATATTCCATTAATAGAATTAGATTTAATTCCAAGGATCATTAAGTCAGAATCAGAAACTCTATGTTAACCTCCCCCTTTACAGTGGGTGATTAAAATTAGAATACACCCCCATCAGAAAGTCCGACTTCTTTTAAAAGAAGAACAGCTGCAGAGAGGGGAGGAGGGCTATGGAGGCGAAGAAGTCTTCCACCGAGAGTCTGAAACCCCTTAGGGCGTTCAGAAATGATTTGTGCATTTGTGACCCTTTTTATTTAACAGGTCTTTATTGGATTCGTGTTCATCCCACTCCCTGCGTGTGCGGAGCCCACTCTGAAGCCGCGGAGCCACCGGCAGCCGGGTCTTGCGGATTTCCGATGCGGGACCCGCGGAGGGGGAAAAGTGTTTCTGTTTCCACCACCACCCACGCCCGGCGCCCAGTCATCAGCTTCAGGGAAGCCTGTGAGGGTCTTTGGCTGGAACCTCGAGGAAAACGTAGGCGTCCTTATATCTCTGGGCTGCCCTGAGACCCCGGGGCTAAGAAGGACCAGGGAGGGGAACAGGAGCAGCGAACAAGCATAACATTAACTTAAAGCTAGATGAGACCATATGAAAACACCAAAAGGTGAGGATGCAAACAGAATCCCAAAAAGACAGAAGCCTAGTCCAGATACCTTGGGATCTAGAGGGCATAAAAGAAAATCAGATGTCAAGATAGCTCGCAGTCCCTTCTCTGCTCTGCTCCCCCCACTAGAGTGTAGGAAAAATGTGTTGAGAAGCCACGAAAATACCGAAGAGACAGAGATATGGAGGGACAGGGACAAATCCTTTCGCTCCGTTTTACTACTACTACTAGTAGTGTGGCTTTAGTATTAGTAGTGCTAATGTGTCTGTCCCCAAGCCTTTACCTCCTCAAGTTGTGTTGAGGACTCCTGCCAAGCTAGCCCCATCTATCTGCCACCCACCCACTAGCATCCAAGAGTTATGCAGATGTTGATGGCTAGAAAAAAATCCCAGTTAGGTATTCTTGTATTTTTAAATACTGACTGTAAGTGATTCAAGTATAATCCTTTGTAAAACGTTTTCTCTTTGACACATTGAAGGGGCTGAGAGAAGAAAACCTGGCATGGATTCCCCTTCCCCGACCTCTCACCCACCTCCCTCACCCCAGCCCCGCCAATGCCAAAGGACAGTTAGGGCCTGCACCTAGGCAGTGAAGGTGTCCGTGCTGGCTCCTCTCAGGGATCCACCCAACTTCAGTCAGGGTTGGGTGGAGATTCCCTACGTGACCAATGCTGGGAGCTGTTTGGGAAGAAAGTGGTTCCCCCCTAAGGCTCTCCTCCCTCCCTTTTGATAATGGGGGCCAGTCACAAAATTCAAAATTTTAGGCATTTCGACTTGGTTCAAGGTGAATATGGGTCTCTTCTGTTCTAGGGAACTGAGAACCACAGTTCTTCAGTGCAGGGGTTTCACACCCCAGGCGCTCAAGGATGAATAGCCGGATGGTGACAGCCTAACACAGATGAATTTAGGGAAGTGGGGAAGACCGAGAAGCGTCAGGACAGAAAGGGGGCTCCCTCAATCTCTTCCCCAGTCTCCCTCTGGGACTCGCACTCACTCGCCAGTCCCTTTCGCCTCTCTGGATACTCCAGGGAAGGCTGTGCGCCTTTGGCAGAGCTCTCTGGGTTTAAGGGTCTGTTTTCTCATTCCAGAGTTAAAAACGGAGACAGAGAATGTTGGGAACCGATATGAACAAGAGAGCAACAGATAGGCTCTGCATAAAGACAAATAGCTCTAGGCTTTGAGCCACAAGAGAAAAACCAAAGGCTCAGACAGCAGATGTTTCCGCCTGGTACGTCGGAGGCCCATTTGTCCTAGAGAGTATGGTGACTGAACAGCACTGAGGTCAAGACACTGTCCTAGGAGGACAAAGCCGGTTTTGAAAAGCTCCAGGTCGATCTCAACCAGAGCCTTACGGCTTCACCTCCAGGGAGCTAGGTCCTCTGGATGGTGGAAGGGGAGTCCGCAGACCACGTGGCACCCACAAGCCTAGCACCCAAATGAGCTAGAGCTAGGAGCAACCCTTAAGACTTAAAGGGGGAACTACAAGAAAACGATGGAAAACTTTGAAAGTTTTTAGTTTAGAGAAAGAGAGAGAGAGAAAGAAAAAGAAATTTGGCTCTGGTGCGTGCCGGCTGCTAGTCCCCTGCCCCCACCCTCGCTGGCCCCTCCAGAATCCAGTTCGTGTTTTGCGTTGTGCCGGCAGGCAGACGCAGCCCGGCCTCTGTCGAGAGCCAATCAGAGAGCTCCTCCCAGCACGTGGAGCAGAGAGACTCCAGAGCTCCGCGGCCCGCGGCTCACTACACTTCTAACCGCTGGTCCTGAGCGCGCAGAGGACGAGCTCCGGCTGAGACCAGGGTAAGAGCCCCGTAACCCGCAACCCAGGGAGACAGAGAGGGACAAAGATCTTAGTAATATTTACTATAATCAGCCATCCAAACTACCCCCGGCACACACTCACTCATCTCACCCGCCAGGAGAGGCAGCCAGAGGTCCGCTCTGAGCCCGAGGAAAACGCTCCAGCCATGAGCAACCAGTACCAGGAAGAAGGCTGCTCCGAGAGGCCCGAGTGCAAGAGTAAATCTCCAACTTTGCTCTCCTCCTACTGCATCGACAGCATCCTGGGCCGGAGAAGCCCGTGCAAAATGAGGCTTCTAGGAGCCGCGCAGAGCTTGCCTGCCCCGCTGGCCAGCCGCGCGGACCAGGAAAAGGCCATGCAAGGTAAGGTTGTGCCGGTCAGGCACCTACGGAAGGACGTGGGACGTTGGTTTGAATGTTTGCTACTTGGGGACCAGGGGCCTGGGAGTTGGCAAGTTGGAGACATAGGAAAGAGAGGAAACAACTCCGGGGCCTGGGGCCTTAGAGAGACTGTCTCTACCTCGCTTTTTGAAAAAGGCAGAGGCCCGGCTTCACTTGGGGGGTACGACTCCTAGATGCTCGGTGTTAGTCATTTAAAAGTCTCTTTAGGTTGGCCTTGGGTGTACCCTGAATATCTCTGATAGGTCCGAAACAGCAGATCGTCTTAAAGCCGTTAGCAGCAACTTGATGCAGACAAGTAAGCCAAAAGCTAAGGGGTGGTGGTGGTGGTGTCTTCAGGCAAGATGAACTTTAGCCTTTCCCCCTCGGAAGATTTCTTCATACGGAGTGGTTTGCGCTTCTTTTTAGTTTTTAATTGTACATTATTGGTGACCTTTTAAATGCAAGTGTTGCAGAAAACATTTACCCAGGGTTCCCCAAACGCAACTTACTGTATTTGAAATGCATGAAATGTGTGACTTCTGGGTGCTACTTTTCTCTGCTGTTTTTTTTTTTTAAGAGTTGAGATGTTTAAAGTGTTTTATTTTCTGAAATTAAAAAATCCAGAACAAGTGTCATTTGGTCCTCCGAACCTCTTATACTCGAGTTTCGCCTTGAGCTGGATGCGGAAGTGTTGCAGGCAAAGAAGTGTTGGTGTCTTTTAAATCCAAAACCAGTGATCCAGCAGCAACACCATTTGGAAGACTGGAGCGAAAGGCTGAGAATGAGCCCTCTAAAATAAAACTGACTTTTTCCTTTTCTTTTTTTAGCCTGCAAGGGCACCTGTGCCAGGCGCTTCCTCCAAGGGAAGGAGCGGCCCTGTGCCTGTTGCACCCCACCCTGTCCCCACTCCAGGCATTTCTTAACACATTTTCTCCAGGATGATTTTTTTCCTTGCCCTTTTGAGCTAGGAATCCCTGCCTCCTGCGGCTGTGGGCTGCTGGGGCACGGCGGGTGTTCAGGGCTGTGAGGCCCAGGCGGCTTCGCCCCGCAGGGGTCGCCCGCGGGGCAGCGCCCCTCTTGCTAGCCTGGGGCCCCTGTGACAGAACAGCTGGCCGAGGTCGAGCGCGAAGTTTTCAGAGTAGTGGTGATTTAAGTTGTTCGATTTTTTAAAAAATTCGCCCCACCCCAAAATGGAGAGAAGGAAAAGAGAGAAAGGAATGAAATAAGAAGTAAAGTGGAATCATGAAAAAAAAGAAAGGAAGGAAGGAAGGAAGGAAGGAAGAAAGGAAGAAGAGTAAAGACGAAAGAGATGAGGAAAGGAAAGGAGTGGAGAGAAAGTAGAAAGAGAAGGAAAGAAAAGTAAAGGCGGGCACGAAAGGAGTGAAAGGAAAAAAGAAATAAAGGGCTGGTTGAGAAAGGAAGGAAGGTAAAGGGCGGACTGGGGCACCTGAGAGAAGAAGAAGGAAGTATGGAAAGTGTGCTAGAAAGGGGAGTAGAGTCCCATGGTAGAGGCGGCACAGAGGCAGCAGAGCAGGCCGGCTCCCAACAGCTGCGAGGCTGGGGAAAAAAACGGTCGGGCGAGCGCGCTGACCACTCTTCCTTGCCCGCAGGCTCTCCCAAGGGCAGCAGCGCCCCGTTCGAGGCTGAGCTGCACCTGCCACCCAAACTGCGGCGCCTGTACGGCCCGGGTGGGGGCCGCCTCCTCCAGGGCGCCGCGGCGGCGGCGGCAGCGGCGGCAGCGGCGGCGGCAGCGGCAGCCCCGACCACGGGCACCCCGGGTCCTCGTGGAGAGGTACCGCCACCGCCACCGCCCGCCGCGCGGCCAGGGGAGCGTCAGGACAGCGCCGGGGCCGCGGCCGCGGTCGCCGCCGCCGCCGCCTGGGACACACTCAAGATCAGCCAGGCACCGCAGGTGAGCATCAGCCGCAGCAAGTCGTACCGCGAGAACGGGGCGCCCTTCGTGCCACCGCCGCCCGCGCTCGACGAGCTGGGTGGCCCGGGGGGCGTCGCGCACCCCGAGGAGCGCCTGGGCGCGGCCAGCGGACCCGGGAGTGCCCCGGCGGCTGGTGGTGGCACGGCCACCGAGGACGACGAGGAGGAGCTCTTAGAGGACGAAGAGGATGAAGATGAAGAAGAGGAGCTGCTGGAGGACGACGAGGAGGAGCTGCTGGAGGATGATGCCCGAGCGCTGCTCAAGGAGCCCCGGCGCTGCTCTGTGGCCGCCACCGGCACGGTGACCGCCGCCGCCGCGGCCGCCGCCGCCGCCGCCGTGGCCACCGAGGGCGGAGAGCTGTCGCCCAAGGAAGAGCTGTTGCTGCACCCGGAGGACGCCGAGGGCAAGGACGGCGAGGACAGCGTGTGCCTGTCGGCGGGCAGCGACTCAGAGGAGGGGCTGCTGAAGCGCAAACAGAGGCGCTACCGCACCACGTTCACCAGCTACCAGCTGGAGGAACTGGAGCGGGCCTTCCAGAAGACGCACTACCCGGACGTCTTCACCAGGTATGTGGCCCGGGTGGTGGCTGCGCACAGCACCCGCCGAAGGGCCCGTGAGGGCCGAATAGAGGGGGGTCTCCAGAGTAGGGGGAATTCTCTTTGCTTCCGGGCACTACCCGGGGGATGCTTGGCCAAATATGATCCTTTGGCTCCCCGTGTACATACATACACACACGTGTAGACAGACGCTTGGGCTTTAAGTTTCAGTTGGTGTGGTTTCTTTCTGTCCCAAAGCCCTTCCGCTTTGTTTCCAAATGACAAGTTTTAGAGTCAAACAGCCTCTCCAAAGAGCACCCAAAGCAACCACATTGGGCAGGCACACACGACTGCTCCCAGTGCTGAGGCTGGGGCCAGGTGCTGGCTAGGCACAAGACGCACTTGTCCCCCCTTTTGGTAGGAAAGCAGGCGCTATTTTTGATCCGTGTACTGTGCGCTGTCCACCCTTGCCCGGTGGCCCAGGAGTCTAGTGGGTATTAGTTACGTTGTTCTCAGGAAAGCTGGAGCCCTTGCCTTCGGAGAAAACCTTTTAAAAGATCTGAGGGGTTTTTTTTTTTTTTTTTTTTTTTTTTTTTTTTTTTTTTTTTTTTTTTTTTTTTTTTTTTTTTTTTTTTTTTTTGTCACTTGGGGACTCCTGAAACAACCAAAGAAGTCGGAACTAAGCAGTGGTTGGTGTCTGTACACCAGAAACCAGCCAGAACATTCCCCTGTGGGCCCGGTCATCACCATGCCCAGTACATGACTTTACTGTAAACGGGTTGATGGGGTGGACCACGATTTCTGGAAACGTGGCAGTTAGTAAATCAAGCAGCTGAAGTGGGGGTGGGAACAGGACTGTGTCTCATGGACTAGTGTCCACTGAACTTCCCAATCTGAGAAACTTGGACCGATGGGGTAGCTGAGCCTCGGAACCCCTGCTCATTCAGCCGACCTGGGAGTACCAGCAGGCTTGGAGCCTTTCCCACCCCAAGTCCAAGATTTTGGCTCAGACTAGGAGCCAGGACTGGGGGCAAATGTGAGAAGAAAGAAAGAGACGGGTCCCCCAGTGAGAACAGAGAATGAGACCTGTGAGTGCCAGGCTCGCGCGCTCCTCAAACCCGGCAGTTCCTTCGCAGGAGACGTGTGCAGCTTTTCAATGTGCATTTTCGACGGGGAAAGCTGCCTGTCCTTTTGAACCAGAGAAATCTCTGCTTAGAATCAAGGCCTGAGCCAACTCCAAAACATAGTTGGTCTGGCAGTTGCCAAACTCTTGTAGCCAGAAGCAACCAAAAAGTAAATTTAATACAGGCAAGTGCACTGAAACTTGGTCCTTCTCAGTGTCACTCAGCCTTTCCCTTGTTTTTGAAGACAGAAATAAAACTCCAAGTCAGCGTGTGCTATCACATAGCTCACTGGACCACCGGCTTTGATTTGATTTGATTTGATTTTTGCGTTTATCCGACATGTGTTCTTAAAAAGGAGAAAAAAAAGACAGTGTCGCTTAGCATCCACGTCCGCCCTTTTTAGCTTGTCGGGGAGACTAAAGTACGAGACCTTCCTTGCCCCACCCCCATCCTTCCAGCTCAGCAGGCCTAGCTCACGGTCTATAGCCCAGCCAGGCTAGAGAGGAGTTCAGATTTGCTGGTGCTCTCCGAAAAGGGGAGGGGTGGGACGAGTGTTCAAAAGAAGGTGTTTAGTGAACTGATTTTTTTTCCCCTCGTGCTGAGAAAGTTTCAGGGGCCGACCCGATCCTGTGGGCAGCACAGACTCAGGCCCAGGCTTGGGCAGCTCCACTCCTTCATATTAGGGAGTAGAGAGCCAATTATTCTCGGCGCGCTCATATTTTCGGTAAACAGGTCGTAAGCCGTTTTACAGCATCTTAATGGTTTCCTATTTGCCTTAATTGTCGCAGTAATAACTGCAATAACGGGGTAGGGTTTCAGCTAAATTGACTTCCCCTGAGATGGGCAGGGTTTGTAGTGGGCACTGGAGTCAGGAGGTGCGCAGAATTTTGTTTAATCGAAAAATTACCCCACTGAACTCTTAACAAGCTTAACATATCTCCAGAGGGTAATGGGGAGTGTGACCTAGGAGGGTGAGGGAGGGTAGAAGGGGGGAGGGGGCGATGGAGGAAAGACAGAGAGCTGGAAATGGGGCAAGAAGGGAAGGGGGTATTTTTTTAAGAAGGCAAAACTAAGCCAAGAGGGCAGAAAACAAAAATTGTAGTTGACTGCTGAACTCTTCTCCCATTTAGTGTTTGGATGAAACAGGGCATGAGCACTGTGTGTGTGTGTGTGTGTGTGTGTGTGTGTGTGTGTGTGTGTTTTCCCATCCTACTCTGAGAGACTGAGAGAAAACTCTTTTTTCTAAGTTTGAAGACTTAGGGACTCAAGAATCCACCCCTGTCACACTATATGATACAACATAATGTATAATATTTTGTATCTGTCACTGTGCTGGGTTTTTTTTTCTGTTTTCAATCAAATAGTGGGCACCCTAGAGATGAAGATGGGTCAAACCCGTGGACTTGGGGTGTGGACTGGAAGAGGCCTTCATGAAGGGGAAGGTGGCTGAGGGAGAGCTGCTGGGGCCTACCATGACCTTCTGTCTCAATGTTGCTTTCTTACAGGGAGGAGCTGGCCATGAGGCTGGACCTGACTGAGGCTAGAGTCCAGGTGAGCCCCAAGAAGGGAAGAAAGAGGGCTGGGCTGGGGTTGGGGGTTGCCCTCCAGATAAAAAGAAGAGGATCCAAATCTGAAAAGTAGATCCAAGCACTCACACACAAAAACGACATTTAAAAAGCAAGCTGCAAACTGGGAAGAAGGAGGAGAAGATTTCTCAGTTTGGGAGCTCAAAGTAGTCCAGTACCAAAACATGGGTTTTCTAGTCCCTGAGACTGCAATTCAGCAGCCCCCGACCCAAACCTGGTACCCAAGGCCCCTATAGAAAAAACAATCCACCAGCAGACTTCTCCTGATTGAAATAATGGGATGGAGCATGGATTTGGTTGTTAGACAAATCCGCTCAGCTCCAAGCAGGTATTTGGCTGCGATTAAGTCTCCAATCGGGCTTCATAAAAGCCCACTTAGTGCTAGAACAAACAGGGCCATTTGAAGGCAAAATGCTGTTTGATTTCCCCTCCGCCCTGCACAAGGAGCTAGCTAATGCTATTTGATTTCCCATTTTTTATAGCAATGAGCCCACATTGATCTAATAGGGAGTGAGTGCAATGCTATTAAAGGTGTTTGCAGCCCCATACCAGAGTGCATTTCCGAACCCAGGCCTCATAACCAAAGAGACGATCAACACTGGGCAGCCCCGATGGCCAACAGAAAACAGATGTCCCCGGGTTAGGAGCTGAGTGAATCACTTTACAGTCAAAATCAAGCGCTGATAAAGCACAATAAATTCCATATGGCTCATTTAATACACAACAGCTTCTTGCATTAGAGGGCTAATGATGCGGCTTGTCCCCTCCTTTCTGTTGACACATTTCTCCATTGTCAAACAGAGATGTGACAGCAACTCCACATTTTCAGCTCAGGGGAACAAGTCGTGGGAAAGTTAAATAACTTTTTAAAAGAAAGAGAGTGCCCCTCCCCTTCTCCTCTCCCCACTATTCACTGGAGAAGATGTAATTAAGTGAATATGAATTATCAGAGTCCTTTCGTTTACCTTTGGGGGCCTCAGAGGTATTAATTCAATAATGAGGAATTGCAGGGGACATCTTGATAATTGCAGTTGAGCCAGAGAGCCCAAGAGACAGCCGATCTCTCTTTAGAAAGGATTCCATGTTATTTAAGGCCTCTCTGGCCCCACTTCCCTTCCTTTATCCCTTTCCCTATGATCAAGGAATGGTGGATAGTCTTGTCTAGACGGTTGAATGTGAGAAAGCTGCCCGCCCAGCCTAATCTAACTACAGTCTAACTTTGTCAAGCCTGTGAGTCTTCAAGTTAGAGCATTTCTATAATGCCCACATGGATTATTTGAAGGCTGCCAAATGTTATGGCCCCCTTCCCCCAGAACCTTAAGTAATCAGTCAGTTTGGATTCTTGATTTTTTTTTCTTGTCCTGGATGACTGGCTAGAAGTCCAACCAAGCTTAGCTGCTAATGTAACTCACCCCCAGCCAGGCTGGAAATTTGAAATATCTGAATGTGACAATTCACATTATACTTTGATATAATTCCGTATAGCCCTAGAGTTCATTCTTAATTTTTAGACTCCTGTGCAGTCACAAACTCAGCTCTAAAAATATTAATGCCTTCTGGGAAGAAGGAACATAGCTTCTGAGCTGTGGGAGTGATGAGCAGGTCACACAAAAATGATTTCATGCTTTGGGGGATATTTTTAGATGATGGTGGCTGCCATGTTTTAGGTAAAGGTCTATGTTCAAAGTGCTTCTTATTAACAATTAGGAAAATACCTCAGGATGGAAACCTCCTCCAAGCCTGGAACTATCTTATTCAAAGAACCAAGTGAAAGCACATTCCCCCAGAAAAAAAAAAAAAAAAAAAAAGGAAGGCCCTGTTTGCTTTGAAGATGGGGCAGTCCTGCCCTCTGATTCCCTGTACTTAGGTGGTCCTGCATAAACCCTCCCAGTAGTCAGTGATGTCTCATCCAGAGCCCCTAAAGACAGCTTGTTTTGGACCCCCTTTCTCATTTTATGAACAACTAGGCCTCTAAAATGTACACCTGCTTTTCACTTACTGGAAGCAGTTCCCTCCTCTCTTCCAACCCTATCCAAATCCCAGACCCCAGTACAGGGCACTTACTGTTCAGTAGCTATTTTATTTTTCCAAAACATAAATCAACGAGCTCCCTGCTTCGCTTTTTAATAGAGCGCAGACATTGCGTGGGCTCTTGCGTAAACCTGAAATATGTGACAATCTCGAATGTGCAGAATGTGGTTCATGGCTTGATGCCTGCCTCTGTCCAACACCACTATGTGTTTTCATTTGTTGCCTTTATGCATTCTTCATTAGAATCTTATAAGAAAAGTGTTTTGGCCCCATTTTACAGATTAGAAAACTGAGGTCCAGAGAGGTTTAAGTGACCTAAATAAAGTCTTACAGGAAAGAAGGGTCAGCCCAGACCCAGCAACTTAGCTGTCCCCATGTTTTAACTTTCCTGAGTCTTGGAAGCCCGGGATAGATAAGACACCACTTTTAAGGGCTTTCTTGTCCAGTGGTTTCTGCTGAATTAAAAAGTCTGGGCTCCTTTTCACCCAGGGGGTAACAGAAGGCCAAGGTGGTTCAGGAACAATGAAAGGAGGGGGAGAAGGCCCTGCGTGTTGAGGGAAGGGGTGAGCTAGAGCTAAACCGTCCAGGCCTCTCACCATTTTGCAGGTGTGGTTCCAGAACCGTCGGGCCAAGTGGCGCAAGCGCGAGAAGGCTGGCGCGCAGACCCATCCCCCGGGGCTGCCCTTTCCCGGGCCTCTCTCGGCCACACACCCCCTCAGCCCCTACCTGGATGCCAGCCCCTTTCCACCGCACCACCCTGCGCTTGACTCGGCCTGGACCGCTGCGGCTGCTGCGGCTGCGGCCGCCTTCCCGAGCCTACCTCCGCCTCCTGGCTCGGCCAGCCTGCCGCCTAGCGGGGCTCCGCTGGGCCTGAGCACTTTTCTAGGAGCAGCGGTGTTCCGGCACCCGGCCTTCATCAGCCCAGCGTTTGGCAGGTAACTGCAGCCTTAAAGAGGCTCTGTCCGTCTGTCTGTCCGTTTCTCTTCTACACAAGCAGATGCTGAGGTCAGAGAGGAGGCAGGAGGGGACTATACACATCTTCCTCCTCCCCACCGCAACCTCAGCGACTTTAATCAAATAAAATACTCTCTAATTTCGACTTTAAAAAGAAAAGGAGGTCCTGAAGAGAATGAGTTAGGAGTAAGTAGGAAAGGGGAAGGCAATGGACAGTAACAACTGTGACAACCGGAAGTGTTCATGATAGCTGTACAAAAGTATGGTTTGAAGGTACCCCTCTGCTATGGGCAGTTTGAATGAACAGGTATAGGCTATGGAGCTGGGAGGGCTTTAAAGTCTTACAAAAGTGCTTCTGCATGCCACAGAGCCTGGCAGCGTGAGGGACACACTTGGGGTCCCCTACAGGAGCCCAGGAGCCAGGAGGCCCTTCAAGTGCACTGAACTGTTTCTTCTCTTCCCAGAGTTTATGTTCCTCATCACTTTTATGACCTGATGCCAGCAGTACCCCCATACGTGCAGACCCTGACCCTGGCAGCAGTACAAGACAAGGAAATAAATGAGCCACCTCATCGTATATAACTCCCTTTCTTTAAATGAGCATTGATGAAATAAAAAAATCTGTATAATCACACAGACAAAGAAACAAAGGAGGGATGTATTAAGTTGGAAAGTGCAGTGAAAATAAAATTGAATGCAGCTTCAATGATCTCTCTTTGGGAGAACAAAGAAATAATAGATTCACCCAACTGCGCAGCTACTTAACAAAAAAATTATCCTCGAGAAAATTGAAAGTAGGACTTGAGGCAAAATTAATGTACTAAACCACGAAAATATCTAGCGAGTGCCTTAAAGTGCACTTAAGTGGGGTGACTCAGTTTACCTAATGGAACCAGGGCACGTTACGCCCCCTCCAGGTCACCCATTATCATTTCTTTCTGGAAAAAAAAAAAAAGTCCCGTGTCTCCTTCCTGCTTTCCTCCCCTCCGACAACCAACCAACGCCTGTTAGTAAAACTAGGCGAACCCCCGCTGAAACACCGGAGCTTCCCGAGGTTGGAAGCAGAGGAAGGTGGGGTTGGTACGGTGAGTGAAGAGAGGCCTGGAGAGGAGGAGCAGTGGTTCCAAGAGCCCAGGTGGGCTCTTTTCTAATTGAGGAAATTCTGAATTGGCCCCTGGAGCTGGAGGGTCTGGAGCAGGAACCTTTGCGGGGGCGGGGGGCGGGGGTTGGAAAAACACGCCTGATGGCACGGGTGGAGGTGAGGGCCTGGGGCGCTCTAGCCTCAACCGCAGGTCAAGGATGTTTTGAGGAAGGAGTGAGAGTAATCCCCGCGCCCAGAGTAATCCCAGTGCCACCCGGAGGCGGTGGCGCAGACGCTGGCACTAGTCCCAGCTTAAGGCATTGGCTTGAGTGGTGCAAGGGGCTCCCCAAGCCTGGGAACTATCTGGGGGAGGTGTCTGGGGCTCAAGGAAAGCGGTGGAGAAAGAGTGTCTAGGTGCGGGGCCGCGGGGCGTCCGGTAAGTCCCAGCCGCTGCCTGTGGAGCCGAAATCAACAGGAGGGTGCCCAACATCCCACCCCTGGGCACTAGCAGTTTAGAAGCCCGCAGGAGGGTGGCTGGGCCAGCGCTAGCGGACCGGAAGACCAGCACTCACGGCCAGCTCTTCCTGGGCGAAAGGAGGCTCACACTCAGAAAGAGCCCCAGAGAGAGTTTGCAGCATGGGTCTAGGGTAGTTTCTAGCCCACTTTCGGCACCCCTCCCCCATTAGCTTTTCCCTTCTCGTTTTTTTTTTTTTTATTTTGTTTTTTTGTTTTGTTTTTGTTTTTGTTTTGTTTTGTTTCCCTCGCATTTGTCTCTCTGGTCGCCCACCACTTGCTTTCCCACCAACAGCATTCACTCCAGGAGCTGATCTCAGAACACAGACTTTATTAACTGAAAGCCCGAATCCACGCACTTGGGCCTCGTGATTTAAGATGCGGGGCCTCCCTCTGAATTCGTCCTCCCCGAACGTTTCTGGTCCCTTGAGCTTTCTTTTTCTGGTGGGTGGGTTCTCGGCTCGGGGCAAAACCACCAGCCTACGGCAGCTTCAACCCTGCCGAGTCCCAGCTCGAGCCCTACCAGGGGCCCGACTCCCCCAGCTGCTCCGCGCCCTCTACCCTCGCCACACGGGTGAGGGGTGGCAGGACTCGCTGCCCCGGGAGCCGCGCTCAGTTCACGAGGCCGTGACCGCGCTGTTTGCTCTCCCCACAGGCTCTTTTCCACCATGGCCCCCCTGACCAGCGCGTCGACCGCGGCTGCGCTCCTGAGACAGCCCACACCCGCGGTGGAGGGCGCAGTGGCTTCGGGCGCGCTGGCCGACCCGGCCACCGCCGCGGCAGACAGACGCGCGTCCAGCATAGCGGCGCTGAGGCTGAAGGCCAAGGAGCACGCTGCGCAGCTCACGCAGCTCAACATCCTGCCGGGCACCAGCACGGGCAAGGAGGTGTGCTAAAGGCTACCCTCCACCCTCGCGCCCCCTGGGCGCGCCCCGAAAGGTCACCTCACTCAGCATCACTCAAGACCAAATGGAAACAGAGGACCAGCACACTCCCAAGATGGCACAGACAGAGCGCAGCCGCCTTCGCAGCAGCCTGGATGCGGACAAGGCAGCTCTTGGCGCTAAAGGACGTGACACCTCTTCCGCTGGCTGTCCACCTGCCCCTGCCCCTGCCCCTGCCCCTGCCCCTGCCACTGCCACCGTTGCTCCAAGTCGAACGTCCACTCTCCCATTCTTACCTTACTGAAATTAACGGGGAAGGTTTCTCCCCAAGATGCCTACTATTGAAGTTTAAAAAATTAAAAGCCCAATCTTCTCTTCCTCCGTAGCTTTTCTTTTGAATAGCATTTTGGCGCTCTAAGTTGATTTCAGCGCAGGCCCGGCTAGATGCCAGGGCAAGGGAAGCAAATTCGTATCTGTAAGATAGCTAACAGTGCACTTAAAGGAAAGGGGCGTCTCGTTCTTGTTCTCTTCTTTATCATACACCAACCAAGGTTTTTATATCAAACCAAAGGGAAATACTCTGCTAGAATATGGACTGTTGAAGTCACCAAACTGTGATTATTGATTCTGTACATACCATTGTTATTAAAAAAAAACAGAGCTTTGTATATTTGAAATGTTATAACGCAATTGCACTCAGCGTGGTATGGTAAAAGTTTGTCCTCCTGTAGATTCTTACTGTGTTGTAGATACGGTAGGGTTCTAGACAAATATTTATGTACTCAAGCCCTTTATTTAACTTATTAACGGTAGAGGCTTCGGAAACCTTCAAGATAAAGGCAATGGTACAGTACTTTTGTGTAATGTGTAATTGTTATCACTTTTCCTTGCTATCTAGTGGAGAAGTGTCACGCTCAAAATAAAAAAAAATATATGTTTAACAAAAGGAAGTGTGAATGCGCTATGGAGACCCTGAGGGGACAGTACAAGCCCCTATCCCCCACTGAGACCAAGAGTAGGCTCTGCTGCTGTAGCAGCTCTTGAATTTATATGCACGTGCATCTTCCAGGCAGAGGCCCCTGGTTTGAAAGTGATACTCAAAAGGATATCACAGTGGTGCTTTCCAAGAGCATCACAGAGTTCTGTCGCAGTTGGTGCTGAGGATCCTGGACCAGGGAGATTGTAGGGTGGGTCCCACGGTAGGTGGGTGTATAGTAGCTGTTGCTGACAACCATGAAAAGAGAAATTTGGAATTTGGAGCAAGCGGAATCTTGGTTGGAAGGCAAAGGAAGCTGTTCGTGGAAAGTGCCACGTAGCAAGGAAGTGCGCAGTCCAATATGACAGGTAGTGGCTAGAGCAAGAAGCTGAGGCGCTGGCTTCTGAGGGGGCGGGCTCGGTGGAACACTAGTAGGGAGGGGGGAAGGAGGGAGTAGAGAGAGAGGGAGAGGAGAGGGGGAGGGAGGGAGGGAGGGAGAGAGAGAGAGAGAGAGAGAGAGAGAGAGAGAGAGAGAGAGAGAGAGAGAACACGCTGGAAGAGTGATGGAAAGGCAGCTATGGGTATCTAAATGGCAGATCTTAACTCGACAAATGTCATTACTTCACTTATCTAGACATTGGGAAATGTATACATTAAAAAAAATATATCCAAACAGTTAAGGTTTCGCCAGGAGACCCAAACAGATTTGGCATCTTTCACCCCCTGGGCTCATCCCTCCCGCGGCGGGAACCATAGCTCCCCCCTCTCCGGGACCCTGCCCGCGCCCCTTCGGGTGACCTCTTGGTGGAAGCTCGCCCGCGGGGGCTGGGTCTCGCCAATGCTCCCAGGGTGATGGGAAAGGGAAGAGAAGCTTAATTAGTTTCAATTTGCAGCAATTAGCGCGCCGGACCTTTGGGGAGAGGGGCAGGCGGGAAGGGGGGCTGCGCGGCGTGACTACGGCAGCTCACGGAACAGAGAACCGCCGCCCCGCCAAGACGCCGGCGACCACGGGGGGCGCGGGCGCGCCTTGTTAGCAGGAGGTGGGGAGCTGGGTCCCTTGGCAGCCTTAGCGAAGGTGCAGACTCGGGCAGAGGTCAACACTCCTGGGGTACCATGCCTGTCTGGGGAGGTGGGCAGCCCTCAGGGCGCCTGCTGCGCCCTCGGCACGCCCACGCGGCCCTGTGGTCCCCAGTTCCCGCCTGTCCAAAATCCCCGAGAGCGCGCCCACGAGGGTCGCCAGCCCTAGCTGCTTCTTGGATTTGGTCTGTCCTGTGGGTCATCACCACCTTATCCAGGTCTGGACTTGCCAGGGTGGATCTCCTAGACAGGGACCCGATCTGGGGCATGGGAAGTGGCCACCGACTACCATTCCCACCACACACCCCTTTCCTAGGTTTACTAAGGCCCGGTTGGAACTTTCTAGGGCATTTCTCCAGATCTAGAGTCACAACCCCTCAGAATTGCACAGGCTTTCCCAGAGAAAGGCGTTTTCCTGGAGTGGACAAGGTAGCAGAGTTGCAAGAGAAGCACTAGGGAAGGATTTATTTATTTATTTGTGGTCAATATCACTTTTCTGTCGATACTGGCTTTTTGTTTAGTAAGAAGGCTTCATCTCCCCCCCCCCCCCTTCAGGCTGCCAGTTGGATGGTATACGAGAAACAGTACCATTCTTCCTGTTAATGAACTCCTTTTTAAGTCATTTTTTCTCATTTGACCCTTCCATGGAGCAGAAGCAAATTGCGTGAAATTACCTCCAAGGATTACATTTATTACTGGCCAATGAGAACCCCTCGCCTTGTTTTACAAACTCTTAATCCTATGTGATTCTGATGCCGCAAACAAGCCCGGGCCGGGCCTCCTATTCTTTCAACTTTCCCCAGCTGGAGGGACCTCATTCCGCACTTAATATTCCCCATAAATATCACACGCTAAAGACCCCCTGACTTCCAGCAAGTCCACATTAAACATGTGACATGTCACGCATGACAAACTCTGAGTATCTTTTCAAAGCAGCATTAAAAGCAAAGAAACCAATTTTCTTCTCTTTCCAAACCTCCCCAAGTGCTGAATGATGGGATTGGAAAGAGCCACTGGAGCGTACTTAGGGGGATTTTATGAGATTTTCCAGAATGATTTAATCTTATTGTGAGCATTATTAATGAATGGCAACCCAATTTGGCCCCAATATCTGGGAACTCAGTCACAATACTGGGACCGGCTGACAATGCCCCCCCTCAATCTTAAGCAAACCTCTTCCACCACTGAGGAGGACATATGGAGGCCCAGGGAGTTCAGGAGAGTCAAATTCATGGCAGGACTGTCTCCATCACATTCAGAACCGAACAGCCCAACACCTGTTTTCCCAAGGCCATTGTGGGGTGAGGGGGTGATTGGGAGCCCTGTATGAGCCTCTGGAGGGAAGTTGGAGGGGAAGGGGAAGTTGATTTTTTACATTTTCATACACGTTAGCCAGATCAGGAGGAGACTCCAAAGGCAAGAAGGGAGTACTTGGCATACTATTAGAAATGTTCTGTCCCAGACTACCCATGGACTGAACTGTAGGCAGTAGTGAGGGCAGATATGTTAACTATGTGGTCACAAGAGTGGCAAAAGGATCAATTAGGAGAGGAGGATGATTGTGGGAGAGAATCTCAGTATTAGCACAAAGGTACTGGTATTGGCCCCTATGGTTTTTCTTTTCCCCCATATAATCCCCACCCATTTGGGACAAATATTTGTTCTTGTTAGTTTTTGATTTATAATATCAATACTCAAAGCACCAGAAGGTCTGCTTAGCATGATTTGGAGTGCAGATACTTCTAGAATGGAAAAGAGACTGATGTTAGAGGAGACGGAATTACACATGGGCTAGCCCCACTTGCTTTTAGAAGAAAAAAAAATGTGTATGAGCATGTCTATGTGTATACACAAAAGTGAGTGTGTCTCAATGAAGGGGGTCTTAAATGGAGCCTAAAATGGTATTTTGGAACAGAGTTCCCCAGAGCAACTGCATATTTAAATGACAAGTGGTAGCCTGGCTGGGGGTGGGGCTGGGGGAGAAGAAAACCCCACTACCTGAAGAGGAAAAAGCATTTTTCAAAAGAAAAAGTCATGTTGTCCCTGGACGTTATTAACGGTCCAGTTTGAAGTATACATTTTTTCCTTTAAAGAAAAGGGGGCGATTACCAGTTATACATTAAGAAATGTCATTCAGTCATTTTTATTCATTCTCCGGAAATCTTCGTAAAAGCCTGAATCATACTTGTACAAGCAGCAATTTTGTTAATCCAGGGGGTTATTACTCTGGGCCCTTATTAGGTTCTACACCACTGCCAAGCAATCCTATAACCCTCTCAAAAGAAGTTTACCTCCCTGTTATAAAACCAGTAGTGGTATTTATACTGTGCAATAATTAGTGTATTACTTGAATCCACTAACACGTTCATTTTATCTCTGCACAAAACCTCTAGTCTGCTTATAGAAAGCTTGTGCCTCCTTTGGTGCTGTTAAAGTGGTGAAAGAGTGAATTGAAGGCTGGTTGCACTTTCTCCTTTTGCCTCGCCTTAATTCCCATCTCTTTTTGCTCTCATCCAATTAGCACAGTGTATTAAGCGGTTTATCATCTCATAGTCAGCTATTGAGAGAAACAAGGCGAGCACTTTGCAATAGAACCTGAGCTCCTTTGACACCCTCAGGTACTTACATATTCCACTGCGCTATGAATAATAGAGGAAGAATGGAGCGCTAATTCCCTCATCAAAGAATGCCTTGTCTGCTGCTTTGCTCAACAACACCATTCTGATCAAAAGAAAAGCAATAAAGCTTAGCATAACAAAACGAAACCTACTTATTAGCTTAGTGGTTAAATTAATGCAGAGCCGCTGCTATTCAAAACCAAGGTTTGAAAACAGCCTCCAACAACCTGATAATGCTGCCTTCGGGATGAAGGAATTTTAATCTGAAATTTGAGGCTGGCTCAGATGAGTTCATCTATTAAACTGCTATAAGGAAGCTCTGCCACAAACTGTTCAATTAAGAAATATTTAGGTGAGGAGAAAGAGGGGGAGAGGACAGAGGTGGGAGGAGAGGGAGAGGGGAGGAGGGGGAGGGAAGGAGAGAAAGAGAGAGGTAGATAGATTTAAGTTTTGATCCGGAACATTGAGTAGTGTTGAAGTGAGGGGTCCAGGTTCCTGAAGAGAGATCTGGGGCTTGATGCTTTTCAGAAAACCCTGACACAGATGTAAATCTGTTTTTAGAGTTTCCTTGTCTTTGTAGCTTCGCCCAACTCACATTAAACAGTATGTTTCCAAGTATCTCAGGGTGCTCACTGGTGGCAAGGGCTGGAGAAGTAGTGGGAAAAGGCACCTGACTCATTCTCTTTCCTCATCCTGAACCCCAATCTGTAAACCCTGATCAGCTCCCCACAGTCTGGGCAACTGTCACATAATTGATTTTATCCATATTTTATTTGACAGATTAGAATATTTTTGAGCATTCTCTGTGGATTTTCAACTTCTGGCCTTCCTTATAACCTTTGTATGTAGGACCGTTGAAAGACAGCAAGCTTGGTCCAAGGGAAGCTTGTGTAAGGATCTGCAGCAGCAGCAGGTCCAACGTAGTTCCTAAATTAAACTGAAAAAGTGCTACATTCTGAGTAGAGGCCCTGAGCAGAGCAGGACCCTTTAGGGTACCATTTCCCAACTAATTCCAGTAGCTTTAGCCCAGAGGTTTAACAGTCTTTAAAAACAAAAACAAACAGACAAACCAGACTGAAACAACAAAAAACGGGGCTGGAGAGATGGCTCAGTGGTTAAGAGCATTAGCTCTTCTTCTAGAGGACCTGGGTTCAATTTTCAGTACCCACATAGCAGCTCACAGCTGTCTGTAACTCCAGTTCAAGTGTACCTGACACCCTCATGCAGGCAAAACACCAATGCACACAAATTAAAAAAAAAAAGCAAAAAACAAACAAACAAAAAAACCCCCAAAATACCAACTGCCAGCCAGGTGTGGTGGCTCATGACTTTAATCCAAGCAGAGGCAGATGAATCTGAGTTTGTGGCCAGCCTGGTCTTCACCAGTGAGTTCCAGGACATCCAGGGCTATGCAGAGAAACCCTGTCTTGAAAAACTAAAATAAATAAAAATGTAAAAAACTGTCAAGGCTTAGAGAATGGCAAGCATTTATTAAATATTGGGAGTCCTGGCTTCTCTGGCACACTAGATCATGGGGCGGGCCCACTGTGGGCCCGCCCCTCTCAGCATCACTACTGCCCCCTGTAGACTGTCCCTGATATTCCCTAGTGTGTACAGTTCGCTCTATTCATGCTTCAGCATTTGAACTGAAGGCTGGTGCCAGGGAGCCCATGGAGACAGAGATGGGCGGTATTTCTGAACCAGTTCTACCCAGTGTGCCATCAATCAAGGCATGTCAAGGACTAGAGACCCTCCTGAGAAAAGCGAGTGGGCAATATTCCTACCTTCCAACAAGTATTCACTGTAATGCTTCAACTTGCAGGTCCAACTTTCCATAAAATTCTGGAATCCTTCAGGCACCTGCAGTCAAAGCCTACATCAGGTAAGAGATCCTAGTAAGAAAATGCCAACTGCTGCCATTGGCTGTTCTCTGCAAGTGTACTTCAAAATGGTTTTTATTTACACTGAGTTTGTTTTTAGAGAAAGAGTCCCTAGGTGTTGTGAAACGTTCTATGTAGACTAAGCTGGACTTGAATTTATGGCAACTCTGTGGCCACCTCTAGAGTGCTAGGTTACAGGTATGTGCCATCACTACTTGCCAAAATGTCTGATTTTCTATAGACTTTATATAGAAATAGTCCCTGTCCATAGAATGATTATAGACACAAGGTAGAGGCAAGAAATAAAGTAATAGGTTGAGTCTTTCATGGTTTCTTGAAGACCAAGTTAAGGATTATTTTATTTATATTGAATATAATCACAGCCTCCAGAAATCAAGGAAAATAATATACCTTCTTTTCAGAAAGCTGAGTGAAGGCATAAGCTCCAGACACACACACTGCTACTTTAATATAGTAGCAATTATCAGAAGCTGACCAGGAGTGACAAGAGCACATGAATCCCTTTGTTTCCTAAAGCAACTTGCCTGCTCTAACTTGTGACCAGCTGTATCGCTTTTAGTGCCAATTAACTGTCAGGGCCCCAAACCTAGTGCTTCTACTTGAATTCTGAGTGTAAGAGAAAGAGAAGAGGAGAAAGAGGAGCTGCTTAAGAGCCTGAAGAGGAGAGGAGGGAGAGAAAAGAGATGGCAAAAACCAGACAAAAGAAGACTTTTGAACAAGTATTTCTTTACATCCACTGCTTACCAAGTATTTCTTTTCTAGGAGGCCTCTATGTAGAATGCCTCTCTCCCAGGAGTCATCAGCTTGTCTCTTGGTTTGCGTCCCTCCACCTTCTGCCTTCTTTCCCTCTTTCTGGATCAAGAATCAATAACCCTAGTCCTCTCCATGCTTAATATACTAAAGGACTCAATGCTTCGAATATATAGATAGCTTGCTCAGCATCTTTGAACTGGGTTCTGACTCAGGTTGTTATGAAAGAAAGCGGGCCAAGGTTTGGGAAGGGAATGGTCTTCAATCAAGCTTTTATTCCTTGCTGTCAACTTGAAACTGCACCCAATTAAAACAAATCACTACAACTGGTTTCCCTTTAGAAAACTTTATTCTGAAGTACAAAACACAATGCATTTTCCCTTCTAAAAAAACCCAAATAGGTAAGTATTCTAATGCTGCCATATTGAAATAGTTTATTGATGGCAAGGAGAATGCCATTCTGAAGAATTGATGGAACACAGCAAGCACCAGGTCCTGTTAGCTGCCTCCCATTCTTCTGAATGTAATAGAGTGAGCCACACTGCAATCTCACCAGGGTTTTTGTGAAATGTTAGGTTAAAGTATCCAAAATGTGCTTTCCTGTTGTATAAACCTTCACTCTGAACATTCTACATAAAGGGAAAACATAAGGAATGGGAGTATGAGACACCTGCTCAGTGTTGGACTTTGAACAATTCAATGAACAAATGTGCTTTGTGTAATCTATTTAGTAAGTGCAAAACTTCTACCCCCCCCCACCCCCATACCACTTATGTGAAAGGCAGCACTGAAAACAGTCATGCTTAGAACTAGTAGCTGAACAAGTATTTGGATATACTGTGTTTAATTGACATGTGAAGAAGCAAAATGTTAGAACTCGCACTAGACTCCGCAACTCTTTTTAGGGGTGTCTCTGCTACAGCCTCAGAGCAAACTGAAGGTCACTTAAGTCTCTTAAAGTACCAATTTCTGCCTGCAGAAACCCAGTCCCCAATAAGATAGGTCTTCAGGTACTTGGCAGAGGGTTCGGTGGCACAGTGTGCTCTGAAGACTGTTTGGCAGGTTAAATATTTTTACACTTCCATCCTGGTCCACATCTACACGAACACAACATGCAATCCTCGAAAGAAAAGCAAGATACTGGCGAAGCAGTAAAGGCAAGCGGAGCGCACTCAGAAGCTGAGATCTGGCCAGCTGGCCTCCTGGCTTGCTCCCGGGTCTCTCAGTACTTCCCAGCATAATTGGCGAAGAGCTTGCTGAGGTTCACTTCAGAGTAGCCACTCCAGGACAAGAACTGCTCTGCTATGTTCTTGACTTTTCTGTAGTCCTGAAGAACTTTGGGGGTAAAGAACTGCTTCTTCAATTTATCTAAAGTAAAATAAAAAGAAAAGGATAGTTTATAAAAGGGTAGTCAGGTAGTTTCTTCAAGGGAACTCAACATTTCTTTCCAGAGATGGGGTGCAGGTTTTGATTGCAGATCCATGTCTCTGATGTCCTCATGGGCCTGTCTGTGTTCTTTCTACCCTGGGGACAGTTCAAAGCCAGAGGTATCTCAGAATAGTCTGTGAAAGCCTAAGTTGGCTCTTCTCAGGAGGACAAATCAGGTCAGGCCACCTCTACTGATGTGAACTGCAGCTGCATGCCCATGCACAGTAGGCAAGACGAGTGCCACTCCGAGACACTAGTTTTCCTGTGCTGTTGAGCATATGCACGCACTGCAGTGGGAATCTGGACTTGGAAGGAAGCTATCTTCCCTAGTGCCTCCCAAACCACACTGCCCCAGCTAGCTGGCATCCACACTTTCTTCTAATGTCCCATCTGCCCATTTTGTTAAAGGAAACCTTTACTGAAAGGAGGACAGCTACCTGGAGGTCCACCTGTCCTTTGCGAAGCTTTCTTTTTGTCCACGCTGTGAGAACTCAGACCCAGTGCCCCTACCTGTGTTCCCAGCTCTTTTTATCGATCCATTCCTGGCCTTCCTATTCTGATGATGGCTCTATCAGCCAGAGGAATCATTCCCTTCCCCTATTCTCCCTTCCACAGTGTCTGCTACTTCTGTACTTGGTTCTTTGAAAGGGGCAGCAGTGCTGCTATGTTGAGGTCTAATTTTTTTGGGAACTCATCCCTTCCCTGAATGGTCTTTGTTCAAAGCTGCTCAGGAACTCCATGAGACGTTTTGGAAAGTTTATAGCTGAGGAAACTGAGTAAGGTCACAAAACAGGTCCTAGAGACACAGATCTGAAAATTCAGGTAGCCAGAACCCCCAACCAATAGCCATAGAAAGTCACTTTTGTGACCTCTCTTATGCCACTGCTTGCTGTTCAAGGATGCTGGCAAGGCCTAGAAGTCGGCTATTCCCAAGGTAGGGGCTCAGATACTGCCTGTGCCAAGGTGCTGGGGGTGGGGGTGAGGGTGGGAACAAAGCTTCCCAGCACCTGGGCATAGAAAAGGACCAGGAAGAACAGACGTGAGAGCACATCCATCACAGAAAGCAAAATACTGCTCAAACAACAGATAGACAATAAAGGCCACAAAACCCTGGAAAATGAAAATTCAGTCTCAAGATTTTTGTTCCTTAGCTACACATTCATATTTGTTCACAACCTTTTCTAAGTTACACCAATGCGTTTCCACAAAACAATCATAAGAAGTTTTGTTGAGGATTTAAATGCCCAAAAGGGGTAGAAAAAGAAGCGGGGGAAGGGGGGACACATCGTTAACTGACTATACAAAGACAATTTGAAAGTTCTAATTATCGGAGTCTGGCAATATACAACAAAGGCCCCAACCAGTGTGCCTGCCTCCTGGCAGGCCAGAACCCCAGGCCTGCAACCCTGTGCATGTGAATGACACAAATGCATCTGATGACTGGGGAGAGCACATTTAAAGAGCTGTGGTAATACAGAGCAGGGGAGGAAGAGAGAGGACAGAGCTCCTGATGTGTTTACCTCCTCTGCTGATGGGATATTGACTTTTCCCACTAGGTTGGTTAGAAAGGGGACTATTTACGCTGCCACACAGCAGAGTTAGAATGACAACCAGCGTCACTGGGCTCGCTTCTTCGTAAAAGACAACTGTGACCGCCAGCATATCCCATAGCTGGTCAATACAGCCCAAGCACCGTTTCCTGGCAGTCAGAGATGCAGATAAAAGCTCCCACTTGCTTCCCCAATGAGAGCTTAATCAATAGCATATGGAAGGTCTTTTAGGAAACAGAACTGGATGAGCTGTCAGGCCATATCACAGGAGCTTGGAGGGCAAGGAGTCACTTGTTCAGTTTTCCTCTTCCTTCTTTGGGCACTGGGGCCATCCATGTTAGACATCACATTAAACTGTTACCCTGTTTCTGTCAATCCTACACCTACCACTTCAGAACTTAAGAGAAAATACAGATGTTAAATAGTGAAAGTCAGTTAACGTGGTCAGTAAACTGCTGCCTCCTTTTGCTGTTCTAGTTTTTGAATGCAGTCCACCGGTAACAACATCATCCCAAGATCAGCTGTGGTCAAAACTTAGGACCACACTGCTAACATCTTTTAAGAGGCCAGTCAACAAGAGGCAGGCACATGCAACAATGGCACCAGGCTCTACCAGATACCACTAATTGTGGCTCTTGCTCCACAAATCCAAACTTCAAACATAACAGCAAAATATAATCTAATGACCTAAATATTACCTAGAACTCACTCATCCTTATCCACAAGCACAATAAACCTCTTTCCCTTAGTTTTCTTGTTAATACTCTTTGAGGAACATGCATTTAGTGCTTATTTCCTCTGATCTTTTCTACATGAAGAGATTGCTCATAGTCATACAGTAATTGTCAGAAAATATCCTCATCCCAATCCCTAAGAAAACAAGGTCAAAAAGTTAGCCTGGGTAATGATTCATATATATATATATATATTTTCGAGACAGGGTTTCTCTGTGTAGTCATGGCTGTCCTGGAACTCTCTCTGTAGACCAGACTGGCCTCAAACTCAGTGATCCACCTGCCTCTGCTTCGTGCTGGGATTAAAGGCCTGCTCCACCACTGCCTGGCTTGATTCTACAAATATTTTATCAGATAAAACAGACCACTAATATGAAAGTTTGTTTCTATTAACTAGAATACAAAATTATCCAAGTTACAATGTTTTTGATAGAAGACAAACTAGATCATCTGATTAAATGAAATGCTTGCACCATTTGAAAAACAAAACAAATGGGAGTCATCTCAAAGGAAACTTATTCCTATGTTACATATTTCAGTTCAATGTCAGTAAAGCAAAAATCCTTTTCCAGCTTTCCTCTTTATAAAACCATTTTTGGTCTTAAACACACTGAACTAGGAACCATGAGGCAAAGACATTTTAAAACCTCGCCTACTGGTTATTTTATTTTAATTAAGGCAGGCTTAGGCACACAGGCAGCAGCCGTCTCTGTTCTGAATGTCTGTTTCATTTATTTCTGTGCAAAGGTATCAAACAACAGTCAGTTATAATTGATTCTGTCAGGTGTTATACAGTCAGTCATAATTGTCTCTGTGTAGAGGTGTGTCAATTTACTATATCTGAATTAAATATTCTGTCAATTATGAAATCAGGTAATAATTTCAGTCAGTTTTTTAATTGCATGGCTTCCCACCATAAGGTTCTCAGCTCTCCCACCTTTTCTAATCCATATCCTCCCTCCCTCCCTCAACGTGAGTGTTTGCCTTCAGGTGGGAAAGGCAGGAGCCTTGAGGGGGTTGGAGGGAAACCTGCATGTTTTGGTGCTCTCTGTCATTGACGGCCACGGGAGCTACACAGAGCTGCTGGGCCAACTAGCCTCACTGCCTTTCTCCTACCAATCCACAGTAGAGGCCATGGCAAAGCATAGTTGCCTGCAAGGTCTCACATAACACCTAAAGTTCAAAGAGAAAGACATTTAGGGCCCCAAGTCTAAATGCATCTCTTAAAGCAAGAAATTAAAACATGTAATCTTTGAGTAAATCCATGGCTAGAGAAAAAAAATTAGAAGACACAGTGCCAGGCACACACAGCATGCAATATATTTATCCACCAGCCAATGCCTGGAGGGCCATTCTTGTCTGAGAAATCATTTCCTAGATACTAAAATATTTCTGAAGGCTGAAGAGTCTGTTAGTCCATTATTCATTTCTACTCCTACTTATAAACAATTATCTTCAGTTTTCTTTTTCTTCTTTTTGTTGATACCAAAATACAGCCTTCAAACAGTATAAAATGTCCATGGTTCAGCTCAAGTGCTCTACTAGACTGATTTGACAAGTATTTAGAAGTGTGATTATAATTCTCCCCACTATTGGTCTGGTTCATGTTCAATAAATACAGGCTTGCTGCAGCCTGGTGGTGGTGAACAGTGACCCTTCCCACTTGAAACAAATGGAGGTGCAATGGGGCCCCACCACCAGGAAGGGCTGGCCAGTGGAAGTTTGGAAAAGAGCAGAGGGTGATATAAGGAGGGAGGAGACAGGGCGAGGCGATGTAAAGAATGCCATGTCTACAGAGAAAAAAATAGAAAGTGAGAGTCGTGCCCCTTACCATGTTTCAGTGGAGAAAGAGTCACCTTGAAAGAGATCAAAAATTTCCTTTCAACTAGATGAAGTGATTCTATCAGGGTTGGGTTTTGGGTGTTTGTATTTGTCATGTCGGAAGAAAATTGCCCATGCAGCCCCCTTGCTGAGGTTATAAAAAGTACTGTCAACCATACTGGACAGAAATTTTTTTGGAGGGGGGTGCAGAGAAGGGAAAAACACATTGTGCAAGATCATTAAGCACTGTTGTATAAATAAAGTTAGAAGATCAAACGAAAGAGGGGACTCGGGTTAAATGCTGGAAGACAAGCTTAAATAAAGTTCTAAGAAAAAAGCAAGGCACGCTGTAATTCCAAGAACCTATTACTTCAGACAATTTACTTCAAAAAATAAAATCAGAATGGTAAATGATTACCCAAAAGCAATCATGTCATCATCACTGAGAGATGGAATAAAATAATTTTTTGTGAAGTGGCTGAATGAGAGCAACTTAAAAGCCACGGAGCCTGTCAGAAGCACATTATTTCTTTTTACACCCCGTTTCCCAATTCATCTCAGTGCTGCTGACTAACCTCGGCTCCCAGCAGGTGGAGCATTTAAAATAAATAGCATTTCCTACAAAACGCGCTCCAACTGCCCCATGACAGACGCTTCCAATTCCCGGCCAGCCACTGGATCAGCTTCAGCGGTATCTAACAAGGTGTAAATACAATAACAAGCATGTAATTAAGTGAGCATGATGAAGTTAATGGAGATAATTCATTCCATTTTGGGCTTATGAATATTCTATTAGATGTTATCAGGCAGCTGGAATAGCTGTTAATTTAATCATCATTCAGACCAGCAAAATGTTCTTTGTGCGAGCATAATTGCAGAGAATGAATAATTGATTTGACAATTGTACCAGTGGATTTCAAACAGTTCTGTGCGCTCTCAGAGCAGGAAGGGAGGAGAACTGGAATACTCAAAGCACTGAAGAGGTGGCAGAGAAGCCAGCCTGTAAATTGAACATTATCAGGACACAGATAAAGGACAATTTTTATTTTATCAATGCAACACAATTACATTACAGTGCGCTAGTAATCATTCTGCCCACACTTTAAAAAGGGAAATAAATTACTCTTCATGGGAAAGGACAAAAAGAAATATCAAAACCATTTAGAATCCATTGATATTGGATATTTAATTTTTTGCATTATATTTTATTATAGGAAATATCAAACTGTGTTCGAAATTGCTGGCACATTTAACTCTGTTACCTGCAATCAGGTACACAGATTGTATTTTACACGTATCTCTGTATTACAGCATGCTCTATGAATTACAATGACTTTATTGCAATTTCCTTAAAAACTCTCCTAATGTTTAAAAAAGAGCCATCAATGTGCCGTACAAGAGTACTGTATGTATACCTTAACTATCAGGACTCAGTTCTGGTTACATTCAACAACTAGCTTTTTTTTTTCCTTCCTAATGATTCTATACTGCATTTGAATGGAAAAGTAGCAACAAAATGTTGACCTTCAACAAGCCATCTCCATCATGAAACCAAGTTGATTACGGATCAACTCTACCAAAGGCATAGAGTTCTCAGTTACTGTCCCAACGCAAAACATGTTTGCCTTCCCACCCACAACTGTCACTGTAATTTGTCCAAATTCTAGTATTTTATGCACAAACTTGTAATTTAGTCAAAGCCAATGGGGTAGACATCAATGGCAGTCAAATTTCATGTGAGTGCTACTTTTTAATACACACACAGTCATGAGAAAATGAAAATACCCTAAATATCTTAATGTCTTAGCTGGTGTTCTATGACAGACAAGAGCAGAAATGATTAGCCTAGGTCAGTAGTTTTGAAAGAAGGCTGAGGATTAGGGACTGGGAAAGAGTCAAGGAAAATCTCTGAGAAGTTGGACAACATGTCTGTCCAGTCAAGTGTTCATGACTCAACCCCATTTCCAGACTCTGATCATTTCAACCTTCCTCCAAATAAGAGCCCAGACTACAACTATGTCAGTAATGTCTAATTTCATTTATCTAATATCTTTATACTATTGAAGTAACATGTTCACCATCACCATTCTTCCTGAAGCCCCACCTTTCCAAGTCTTAGGCCGAAAACATGATCTAAGAAGTGCACACAGCATCTTTTTTGTTCATATGCCACTTCTTCTGTTAATTCATACATTGCTTTAATTTCTATTTACATGGTTTTTAAAACTGGGTGCATAAATCCAAAAGAAATATACTTTTTGTTGAGAGGATAACAACAGGATTTTGAATTCACTCACGTTGGAGAATTTACAGGGTAAGTGTGTATGTTCATCAGGCTTGGTCAATCTTGGGAAGAAAAGGTAGCCAGGGGAGAGAGAAAATACTTATGTAATAAATGACCAAATGATTAAGGATTGGCTTCAGAATCAGATTCTGGACTCATTTCTGAATGTCAAGCCTCTGTGTATCTTTCCTCATCTTAATGAATGTATAGGTTGCAAGATTAGAGTGCTTTGGTAGTTTTTGAGACCCTGTTAATGTTCGACAAATGTTAGCCAATGACAATGAACAATGATAGATAGTAAAAGCTATGGGTCCAGGGTAAATAATCATCTATCACAGGTGGGAGGTGGAGAAAGTGTTCAGAATGTAGCAAACATATGAAAAGGGACACCCAAGGGAATGGCTTTTACATTTCCTGGACCAAAGGCTAAGCATTTGCCTTCTTGGGGACAGAGGCTGGCCTTCTTTGCTACCCAATCCTCTGGATCTCTTTACTTCTCACTGGGCCTTTCTGTTCTCAGAGCACATTTCAGGGTCTTGGAATTGTTCTGACCAATGTAAATAGTTGGAAACATGGTTGGACTATAGTTACCTGCTAAGGTAATAGCTAGGAATAAATCTTGGTGAGAGCCTTACCTGTTCCAGTATGGACCAACAATATCCTCTGGATAGATAACAGACAGAGGGTGTTCCAAGCCTTCTCTGATACTCTCCTCTCTCTTCTCTATTTTGGAAGCAGATACAGCTTAAACTGTTCTAGGAGCTCTCAGCTTTTCTTGGGTTCTATTTGTTCATGGATGGTACATAATCCCTCTCTATTTGTATATCATGCACATAGGAGATGTTATGCCCCAAAATGATGAGCTACATTCTTCGTGGAGGAAAAAAAAAAAATCCAATTTTTATTAATTTAAACCAAACTGCTATTCTGGCAAAATAATGAAAGGAAATAGAAGATGTCACAAGCAGACATTTAAATGACTGCTTATCATCAAACCCATTATTCAAGAAAAAACTATGAAGGCAAAATCTGTATCAGATACATTTTTGGGGCTGCATTGACTTTAATGTTTATGTAAAATGGATATGATCTGTATCTGATTCATCAGATATAATCTAAATATTAAGAGCTAGATAGGTGTGGTGGCACACACATGCCTGTAATCCCAGCCCTCAGGAGGCTGTGGCAGAAAAATCATGAGTTCAAGATCAGCATGGAGTACATAACAAGATCCTGTTTGAAAACGAGACAAAACAAACAAGGCATCAACCAAACAACAGAAAAGCAGGAGGTGGGGGTATAATTCAATAATTAAATACTTCCTTAGGATATGCAAGCCATGCATTCACCAGTTAGCATCAAAATGAAGGAATGATAAGGCAATTCAGCTTATTAGAGAACTATCCATTAAGTCTGAAATACTACTTTCTCAGTTAATCCATATTCAGATTCCTTTCTCACAGAAACAAATGCTGCATTGAAGCAACAACTTCTGGGGACAATTCATTACGTGTCAGTAGTCTTCATACTTCATGGATGTATTTCACCTGAAAAACACCCAGTGTTTTCAGGGTGTCAAGGTTAGCACTCTTTCTTTTGTCTTTTTTTTTTTTTTGAGATGAGTTTTCTCTGTGAGCCTTGGCTGTCCTGGAACTCTCTCTGTAGGGCTGGCCTTAAACTCAAGAGATCTGCCTGCTTCTGCCTCCCAAGTGCTGGGATTAAAGGCGTGTGCCACCACCACTTGGTTTAAAGTTAACATTCTTTACCCTCTTTAATTGTATGAAACAATGCATGGTGATCTCTCAGGAATAAATTCTTCTATTAAGCCAGTGGATTTTATTTTTTCTCTTGGAAATCTGAAGACTGTAGTGAATTATATCCCAAGATAGATCAGAGACGTGTCAAACATGATTCTACACTAACTTCATCAGAATTGACCAGATATCTTGACACCTTAACTGGCTGATGACCAAGATAGTCAGTCACGACCCTCCTTTTTCCAACTCTGTCTCTTACTGAAAACTTAAGGTTTATTCAGAGGAGGCAATAGGGGATAGCATCCCACTTTATTTAGCTACTTTAATATTGACATCCTTTCTCCACCACAATTTAAAGTTCCTTAGCAAAAAAGGCTGGGGGCTTTTGAGAAGGGGTGGCCTCAGTGAACTTAATTTGATCTTTAAGGATGCAACCAACTACTAAAGTGGCTTTCTCTTGAAAGAGATGGTCCCCCTTAGGTTTCTTCTTTTATAAGGCTGGCCAAGCATTGACCATATTGAGTGACTCCCAAATGAGGGGTTACTTACTTAAAGCAATAATAAGATATTTGACATTTTATGATTCACATTTCTCATTATAAAACAAAAGTTAACAAACTATGGTTTTGTCAATAAAGTTTTATTGGAATACAACTATGCTCATTGTGTTTATTTTGTCTTATAGCTACAATGGTGACAATGAACAACTGTAATGAGACTATTGGGTCATGAAAGCTAGAGGGTTCACCAACTGACCCTATATTAAAAAAGTCTGCCAATCCATGGTAAAGAAAATTCCAAAGATATAAATCCTAGCTAGATCGTTGTAGTACTGTGTACATACAGATCCCGCTGCTCAGGAGGCTGAGGTGGGAGGATCTGATGATGGAACACAAAACCACCCTAGCAACACAGCCAGACACTGCCTCAAAAACAAACACCTTCCCTAACAAAACAAACAAAGCAGAAAAACCCAAAAGAAACACCCTTTAAAAAAAAATTATAACAATTTTATAAGCTAAAAAGAACCACCAGATTAATTCAGGAAGTAAGACCAAAGAAGCTTTCTGTAAGGCTAAACTTTTAGTTTATGCTTTCTCTAAATCCTCTTTGTAAAGGGACAAAAAAGAAACCTTTTAACATACTATCCAGTTTGCTAATTGTTTCCCCTGACAAAGTCTCACTAGATAACACATCCCAGCCTCAAACTCATGATCCTCCTGCAATGGCCTCTCAAGTCCCGGGATTATATGCTTATCGGCATTGGCCATCTCGACCAGCCCCTATGATATATGTAAAAACAAACAAAAAACACCCAAACCCCACAAAGGTCTCCTAAGCATATTATACAAAATTTCTGTTTTGATTTGGGCAACTGAAAGTCTTTATAATGTTATCTAGTGTTGATGTGGGTGTAAAATGGTGGCGCTAGGCCATGCAATGCAAATTGTTCTGCTTCATATATGTGTTTAAATTTTCTCTAATAAAAACTCTGAATCCTTCAAGTTGTTTTTTGGCTGCTATTAAATAAAGGTTAAATGGTAGTGGAGATAGAGATAGAATACATTAGGAAATGTCATGTTTTATATTCCAGACTCTTCTCAAAGAAATGTGTAACCCCTACAGTAAAGCTTAAGTCTTTTATCTGCTGTTTAGAAAAAGAGGCACTCTTCTGAGGCAGTATGTAAGTTCTTAGACTCAGCATCGTTATTTGTGATGTTTAATATGCACATTTTTAGCTGCCAAGGAAGAATCCCTCTATTGCTGTACATTTCACTCTTATTATCCTTAACATACAGATTTATTTCTTTTTCTTCTTGTGGGAACTTGGTTTGAACACAAGACTTCCCACACTAGCTAAGGTATACCCTCAGCCCAAGGTAACTTTGTTATGCTTAGTCCAAAGCTAATTATAAACTAGATCTTATTGATTTGCAAATTGTTGCTATCCATTTAAAGCTGTGTCATATTTACAACTCAATGATTAAAAGGAAAGCACTGTGTACCTTACACTGTACAGTTCTTGATTAAGTCATGGAATTCTCTGAAGCCTAGGTTTGACCTTGTTAAACAGCCTCTAGGCCTCATTTTGCAGATGGGAGCACAGAACTTCAATGGAGAAGGTAGTAGAGGGCAGGCAGAAATGCGTAAGTCATAATTCCAAAGAAGAGGTAAAGGTAAAGGGGTAAAGTTAGGAACTGAGGGGCCAAACTGATTTCATGCATGTATGCCGCCACACAGGTATTCTGCCCACTGATAGGACCAGCTGAACAAAGGACTTATTTCGATGTTATAAGTGAATGCCATTCACTATAGTTATAAATAGTAAAAGTATCACATCCTCACATTCTTTTTTTCTGTATGTGTACACTCATGTGCACATGTGTTAGATATTATAGACACTCCATAATACTGACCAATGGAGTCATTCTATTCATATTTCCATCATTAAATGACCATATCTTTCACTGGCAAATAACCTGTGTTTTGGCTTTTCTACTTGTTTATTCGGCAAATATTTAGTGTTCTGACTGAGTGTCATGTATAGTTTGTCATAGGGTAAGGAGAGAAACTAAAAAAAAAATAAGCTAACATGCATCTAACATATCTGCTATATTTCTTACAGGTTAGCACCTGAATTGGAGAGAAACATCCATAGGTAAGTCAATACACCATGCTTTAACACCCAGAAGCTTGAACTGTTGCTTCATTCAACAGATCTTTGCTGAGTGTCTATTATGTGCCAGATACTGCTCTAAGTCCTGGGAATACAGAAATGGACCAAAAAAAAAAAAAAAGACAAAAGGCCTGCCTCCATGGGGCTTAATGTCTGATGTTCCTATAGACATGATTAAGACAAAGAGAACAATTCACAAGCCACCATATGAACATAAAGAGGGACATATTCTTTAGAAGAAATGCAGTTCAGAAGACTGAGTTGCTTCTATTATCACTGCAATGCAGCCAATAAATCATCATTCAATTATTCTGAGCAGAGATTGGAGCTATTTATGTAATTTTTAAAGTCTAAATTCTGAAGAAGTGAAGCAGACTTCAAGTATACTGTTACTGCCATCCTCTAAATAGCCCATCTATTGGCCTAAAATATGACTCTCTCCAAAATACATCAAACACAACATATATAGCTGCCATCTGTCCTATAGCCATAGTAGACATCCCTTTCATTCACAAGCAAAGCCAGCAAAGGGGGAAGGGGACTTGAGATAGAGAAAGGATAAATTCCACTTGTGCGATTAAAAAAAAAACAACAGTAGAATAGTGAACCCAGTGGTTGAAAAGTGAAGATAAAAAGAAGAAAACAGTAATCTTGCTATAGAAACCAGAGAATTATGTTCCTGCTCTCCCCCTACTTTTTTTTTTTTTTTGCTTTCACACTGTACAAACTCTAGCACCCTGAACAACTCACTCTCCTGCTATTTCCAGCACTTTAAAGAAACTTTTCAACATTTCTGCTTGACACATTTTTTCAACAGGGAGGTGAAGACAATAAGTAAACAGGTAGTGAAGGGCTATTTAGAGAGCTGGTCAGTCACAGTAATAATAAAGGGGAAAACCCCCACCCGAACAGAATATCCATCCTATGCGCGGCAGCCACCGACGGCACATGACCTCTGACAAACAGTTTTCAGAGTAATTTTAATGCTACTCTGGATTTAACTTGACTAACTGGTAGCAATTGAGCACATCTTTTTTTCTTTCTTTCTTTTTTTTGTGGCAGCAGTTATCTAAAATGCTACAATAACAGCATCAAAAGTAGAATGGTGGAAGATTGGTTTTCCATTGTGCTGCTGAACTGGCATAATGCCCACTTTAAAAGCAATTCGCTGCTCATCACTGAAATCTGGCAGACACGACACTAAATGCCTTGAGGGAAAAAAAGGGACTTGAGAAGGGGGAACCCACTCCAACCACCATGCAAAGGCGGGAGGGGGGGGGGGGAGAAGAGTTCCACAGATGAGGAATCTGGGTGAGAAGAGAAAATTGCCAAATAAAAAAGTTTATAGCATTGCATGCAGACTCCCAACAGGCTGTATTTAATTTGCTAGAAGATTTTGTCTACAGGTCTACATTAGTAACAGCCGAAGAAAACAAAAGCAAAATATATATTTATGTCTGTCTATTGTTCTGATGAAGCAAAACCCAGTGAGTTCCATCAATCATATGTCAAACACGTCTTTCCCGTTTTATTTACCACCAAATATAATGAGTAAATATGTGATAATAAAACTCTTCTTTTTACATGGACATATACAATTTTTCCTCCTGCTAAATACAGGTAATGATTTAGGAAGCTTTCAAAATGTCTTTTTACTGTCAATAAAACTAATTCTATTCCTATTTTCACGTGGAAAAAAAAGGCTTTACAAATGAAAATTCAAATTAAAATTCTGATTATAGTGTAGTGTGACAACACCTGTATTTATAATTTTACTGTCAGCTAGCTTGTAGTGTTTAACAATAGCTCGAAGTAGAAAAGTAATTGGAATTTGTCTGTAACATGCCAGATGACGGCACTGGGAACTTTGCTACACTACACAAACTCGGCTTGATGGCAAAATAACCTCATGGAGATTTCTACAATTCAAAGGTTGCTGGTGTGTATGTGTAGGTGTCTCTCAGGCATGGGACCCCTTCCTGGATTGGAGGATAAGAGTTTGTATTCGATGACAAAACACTGCTCTGATCCTGACTCGTACTCCAAGCCCCTTCCTTACCTACCCTCCAGTCTCTCCCACAGCACAGACGCAAATTTAGGGCCTACATTTACTGAGAAAAGCAAAGACTGGGTAAATAAACAACACCAACAATATCGTGTTATTGTGGAATCAACCCAGTGAGGCACTGTACCTGTAAACCCAGCAGAAGCAGGTGGGCTGGAGCGGAAAGCATCCTTGAGGACAGAAGAGCAATGAGGTGGGGCAGGACCAGATGCTGACAAAGCAAGAGGGCAGGCTGGTAACTAGTCATGTGTCTAAGACTGCAGAGCTGGGAGCACGGGAGACGGTCACACAGTCACTGGTTGTTCAGTAACCACTAGTACATAATGGAGGTCCCCTCACAGATGCCTAACATGTGCTATTTATCAAACGATTAAGAGAAAACTTACACAACCCACCAATAATTTTACTGAGGCAATATGGAGAAAAAAATTATTTAAAGCAGTGTTCTGCTGTCAACTTGAATCTTTCAAAACTTATAAACACACGTTTAATCTCCACACACAACTTGCCTTACTCTAGTCTACAAGTGAAAAGCCCATCTTTTTCATTATCCTAAAGACGGAGAAAAAAAAAGAGCCACATACAAAAGAAAAGCAGAATGACAGTGATGTTTTAGTTTACACTAGATATGGCAACACACACAAACTGTCAAAACTATGGAATGAAAAAAGCTGTTATCAAGCAACTGTCAAGAGAGTCCTCTGAGATTTGGAAATCTTGTGTTTATTGTAACTACTGCACATTACACAAAGAAAGAAACATCCCTCTCCTTGCTCTTGCTGCTAAATATCATGCAAGAGAACACAGGCTTCTCCCTTAGTATTTAGATTAATTTTTCTTCCCTGTATAATCCTGTGCTTGACAAAACTCCCCTCCTCCTAAGGTATCTACAGTGTGGTCAAGGTTCAGAGAGAAACTTGAAGTTCTATCAAACATTATTTCATTTCAAAAACCATCACCACCTCATTTCATGTTGTTAACTGGTTGTCTATCCTGTAAGAGCAGAGTCTCTTAACATCCAAATGCATAGTCTTCACCTGAATGATTTTCTGACTTAGTTCTACAAAGGGAAGCACAGGGTTGAAAAGGCATCGGCACTTACAATAAAATGATTTTAATTTGCAACTCTCTTTCCATCTCCCTATTAATGGATATAACAGAGAAACCTGAATTCCTAAAGGAAAATTACCATCTAACAGGGGAAGAAATGGAAAAATGCAGGGTCAAGATCTCTTCCCATAGTGCATGATATTAGTGGGGTGTAGCTCATTTTCCCATTCCAAACTCAAGAGGCACAATGTCCCTTGTAATCTCACCCGACTCTGTACATTTTATTCCACTTGCCAGAGTGGCTTTTCACCTAAACAGAGGCAGCACCACTCCCAGTGTGACTCTTCATTCTTGTTCCAGGCCCCTCTGGCCCTGCTTAGCCAACTATATGACAATGCCTGGGTAATGGCAGCAGTTGGCCTTGGATTAACGTGAGTGAAAGCACTTTTTAGGTGTTTGCATATTTATTTTCCATACTCCCTTTCCATGCAGGATGTACACTTTGTAAACAAGTGAACAGCAGAACCCTTACTGTAGCATAGCTGCCTGATGTATGGGTCAAATCAAATTAAGACACATTCTGTTAAAAAAGAAAAGCTGTTTGCAAAAGATGAGCTGACATATAGAATCTGAGTCACGATTTGGGGCCAAACAGATTGGACTAAATCTGCTTCTTGCCATTTTGCCAGCATGTTTCTTTGTATAGAGGTAGTAACTTCAGTGCTTCGATGGCACGTGTATCTTCTCAGTGATGCAGCAAAGAAGGGGTCAACGGGTTTTACATGGGTCTCAGTTCTAAATTGGTTACCCAATGCTTAGAACATATTTATTTTAGGGTTCAGTAACCTGGTATGACTCAGTCCCAAACAAAATAAGTCAGTCAACTTTTAACCTGTGGTAAAAATGGCCTAATAGCAATGGTAGTTTTGTAAAAATTAAGGTGACTACCTAATAATGAAAATCTAAGTTCTTCTAAAACAGGTAAATCTTTTGTGGCTTTTAATAGGCAGCAAATTATTATTAATATTAAGTACTAACTAAGGGAAAATACTGGCATGTTTTATCCTGTGTACTTCTTATTGCTATTTTATGTTACATGACCGATTTACATTCATCTCATGCAATGAAAATCATGATGTATGCAATTATCTCAACACCAACCAGTTCTTTGTGAATGAAATTTTATTTGAAGTGAACAGTTCAAAATTTTCCAGGATGGGCTGTAGAAATGGCTTAAAGGTTAAGAGTGCTGGCAGTTCTTCCAGAAGACCCCAGTTTGATTCCTATCATGCATATGGCAGTCTAGAACTATCTATAACTACAGTTCCAGGGGATCTGATCCTCCTCTGGCTGTCATGTGCTGCACAAATATACATGCAGGCAAAACACTCATACACATAAAAAACTCCCATCCAGAGAGATGGCACAGCAGGTAGCTTGGTGACATAAGTTTGATCCCTGGAACCAATGTAAAAAGCTAGATGTGGTGCCAGGTATCTGTAACTCTAGTACCCTCCTTTGAAATAGAATGTGGAGAAGCTGCAAATCAGTTAACCTGGTAGCAAACAGTAAGGGAGACCCTACTTCAACAAGGTAAAGGAGAGAGATGACTTCTAGAAATTGTCTTCTGGCCTGGCTTCTAATAGATGCACCATAGCATGTATATATCCCTCTTCCCCAAATTCAACAACAATGAAATTTTCCTCAGCCAAGTATAGTGGTGCATACCTATAATATCAGCATTCACGAGGTTGGAACGGTTTGTGTGTGTGTGTGGGGGGGGGGGGGGGAGAGGATGCTGCAGGTTGGAGGCCAACCTTGGGTACACAGCAAGACTCTGCCTTAAAAAACAACAACCTTCTCATGTACCCCCCAAAATAAAGGAAAAAAACCCACCCACAGCCTGGTGTAATTGTAATCATACTCACAGAAGGATTACCATATGAGGTCAACCTCTACTATACAGTGGGTTTGAAGCTGTCCTAGACTACATAGCAAGACCTTTTTTTCAAAACACCAAAAATAAAATTCCCTCACAATGTAACCAAATTTCAATGGGTTTTATGTGATAAAGAGCTATACATTGGTGAAATTATGACAATTGGTCCACTAAAGAAGTTTAGAGACATCTGTGACAAATTTGGGAGCATCACTGAGTTATTCTCAAAATTTATAAACTAATAGCATTATGCATATTGTAGTTATGTTTAAAATGTGCTCTAGAACAAGACTGGGCTCAAATCCTGACTCTGCCATTAATTTGCTGGGTGGCCTTGGGCAGTCTCCTTAACCTCTCTGTGCCTCCAGCTCTTCATTTATAACAAGGAACAATGACATTGACTTCCTAGGTCTGATGAAAGTTAAAGAAGATAAAACATGGACCATAATTAGAATAGTGCCTGGTGTTTCACAAATTTAACTATTATTATAAACATACTCATTATTTTACAGTTTGAATCAAGGGTCTCATCTAGAATCTAAGACAAAGGAAAAAATGTACAATACTACTTCCCATCAGATTTGACTTGAGAGGAATATGTGAACAAAGACCCCCTACAAATCTTCTATAGAAATATTTTGAGGCCTTTGGATTTCATGAACATTAAAATGATAATAGAAACAGCCTACATTAAATATACATATTTAGCTCTGCAAATGCCTAAATCTTCACTAAAATTATAGTAAGGGATTTTTCTTGTTGTTTTTGAGACAGGGTTTCTCTGTGTAACAATTCTGGCTGTCCTGGAACTCGTTTTGTAGACCAGGCTGGCCTCAAACTCAGAGATCTGCCTGCCTCTGCCTCCCAAGTGTTGGAATTACATGTGTGCACTACCACCGCCCGACTTAATAGTAAGGGATTTTTAAAGGCACAATAAACTCAAAACAGGAGTGGGAACACCAACAGCAACCCCAGTAGAAGGATGTATGGTAATTTATATAGTGGATCCCACCATATTTTGAAGCTTGCAGAAGAGATAGCTGGAAGGAGGCTTATCTTATGCCACAAATTCCCAGGGCTTATGGAGTAGTAAAGATTGGTTGTAAGCATGATGAAAGCCAGACCCTGGATGTCCACTTCCACACTGTTAGCAGAGTCTGAACCAAGGGACCATTAGGCACATTGTGTCAAGACTGTATTTGAAAGCCTAAGCTGGCCCTCACCTCCATTGCATTCCTCCAATGCCAGTAACAGGCTATTCTTCTCTGGTGAATTTGACCAGCGCATGAAAAAAAGACCTCAAGTTACTGAAAGATTACATCATGATGTATATCAGGAACAAGCAAAGCTTGTTATAAATAAAAGGCACTGAGTTCATTGGCTGTGGTGATTCATGTTTGTAATCCTATCACTTGATGACAGGCAGGAGGATCAAGAATTTAAGGCTAACCTTGGCTACACATTTGAGTTTGAGGCCTGCCTAACCTACAAGGAACCCTGTTTCAAAAAACAAAAGTAAATAGGTATGGTGTTGCAAAAGGCTATAATCTCAGTGTTTAGGAGGTGGGGACAGGAAGATCAGGAGTTCAAGGCCAGTCTGGGTTACAAGAGATGTTATTTCAAAACAAAAAACTCAACCAACCAACAAAACAACCCACCCACCAACCAATCAACCAACCCACCAACCCACCAAATAAAAAAGTAAAAAAAATGCTAATTATTATAGAAATTGTGATGAGGAAATGAGGAAAGGTTTGGGAAAATTTCCCAGAACTACATGGCTCAACTTTCCAAATTGGAAAGTCTATCAGGTAGGCAGTACCACAAAGGAAAACTGTCTATGACAAAGACACACTGCTATGAATGTCCATGCACTGGGTGCAAAGGAAATTCTACAATTTTCTTATGAAAACCAAGCAACCAACCAACCAACATAATGCAAAAAAATTACAAATTTGAAGATTAGGACTTAGAAAGGCTTTCAAATTCTCAGTAGCAATATTGAAAAAAGATAAAACCATATTTCAAAATTATGAAAACAAACAAAACAAAAATCCTAACCTACAAAGCTGTATCTAACTACTGAATAGGCATCAGAGTGGATTAAAGACAATTCAAGACAAAGTTCCCCAAACTTTATTTGCCATGTATTCTTTTTCAGGGAGCTACTGAAAACATCCTTTACCAATCTCCAAAAGAAAGCAAACAAAAATAACACAGAATCTAGAATACAAGGCCCTCAAAATAAGTGCTGCACGAAGGCAATGCCTAGACCGTGGTACTAGATCTCCAGGTGAACAGCTGGGTATCAGGCCATGAAGGCGATTAGCCCAGAAGTACCAGCTATGTGTGAACTAGACTAAGGGCAAGCTTAGAAAGGGTAGGAAAGAATTGGTATATGTCCATACTGGTTACTAAACTACCAGAACTGGGCCATACCTGAATGAGGAAGATAAGTCTGAGCATCTAAGCCCTGCAGGGTACAGATAGGTGGAAATGACTGCACAATGCATTTTGTGTCTGTTAGAGATAAAGAGGGAAATATCAAAAAGAACAGCAGCAGGATTTATAGGTGGTCATTTTTGAAAATAGGAAAAAGATTTTTTTCTAAGCAGCCATACTCAACTTTTATTGCAATTTTTTTCATACAATAAATTCTGATGACAGTTTGCCCTCCCGCAACTCCCCTTAAGTCATTCCCATCTCCCCACCTATCCATCTCCACTTCTTTTCTTTCTAAGTTAGTCATTTGTTTATATATTCATTTAGGTATTGAGTCAGGGTCTCATGTATTCTAGGCAGCCATCCCATTTACTATGTAGCCAAGGATGACCTTGAATTTATGATTATCTGGGAGTACCCCCTGCTCTCTAAAGTTGGGATTACAGGTGGGCATCCTGGCATAGTTTTGGTGGAGCTAAGGATTTAACTCAGGGCTTTTTGTATGCTAGGTCAGCTCAGGGGCTGAAGAGATGGCTCAGTGGTTTAGAGCACTGGATGTTCTTCCAGAGGTCCTGAGTTCCATTCCCAGCAACCACATGGTGGCTCAAACCACCTGTAATGAAATCTGGTACCCTCTTCTGGCATGCAAACATACATGCAGGCAGAAAACTGTGTACGTAATAAATACATTAAAAAAAAAAATCAATCAACCAAGTCTCCTACACATCCCTCATCCCCTTTCAGAGGTAATCATTTTTCCCCATTTCTGTGTTTTGTTTCAGGAGTACTTAGAAAGCCTTATTAGCATTTAAAAATGATAAGAATATCTTAGCTATCTAACACTTGAGGTCACTGAATTTGTGGAGAAAAATGGAGTTTATTAGGTGAACTATAAGAACTTGTAAAGGGACACTTTCAGTCCAGGCTCTTCTGGCTTACAAAATCTTCACTGAAAAGTCAGGTATTATTATGATGGGCCTGCCTTTATATATGACTTGGTCTTTCACTTTTGTAGCTTTCAATATCCTTTCTTTGCTCTGTTTGATTATTATGTGATATGGGGAGTTTCTTTTCTGGTCCTATTTTGTTGTTTTGTATGCCTCTTGTACCTCAACAGGCATCTCTTTCCTTTGATTTGCTAAGTTTTCTTCTATAATTTTCTTGAAAATATTTTCTGTGCTTTCTATACCTATGGTTCATAGGTCTGGTCTTTTCATACTGTCCCAGAGTTCCTGCATGTCCCATTGTTAATTTTTTTTAGATTTAATATTTTCTTTGGCTGAGTGCTCCAATTCCTTTACTTTGTCCTCAAGACCTAATATTCTCTATTCCACTTGCTATAGTGTATTGTTGATGGCGTCCTCTGAGCTTTTTGTTTGACTTCCTGAGGTTTCCACTTTGCGTTTACTTGGCTTTTCTTTGTTTGCTATTAAATTCCAACTTCATCTCTTGAATATTTTTCGGTATTTCATTCAACTGTTTGTGTCTTTGCAGTCTCCATTTAGGCATTTATTTATATCCTCTTGGAGGTCCTTGAACATAGTTAGAGTTGCTATTTTGAAAGCACTGTCTTGTGTATCAGCTAAGTTGCTTTCCCCAGGAGACATTATGGTAGAGGAGACATATTTTCTTGGCTATTTATTTATTTATTTATTTATTTATTTATTTATTTATTTATTTATTTATTTATTTATTTATTTATTTATTTATTTATTTATTTGGTTTTTCAAGACAGGGTTTCTCTGTGTAGCTTTGTGCCTTTCCTGGAACTCGCTTTGTAGCCCAGGCTGGCCTCGAACTCACAGAGATCCGCCTGGCTCTGCCTCCCGAGTGCTGGGATTATAGGTGTGCGCCACCACCACCCAGCTTTTCTTGGTTATTAATGTTGTATTTTTGTGGTGGGACCTACACACCTGGAGTTATGGATTTGGCGGTGTTTTTTTCTTTTGCTATGGATATCTGGTCTCACTTTGGTTGAGTATTTGGATCTTGTTTGTTGTTACTCCAACTTGTCAGGTTGTGGATCAGCTGAATGGTGTTTGGAGTTTGATCTTGGGGAGTTTGATCTGTGTAGTCTCAGGTCAGCTAGGGGTAGATACAACTTCTGGGCTCAAGAGCAGACTTTCTTTTTTTTTAAAATTACTTATTTTTATTTAATGTTCATTGCTGTTCTGCCTGCCTGTATGTTTGTGTGAAGGTAGCCCTGGAACTGGAGTTACAGACAGGTGTGAGCTGCGACGTGGGCACTGGAAATTGAACCTGGGAACTCTAGAAGAGCAGTCAGTGCTCTTGCCTGCTAAGCCATCTCTCCAGCCCCAAGAGCAGACTTCCTTTATGTTTAGAAGATTCCCACTGTTGATCTTCAGAAATCTGTGGAGGGCTTACCAGGTTCTACATGTGGTTTCTGGGTGGGAGGGGCTAAGGTCATGGTGACAGAGGCTATGGTCACAGTGGCAGTGCTTTGCAGAAGTAGGGTACAAGATGCTACACAGTCTTTAGATGGAGGTGGGTGGAGGCCTGGCTTGGGGCCTATCTGGTGTCAAGGCCCTAGGACACTATGAGGTCCTACAGCATTTTGGGTAGCAGCCTGGTTCTGGGGGTGGGGTAAGAGTCACCCTGGGACTGAGGTTGTAGAGTGGGTTGGGTGGCTGGAAGGCAGGCAGGAAGACTGGTTCTGGTGGGGAGGGACTCCCTGACCAGGGTTGAGGTTAAAGGACTCCATGCAGTTCTGAAACAGCAGGGTAGGTGGGGTGGCTAGAAGGCAGTCCAGTTGACTGTCTCAGGTGGCCCCTACCTGGGGTTCAGCAATTTCATTCTTGCAACACTCCCCAATTTCAGCTTACTTTGAGGCCACACTGCCCTTCCAAATGGTCAAGGGATGTTCTAATTATTAAAACTAATTATTAAGTCTAATTATTAAAACTCTCAGATCCCATCAGTCTTACATATGCTAGGCAAGTGCTCTACCACTAAGCTACATCACTAGATTCTCAGGGTTTTTTTTTTAAAGTTAAAATTAAAAACAGAATTGCAGAGTAAAGCAATTATACTGGAACACATTTATCATAATATTTAAAGAGCTTAAATGTAGTATAGTAATGTACGTTCTTATTAAGGCATTGCAGATAAAATGTAGTACTGTGGCAAGTGAAGTTTCAAAGCGATGATGAATACATGTGGTATTTCAGTTATCTGCAACAACTGTAATGTGAGCTGAAAATGTCCTTGATTCTACTGGTGACTAAGTCACAGATATTTTGAGGTCTCCATTCATATTTGAAGAGAGTGCTAAATAACAGTTAGAAGATCAATGAAAATACAGGCACATTTCATTTCTCCCACTCCTGACGATGGACTCTTTAGGTCTAGAGTTGCAGTTCCCCAAGTATGGGGGTGGGAGGGACTGCCTGGGAGACTCTGAGTCCCATTAAGGGGTTTTCCAGGATCAAAATGTTTTCACAAAGTATTCTAAGACACTATTAGCTTCTTGGCCCTCATTCTCTCATGGGTCTACAGTGAAATTTCCAGAAGCTTCCATGATGTGTGCTGCTGCCATAAACTGAATGCAAAAGCAGAGATGAGACATTAGCTGCTTTCTGTTAAGCCAGAAAGTTAAATGGTTTACAAAGATCTAAAATGACATTTATCTTTTACTCCTCTGTTTTGCAAACCATATATATCCATGTATGAATGTAATAAGTTTACTGTGTTAAAGTAGATTTAATAAATAAAACTCTGTGCCACAGATACATAATACAATTGATTTTCTGTAATATTAAATATGCAAAGACCAAAAGGCTATTTTCCTTGTGGTCAGAAAAACATTGTTGCTGCATTTACTGTTACTAGTTTTCTTTGAATTGACAAAACACTACCTATGTTTTCCTCAGCACCACCTACAACTTTACCAACTCACTCTACACATCTACCTTATTAGCCAAAAATGTCAACCTACTGACATTTCAGACTGGAATATATGTATTTAAGTTCAGGTTCTTGTTAAACACAGGGTCATACACTATAGCCCATGGCTGACATGGAAATCATTCATTAATTCACCCCTGCTGTATTCAAACTTAGGACATTCTTCCTGCCTCAGTCTCCAAAGTGTTGGGATTATAGGTGTGAGCCAGCTCAGTGATTCCTTACTGTGTGCCCATTATGGGCTTTGACAAAGAACTAGGAACTATGTCTCAAGTCTTTATTAAACTTTCCCTTGGAGACAAAAATCATCCTGGTGGAGAACCAATGTCCTCCACATACTCACAGAATTACCATCTCTCTGTTACAAAGGCCCAGTTTTCATGTGTGTCCAATAAATATTAGGACACCTTAGGGAGAGAATTTTTCCTGTCATGAAAATGAGAGTGATTACTTTTCACAAATGAGATACCTACTCTTGGAGGATTAATGAGAAAAGAGAAAATCAGAATGGAGATGCACTGTGAGATACTCAAGATAAACTGGGCCCAGGAAAACCCATTCAAGCTCTCAATTTATGATGTCTTGCTTGCTCTAAAAATGGGATGGGCACTGCCAGAAGAGGGAATGGTAATGAAAGAAGCTGAACAAGATGGTTTTCTTTTGGTCACTGACAGAAGCCAATATAATGCAGAGTCACTCAATAAAGACGGAAACTTCCAGGGAAGACTCCTGACTAAGTGAAGTCATGAAGAAAGCAAATGTGAGTAACAAGAGGAGAAAATTACTTGCATTGAGTAGACAAGTCTGGAGAGGGAGTAGGCCATTATAGGCTTTATCCTGGGATACCTCCAAGGAGGAGGAGGATCCACTAGAGATGCACAATGACAAAGGTCAAGAAAAAAACCCTGAAGGGGCTAGAGAGATGGCTCAGTGGTAAAGAGCATTTGCTGCTCTTACAGAGCACCCAGCTCAATTTCTAGCATCCACATGGGTGCTCATAACCATTAGTAACCTCACTTCCAGGGGATCTGATGTTCTCTTCAGGATTCTGTTGGCACCTGGGCACGCACATGGTGCACAGACATACATGCAGGGAAAACACACACACACCCCCAAAATTTTTTTTTTAAAAATGACCCAGAATACAAAAGTGAGCTGCTTTTGTATGGACGGATACAGCTCAAAGCTGGTGGGGACAAGCTCATTAGAAAACTCAGAGTAAGTCCCTTAATAGTATCACATGTTTTTACCAGATATGCCAACAGACATTATCTACTTGCTCTCTGGTGGAAATAGAAGCGTCTTTGTTTACTAAGGCTCCCTTTCCACCACCCAGGGCATAAAAGAATGACAAGAAAAACAGATGAAGAACTTGATACCCTGTCAACTACATCAGCTAATTATCACCAAGCAAGCTGTCAATCCTGCAAGCCTGCTGGCTTTTATAGATTCCTTGGCTTCTCAGAAAAAGTTCTTTACAAAATTCTCTCACTTTGTCAGAACCAATGAGAAAGATTTATCAGAACCTGGGTTATATAAGAGTAAGCTGCAAACTTGTGGCAGCCAGGTAGGTAGAAACCATTTTCTGACTGTTGGACTCCTTCCCTATCCATATAGTGAGTCCCTACCAATTAGTTTGTAAAGTGATGCTGCTGGTCTTTGCCAGGGATTCAGAATTGGTTTGGAGAAAAAAAGAGATCCTTTTTTAGCTCAGGTTTCTGGTTCTTGGAACTACAGGATAAGCATTCGGAGCATACTGTGGCCATGACAAACACAAAAAAAATCTAGCTTCCACAAAAGAGAAAGGGAATAGGATGATATATATTCGAGAAAGTGACATGGGAGACAGAGACAAAGCCAGGTGGTTGTCCAGGCCCTGCATTCCAAGAATCTCTGGACTCTTCTTTTTCATTTTATTTTATATGCATGTCTGTGTGAGGGTGTTGGATCCCCTGGAACTGGAGTTACAGACAGTTGTGAGCTGCCATGTGGGTGCTGGAAATTGAACCCGGGTCCTCTGAAAGAGTAGCCAGTGCTCTTGACTGCTGAACCATCTCTCCAGCCCTGAACTCTTCTTTTTGGTAATAATCGTTGCTTTTTTATTCTTCTTCTTTTTAAAGATATGCCTCACTACATAGTCCAGGCAAATCTTCCTACCTCAGTTTTCTGAGTGCCAGGGTTACACGTTTTCGTTTTGCTTTTTGAATTTAATTGAATTTTAAGAACAGTTTGTGCCCCATGTGATTGCAATTTCAGTATGTGTGACTGGACCCTTTTGTAATTCTGATGAACAAGCAGGAGATGGACACCCCTGTGCTTCATTCCCAAGTACATGACAGTCTATGTTGTAAGTGTGTCAGGCACCACTGGCTGCACAGGATCCAGAACAAACAGATGCCCCTAACTATGGGACATTCAATAACAGAGAGGCTCAAGATTGAACAGACTCCTAACATTCTTCATATGGCCATCCTTTTCAAGTGGAACTTCTATGACTCGGGTCCTCTGGAAAAGCAGCAAGTACTCCTAACCACTGAGCCATAGTCCCAGACTCTCTTGTATTTTTACCCCAAGCCTTGGACAATGGCTTTTATGAGCTAGTTCACTCCAGTGCCGAGGGGCACAGACATTGTTTTTGTACAGGTAGGTGTTAATGAAATCAAACTGGTTTGTAGCTAAGTTAATTTGCTGAAAATATATGAGCAAAAGATTAACACGAGTTAAAATAATATGCAAATATTAAAAAGCTCTGTTTTTTAAATCCATATCCATATCTACTTAAGTATGTATCTTTTGTGTATGTCTACCAGATGCCTTAAAACACAAAACTACACTAGTGTTCTTTCTAATTACTTATATACTTACAATTAATTACATAAGTATCAAGAATCTTAGTAAAACATCAAATGGTAGGCTGTTGTTAGTGTGGAATATTCCCCAAAGGCACATGTGCTGTTATAAAGGTTTAGCCTTCAGCTTGGTGCAATTGGGACTTAGTAAAACCCAAGAGGTGGAACCTAGTGTAAGTTCTTTTTTTTTTTTTTTTTTTTTTGAGACACATTCTCTATATAGCCCTGGGTGTCCCAGAACTCACCATATAGACCAGGCTGGCTTTGAATCCAGAGATCTGCCTGCTTCTGCCTCCTGAGTGCTGGGATTAAAGGCGTGCGCTACCACAGCCGGCTTAGCATAACATCTTGATTAATAAGAGGGAGTGGTGTGCTTTTCAAGGTGCCTGTAGGACTTCAGCCCCTTCTTCTTCTTCTTTTTTTTTTTTTTGTGAGACAGGATCTCATATAGCCCAGGCTGGCTTGAAACTCACTATGTAGTTGAGGATAAGCTGCTTATTTTTGATCTCTGTCTCCACCACTTGCATACTAGCATTATAGATATGTGCCATCATGCTGGTCTATACGGTGCTGGGATTGATCAAACCCATGGCTTTGTTAAACATGCTAGGAAAGCACTCCGACTGAGTTATATCCATAGCCCCTTCTCCTCATGTTTTTCTTTTCTACATTTCAGCCAGGAGGCAAGTAAGTGGCTTGGCTTTGCCACCCACTCCACCATGCTGTCCTGTTCTGTCACAGGCTCTGAAACAAACTGGCCAACATGCTATAGATTAAAATTCTAAACCTATGAGTCAAAATAAACCTCTTCCAAGTTGATGTATCTCAGGTGCAAAGCTGACTAATTTACTTAGGAAAAAAATAAGTTCAGAGAACAGAACAGCATAACATGGTGGTTTCCTTTTTCTCTGTGTGCATATATGCATACTATGATTAGAAGTGCATGGGTCTGCCTATTTTCTCATCTCTGATTTCAACACACTTTGCTCCAAGTGGCGGATAAAGCATTCTGCTACCTTTACAGAAGTAAAGGCTCCTCTATTTTTAAAAAATATTTTTGTTTGTTTTTATATGTATGAAGTGTTTACCTGTATGTATGTATGTATGTATGTATGTATGTATGTATGTATGTATTGCAACATGTGCATATTTTGTGCCCTTGGAGGTCCAAAGGTAGCATGTGATCCCCTGGAGTTGGAATTACAGATGGTTGTGAGCTGCCATGTTAATTCTGGAAACTGAACCCAGATGTTCTGCAAGAGCAGCCAGTGCTCTTAACCTCTGAGCCATATCTCCAGCTTCAAACATCCCTCTTCTACATAGGACCCTCTCCACCATTAGATTATAAATTCTTAGACACAGACACTATCTTATTTGTCTCTTAGAATAAAATATGGAGTAGAGAAGATATTTAATAATATTTAATTGTCTTAGGGTTTCTATTGCTATGAAGAGACACCATGACCATGGCAACGCTTATAAAGGAAAAACATTTAATTGGGGTGGCTTACATTTTCAGAGATTTAGTCCATTATCATCATGGTGGGACATGGCAGTGTGCAAGCAGACATGGTGCTGGAGCTGAAAGTCCTACATCTTGATAGGCAGGCAACAGGAAGTGGTCTGAGCCACTGAGCATGGCTTGAGCATTTATGAGACCTTAAAGCCCACCTCCACAGTGACATACTTCCTCCAACAAGGCCATACCTCCTAATAGTGCTATTCCCTTTGGGGGCCATTTTCTTTCAAACCAACACAGAGAAGATGCTTAATACATATTTTATGAAATTAAATAAAGAGATAACCACAGAGTGAATCCAGATTCAAAAGAACCACACTGCTAATGTCCGGAAAAGAAAAAAAATGTAGTCAATCCCAGAGAGAAAGAGTTTACTAATAGATTCTTCTTACATCCCACACTTAATTTGATGATGTATATTGAATATCACACTTTACCTTTTATTGTTAATTTAATTTCTACATAGTAAAATCCAATTTACTTGGAATAAATGCAGAGAACTAGGCATTTTGTTTCAATCAGCAAGATGGCTACTAAGCTGCTATGGTTTGGATATTCATGATAGAATGAGAGGTGGTGGGATAGTAAAGAGGTGTTTGCATTATGGAGGCAGTGTGCTCTTTCCACTGTTGTAGGACAGGGTCTTCATTCTTGTGGAACTTGATTGTAAGAAGCTTACTATTCTAGTTTGCTTTCCTGTTGATGTGATAAACACTACGACAAAAAACAACTTGGGGAAGGAAAAGGTTTCTTTGGCTTTTACTTCCATCACTGAGGGAAGTTAGGACAGGAACCCAAGAAGTAACTGAAGTAGTAACCATAGAGGAATGCTACTTACTGGCTTTTCTCTTTCTAAAGTTCTGGGACACCTGTCCAGGGATGGTAGTACCCACATTATTTACCAATCAAGAGGGTTCCTCACAGACATAGCCACAAGCCAATCTGATCTGGGCAATCCGCTAATTGAGACTCCTTCCTAGGTCATCTGAGTCATATCAATTTGACAATAAAAACAAATCAACCCAGACGCCCTTCATGTTCTCTTTTCTGTATATAATCACTCACCTTTCAGCCTTTTCACAATATCCTGAGGCCTCTGCTAGAAGCCAATCAGATGCTGGTTATGCTCTTAGACTTCCCATTATTCTTTATCTATCACTCAGCCTTAGGCATTCATTTAGTGCAGAAAATGTATCAAGAGAGTTAAGCCAGGTATGGTGGTGATGGCCTTAAAGGGTTGTTTGATCCCCCAGAGGGTAATGACCCACAGGGTGAAAACCATTGCTATATGCCGCTGCCTTGCTAGCATATCCATTCCTTCACTGGCGTTAAAACCTACTTCTTTGGGATCCCAGCATATATTAAAAATGAGCTGAAATATACAGCTTTGTGAACTGTGAAACTACTGGATTCTTGGATTTTCCATTTACAGCTAGCCATTGTTGGATTAGCTGGACTGCAAGTCATTCCAATAAATTCCCTTTAGCAGCCTGAGTGCTGGGATTATAGTGCAAGCAACCACGTCTAGTTTATACAATCACTTTTGTGAGCCATAGTATTCTATCATTATGAATACCTATGACTATGGAACAATGAAATTTTCTAGGTAGAGTGTCTCTCTCCTCTCCTCCTTTCATCCAAAGGATTAGGCCTTGCAATGCTGTCTAGTCTCAGAACTATCTGAGTAGTTTATATAAAATGAGAAGACTAGTTCTGAACCTAAATGCAGGAGTTTGTATTTTAAACTATTTTTTAGTGGGCGGGGTCTATATATGTTGCCCAGGAGGCTTAAACTCATGGACCCAAGTGATTCTCTTGCTTCAGCCTCCTGAATTTATAGTGCATAGCTAGCTCAGAATTTTAAATGTATGCACAAAAGAACTGAAAAACAGGATAAAGTGGACAGGTAAAAGTGGTAACTGTGATTGGAGTTTAACTGTTGAGACGTTTATTCTGCAGAAAAAACGAAACTAGATACTGGGCAACTGTGCTGAGCAGCTCTAATGGGATGCCTGTGACCCGGCATAGTTCATAGTAAAAGGTCCTATCTAACTCATTCCAAGCACAGCCAGTAGTGTCCAAGTCAACAATACACTTCCTGTGGAGAGCTGTTAATATCAACCCTTCATAGTATGACCTGCATGCATCTATGCAGTCTTAGAAAAGGAAACTTGAGTGTGACATAAACAACAAAAGCACTACAGCCCCTTAATGGTCAGCACACAAATCATTAGTCAGGTGTCTATATACAATGAGACTAGGCCATTAAGGATTTGACATTTCAAGAAGGGGTGTATGAGAGAGCTGGGGGGTAGAGGATGCCCATTACAGTTTGTTCTATATGCTTCCCTATTGTTTGGATCTTCTATCACAAACACACACTGATACAGTATTTGTACCTAAAATAGTTTCAAATGTTTGATTTTTAAATGGAAATAAACACCTCTCATTCTATGAAAGTTCTTAGGCAGCTGGACCATATCACTCATGGTTGTCCCAGATTTACTCCATTAGAGCTGTTCTCAATGACAATGAAACTAAAAAAGGTCACTCCATTAATCATGACATTTAGAGTACAAGAAAAGGAGCCACCTTGCTTATTTTCTGGAATACAAAAAATTCAACACCAAAATGTTATTAAATCGAGTTAGTATTATCAGTAAAAAATATGCTCTATTTCCTATTATTTATGAAGCCCTATCCTTTTCTTTCTTACCAATTACATTCCCTATCATTTCCAAAATATACAAACTGTTTTCAATCAACAGATTTCTTTATTATAGTGTGCAGCATGCTTGTTACTGCCTCTTTTCTATATTGAATCCTTGATTGGACAAGCATTTTGAATTTAACACGGACTATGATTGCACATATCAAACAAATTAAGGCTGTCAGTCTCTTTTTGGAGACCATCCTTTATACATACTACCACTGAAGAGCACCCTAAGTGTATTTGCTTAGGAAAAATGGGGCAGGAGTGAAGAAATGATTGCCATTGGACTTTGCCATGTTATCTAGCTGCTCTTATGAACATCCACTCAGGTTACTACTGTCCTTTTAAAATGCAGTTTAGAACTCCAATGTTGAAACCTTGTTGTATGTAGTGTTTTACAGCATTAAATATTCTTCATACTTAAGAGGACATGCTATAACCAAGGACAACAAAATAGAGAGATCAGAAAATAGGCTCAGAAGGCCAGCCTGGAGTTCTTTGATAACCTGTTTTGGGATAAGATACATAGTGTTGTGGCACTGGCATTCTTCTTAACCCTCCTCCTGCCTATGGAATGAGAGTAAGATGCACAGAAGTTGTCTGATGAGGAATCTGAAGAGACTTTCTACCAAGTGGCAGTGGAAATAATCTATATTTTATTACTAGTTTTGGTTGGCACGCATGGTTTAAAATTCAATCAACTGTATCAAAGTGTTTTTAAGGGCTAGCGAGATGGCTCAGTAGTTAGGAGCACATGCTACTCTTGTAGAGGACCTGAGCTCTCTTCCTAGCACCCATGTTGAGTTGCTCACAACTGCCTGTAACTCCAGAGAATCTAAAGCCTCTGGCCTCTACAGGCACCTGAATTAATGTACACACCCAGATGCAGACACATACCCCTAAAAATAATAAAAATAAATCTTAAAAAAAAATTAAAGGTTAGGCCGGGTGCTGGTGGTGCACTCCTTTAATCCCAGCACTCAGGAGGCAGAGGCCAGCCTGGTCTACAGAGTGAGTTCCAGGACAGCCAAAGCTGTTACACAGAGAAACTCTGTCTCGAAAAACAAAACAAAACAAAACAAAAACTTTTTTAAAAAAGTTGAAGATGTTACTTGTGACTTCTAGTTTTAAAATAAGTATGAGAAATAAAACACTTCATAATAAGAAATACTAAAACATGACCTAAATCACTTAAACCTCACTGAGACATTATTCCATACAGCGGTGACTTTGCCAGCTTATAAGGTATCTGACAGTCTGAGAAGCTGTCTCATTTGCATTGTCAACTAAAGATAAGAATACTGAGGCAAGAATACTTTCTTGTTATTTTCTTTTTTCCTCATACAGGTTTCTCTGTGTAGCCCCAGCTGTCCTGGAACTTCATTTTTTAAAACAGTTAGGAACCACTTTTATTGAGACAGGGTCTCATGTATCCTAGGCTGTCCTGAAATTTACTATGTATCTGAGGATGACCTCTGATTCTCCTGCCTCCACCTCCAGAATACTGAAATTACAGATGTGTGCTACCACAGTTACTGGGGATGGAACTCAGGGCTTTGTACAAGTGAGTCAAGTACTACACCAGCTGAGTGATGTTCCTAGCCCTGAACTAAGGATTCTTTTAAAAAATGTGTTTATTTTTATTTCATGTGCATTGGTGTTTTGCCTGCATGTATGTCTATATGACGGTGTCAGATACCCTACAACTGGAGTTACAGACAGCTGTGAGCTGCCATGTGGGTGCTGGGAGTTGAACTCAGGTCCTCTGGAAGAACAGCCAGTGCTCTTAATCACTGAACTATCTCGCTAGTCCCCAATCTAAGGATTTTTAAAGAAAGGACTGCACATTCAACTTTAGAAACAATGAAAAGAAATTGCAAAACACACGGGAGAAAAAGAAAACTTTCCTGGAATTAGGAAAATAAAGTAAATTTTAGAGCAAACAATTAGAGCAAAGGCTCTTTATAATAAAGAAGTGTGGTTATATGATCATCTTTGACATTTTCCCCACGAACTAGGAAAGCAAATACATTTCTTTGCATAACATAGTCAATAGAGAGCTGCATGGAAAGAAAGAGATATATGAAAACATACAAGGAGTTATATGAGGAGGTGCTTAGAGGGCTAGAGAAAGATTCTATAGAAGGAGCCACATTTGAGCTGGAGTAGCATGGGTGAGACTGAAAAAAAAGATTAGAAAATAGAAGTTTACATTAGGAAAAAACATACCCTCCATTGGCCCCAGCTTGCCTTGTTATCAGTATTTTAACACCTGGCAGTAACACAAGGGGTTTTTAGTGCTGTGCACAGGTCTAGTATACACAGAACATACGGATCTGAGTGTCCGATATTTAGTCATATTGGTCAAATACTCCACTGAAAATTTTAAGGTGGTGAATCCTTCCTTCACTGGATCAACCTACTGTGAAGGGAATGACAAGGTATTTCAGTGATTGTGGGGTACACATTTAGTACAGACAGTTTATCATCAGCACAGACTTTCAAAGCAGGAATATGTGTTACTGGTCTCATGTGAATCTCATTGGGGCTCTGTATCTGAATAGCAATAATGCCTGGTTGTATTACCATCAAGAGTTGAGATGAAGTGGGAAGGGCCTGTACTTCTGGCACATAGTAGGTTCTTGGCTAAGGACAGCTACAAACCTCATGTGCTTTTTTGATACACGGACTGCCAACGGACTTAAGGCCTGAATCATTCCCTTTCTTCTTGGAGGAACTATTTTCTTGTGAGGAACTATCCAGAATAACATTAAATGAATGAGTGACATAAAGCATTTTGAAAAATCACAGTATTTACTAATATTGTCCATAAATTGAAGCTAGAGATTTCATGATACCATGTTGTAAAAAGACCTGAGGATTTAGTTGGTGTCAATTACATAATTCTGGAACTTCTTGTGTACCTATTATATGCAAGGCAGTATGCTAAAATAAGACATAGGTATGTCAGTATGACACACACACACACACACACACACACACACACACACACACACATAAAATTCACCAATTCTAGGATATATATAAGAAAATGAGAATTTAGGTAAAAAAATAAATCACACTAGTTGTTTGTTCTAAATTTTATTGAACTACAACTGACAAAGAACTCGCCAGGATGTTGAGTTCTTCACATATAGTTAACACATAAGTGATATATAACTTCATGTAGGATGGAATTATCCTAAGATACTTATTAGCTGAAGATCTGTGAGGAGCTGGTGGATATTTAGAAGAATCTAGCAAGAAGGTAGGTGTGTGTCTGTTATCAACGGTTTGGGGAGGGGCTGCATTTTCTACTTTACCACCAATCAGCATTTCTAGTGATCTGACATCCTGATACCTGATTCTCAGAAGTGGTTGGGTTTATAGGCCACCCACCCTCTTTGTTAGACTGTTATGCAGAACAAATTTCATTTAAATGGCACCTAGGGAATTCTCTAACAGCCATACAAACCTTTTCAAATACCAAGTCTTTTAGATCATGAAGGCTGTAGTAATGTGAATTAACCTCTATGTTGCAAGGAGTTATTAGTTTTGGTGGACAATTTGGAACAACACATTTCTAAGTAGTTAAAGATGGGATTTCTCCCAACAAAATACAATGTATTACATAGCTCCCTTTTGTTTTTAAGTGATTTAAAAGAAAAAAGACTTACAGGATTTCAAATAAGAACTCTTTATTATTATAGAATTGCCATTATATATCTAATAAATTATATTTGGAACTTCAACTATGTACTTAAATTATCTTATTTTGTTTACATATTAAGAGAGTCATTACTGAAGCATTACCAAATTAATATTTTATGCTAGAATATCTTTTTGGGGAATACTTAAAAAATAACTTTTATCCCTATTTTAATGTTGAAAAGCTTGCAAGTTAGTAATCTATTCAATGGTTAACAGAGACACTATGATTGGAACTCAGATATTCCTAATCCCTAACACTATGACATAGTTATTTAATGTAACCTCTGATAGAGGGGTCTGATGGAGACGAGACATTCTTTTAAGGGGATCGCTAACAACTCCATGTGACTTGATCAGAAGCAGAAATGGGGCAACTTGGCTCTTTCCACATCACTATGAAATCTGATATATTATCCAGCTTCTTGGCATATTAATGTGTCAGTACACATTTAAAGTTAATTGCCCCTCCCTCCACGCTCCTCATTCTGGGGCCTTTATCATGCTAGAAATTTTTCTATAACAACTACATCCTCAGTCCTCAAGTTTTATTTATTTATTATTATATTTTTCATTTCATGTGTATATTTCACCTGCACATATGTATGTATAATACATACATGCCTGGTACCCACAGAGGTCAGAAGAAGGCATTGGTTCCCTTGGCACTGGAGTCACAAATGGTTGTAAACCATTGTGTGGGTGCTGGGATTATCACTCTATATATACCTAAATAAACTACTAATTATATACACAGAAACATAATCTTAGAGACTTTAAAAAATAATTTTGTCCATTTCATAGGAGACGTGGAAAGTTTTGAATAGAAAAGAAGCCCACATTAGTAAAAGGTTCAAGGGCTCAGCATACATAAAATATCCTATGCACTCACAGCATATTACACATGAAGACAGAAGAGTCAAGGGCTGGATGTGTCATTTACTAGGTAAGGTATTCAACCAAACCTAACCTGTTCCTCTGCTATTATAACACTAATCTCACAGTTTTGGTTTTACTAGGCTAAATGAAATAGATGTAAAGTTTACTATATGTCTTGCTATATAGTAAACACACAATAAAATATAAGCTATGGTTATTATTCATCCCCTACCTATTTATAATAAAGGCTTAAACTGTTCAGTAATCAAAAGAAATTTGCCCAAGTTAATATGATCTGCTTAATGGTATTTATAATCATAATCATTATTGTGCTATATTGTAATTAGACAGAAATGGTAAACTGTTGGTATAATTGATTATAATTAGTATACAGTTAATTTTAAAAAATATTTTACTTTCTTTGTTATTGATCTAGTACATGATCAATTATTACCAACTGCTTCCCCTCATTTACTGGTTGCGTGATTTTGATTATATCACTTATCTTCTTTAACATTTCCTTTTCCTCTCTGTGAAATAATACTAAGACCCATTTCATCATTGAGGTTAAACAGTAAAATACAGAAAAGTATAAAAAGTAAATATATGTAAAGATGCAGTAAAAATGTAAAGATAACACACAGAGACACAGCGGAGTGTCTGACATACAACTGATCAATAAATGACAGCTGTCAACAGGTAAGCGCACTATATTTGTTGTGATAAATATAATACTCTTGCCCTATGGAACCTCTTGATCATGATCTCAAAACTTTAACTCTAGGAACAAGTTTTAGAGGCATGAAAGTGGATGAGATTTTGTGTGGTGGTTTCCAACTGCTACTTCATGCTGGGATTAAACTATACTGATATCTGCGTCCCACCATAGAGTCAGATATAACTAGCTAGATATTAGTGTTTTTATTTCTTTTGTAAAGCTCTCAACTGAGGGTTTACTGAGTGTCTGAGATCGTGTACAGGTAAAACCCAGGGATAGCCAGGAGAAAGGATGTCAACTCTTACTCCTCCCAGTACCCAAAGAGGATAGAAGTTAAGTCTCACAATATATAAAACCTTGGAAAGAGTAATACAGTTACATTACAAATAAAATTTTTCATTTGTTGAAAAGCTCAAACAGAAGGTTTACACTTATTTTAGAGATAGGGAAAGAGGTAGACAACAGCCAGGCTCTGGTTACCTAAATGAAAAAGAGCTGAAACTAAAGTGAGCAAATCAAAGCCTAGAATTCCTAGGGATTTTTTGTTGGTTTATTTTAAAGAAACAGAAAAAGAGAGAGAGAGAGAGAGAGAGAGAGAGAGAGAGAGAGAGAGAGAGAGAAGAAGAAGAAGAAGAAGAAGAAGAAGAAGAAGAAGAAGAAGAAGAAGAAGAAGAAGAAGAAGAAGAAGAGAGAAGAGAAGAGAAGAGAAGAGAAAGAAGAAAAGCCTGGCCTTCAATCACTATTTTCCTGCCCCAGCCTGCAGTGGGAAGAAAGGAGTTATATAAAAGTCCAAGTTTATGGAAGTCTCTGTCACAAGTTATGGAAGGATTGGTAAACCAAAACTTTCCATCAAGCACATTTTCTCTGAGAGCATGCTAGCAGTAGATCAGTGCTCTAAACAAGCAAACAAATAAAATAAAACAAACAACAAAACCTTAACACTGGGGCTGGAGAGATGGTTCAGTAGTATTGGGTGGTAGTAGTAGTAGTAGTAGTAGTAGTAGTAGTATTGGCTGCTCTTGCAGAGGACCCAGGTTCAGTTCCCAGCCACATGGGCTCATGAATGGCTGTAACTCTGGTTCTAGGGGGATCAAACACTCTTAAATACTTGTAGGCAAAATACTCACACACATTAAAAAAAATCAAACCCCACAAAATTTTAAGGGGAATTTGAGGGGAAAAAACAAAACAACACAGTAATAGGAAAACCAAGCTTCAAGCTCAGGGCCCACATCAAAGCCACACCAGATGAAAACAGTATCTGAGTGTACTATTAAAATGACACTTATGACATAAACTAGCAGCCTATTCCTTGGCAAATATCTCAGTTAAGTCTGTGGGCCATCAAAGGCATATACTGATGGATAAATAAAGAAGATTCCAGAGATTATAAACACTGTTAGGATACAATTACTCAGTTATTTAGATTTATTATTTCAAAACTTTTTAGAGGGAACTATTTTATTCAGTATCCTTTGTTTATGTCCCTTTCCCCAAAAGATCATGTTATAAGCATCAGTCTTTCAGAGTAGCTTCTTATCTAATCTTTCTGACATGTTTAATGTACAGGTTCCTTTCCTAGATGGTTTGCCCATTATCACCTCTAAATGTAGGCTCATGGCCACTCATACATCTGGTCAACTACTAGGTACATGGCCCAGCAAATAATCTTCAATGGTAGTATAAAGGATGTAATTATTCTTTATGGGTTTTATAAAACTTACTTAGCATGAATATGGATTATTTTTGTTGTGCCAGTGATTGAACCCAGGGCCTTGTGTTGCCGAGCCAATGTTCTACCAAGGAGCTACATACCTAGCCTATGGGGAAATCTCTGCTATGTTAACTTCTACTTACCATGTATCAATTGTCTAACAGATATAAATATTTGAATGTGAAAGTGCCAAAGTAATGACAGACAGTCATTAGATCAGGGACTCAAAGCTGGCAAATTGCTAGTTGAATCTAGCTGAACATGTATGTTTGGACAGTACAGTGCTTCAGAAGTTTTTGAGACTGGTGCTGGATGTGGTAAAGCATGCCTGCAGCCCAGCTCTCAGGACTCTGAGGCAAGAAGACCCCGAGTTCGGGGCTGGCCTGAGCTATGCATAGAAAGACCATGCTCAAAAAGAAAAAAAAAGTTGCTAAGACTTAATGCTTCTAAGGAAGATTATGATCTACTAAGCTAACTGTTGTGGCATAATCTTTTTGCACACTGTAAAGATGTGTCACTGTTATTGGTTTAATAAAAAAGCTAAATGGCCAATAGGTAGGCAGGATTTTTGAGGCAGAGAAGATGCTGGGAAGAAAGGCAGAGATGGGGAGAGTTGTCAGCCATATGGAGAGGAAGCAGGATGGGGAGTTACAGTTGGAAAGATTCTTCAGTCCCGCCAGGCCCCCACAGTCCCATGGCCCGCTTATAAAATAATCACTCAGAAGCTTATATTAATTATAACTGCTCGGCCATTAGCTCAGGCTTATTACTGACTAGCTTTTACACTATTAACCCATAATTCTTTTCTATGTTTAGTCACGTGGCTTGGTACCTTTTCTCAGTTCTGCTTTGTCATCTTGCTTCCTCTGTGTCTGGCTGGTGATTCCTTCAGCGGCAGCTGGTGTCTCCTTCTCTCTCTCTTTTCTTCTTCCTCTCTATCTACCTGAATTTCCTGACTGCTTCTTAGCTGCCTTGCCATAGGCCAAATGGCTTTATTTATCAACCAATCAGAGCAACACATATTCATAGCATACAGAAAGACATCCCACTGCAGGGAGTACAGAGTAAAGGGAACAAAGCCCCATAAAAGAATGTAGATTAAAAGATATGGGTTAATTTAAGTTATAAAAACGAGTTAGGAACAAGCGTAAGCTATCAGCCAAGCTTTTATAATTAATATAAGTCTCTGTATGGTTATTTGGGAGCTGGCTGGTGAGACAAAAAAAAATCTGCCCATAGCTGGCCTTAAACTTAACCTCCAAAAACTTCAAAGGATTGTCAATTCAGAGTTTGTTTTTCAGTTAAGATCATTCACGCAACATTATGGGCAGTAAATCAAAAGGAGTATGGATGCTTAGATACTGTATGGCCCAGTAGAAATCTAACACAAACCACATTATCACTCTCTATTTCCTAGTAGCAACATAAAAAATACACTAAAATAATGGTGTCTGGGGAATGGCTCAGAAATTAAGAGAAGTTGTTCTTCATGTAGGCTACTGGTGTTCAATTCCCAGCACCCATATGGTAGTTCACAACCATCCATAACACTATTACAAGGGACCCAACAGGGATGCAGATGGTATACATACATGTATGCAGGCAAACATTCATATACATAAAATAACTAAATCTAAAAAAATTTAAATTAGGAAAAATTTAATGTTTCATTTAATCTAATCAAACATCTAAATATTGTTCTTTTGAGCCATGATGGCAGACACCTAAAATCTCAGTATGCAGGACTATGAGTTACAGGTCAGCCTAGGCTATATAGCGAGATTTTTTTTTAAAGATTTATTTATTAATTATGTATACAGTGAGTGTTCAGCCTGCAGGCCAGAAGAGGGCACCAGATCTCATTGTAGATGGTTGTGAGCCACCATGTGGTTGCTGGGAATTGAACTCAGGACCTCTAGAAGAACAGCCAGTACTCTTAACCTCTGAGCCATCTCTCCAGCCCCCGATTTTTTTTAAAGTACTCTTTCAGGGTGTAATAAATGTATGAATAATGAGGCGTATTTGATATTTATAACACACCATAATGTGAACTAGCCACATTTCAAGTGCTCAACAAACTCGTAGCTATTGTGATAGTCAGGGCAGGCTTAGATGTAGAAAGACTATTAAGTTTGTGTAGCATTCCTGTTGAGAGAACTGTGTAAGCTATGACTACAACAAGTGAAAACCGAGAGAAATCTGTAGGTATATTAGGGATTCGGATGTAGAACCAGCTCACAAACCTTAAGAGACTGGATGTGAAGGGAAGGGTAGAGAAGGGACTGTGAGATGATTTCTGGTCTGGGTGACAGCATAGGGGATAAATGCCAAGAAAGGGAAAACAAAATAAATAGCTGCTGGCAAAAGCAAAACGACTTTGGTTTGGGAAATGTTGCCTGAAACTTCTTTGTAGAGTATCTAAGTAGAATAAATAAGGAACTCATTAAGTAATGGAGTCTCAGTATTGCTCTCAAAGAAAACTGAACCAATGGAGTCAGATTTGGAGTCCTTGGTATGTAGCATGAAAAAAAGGAGAAAAAGGGAGGAAAATGGAAAAACCAGTGTATTATACTTCCCTCCACCCCCTCACCATAAGGAAGGGCTACTTACTGCATTTCAATGCATTTTCTGTTGGCCTTAAAAATAACTGATGTGTAGCCTGTAGAGATGGCCCAGCAGTTGACTGAAATCCCTGTTCTTCTAAAGGACCAGAGTTTGGTTCTTGGCATCAAGAGGTCATTAAGAACAGCTGAAGCTTGGCACCGTGACAATGGAGGCCAGGAAAGGTCACTGGTAAAGACTCAGGCTCAGTTACATTCAAGGCCCCAAGATTGAAGGGGTCAAAGAAGTTGAGGCTTGGCACCATCTGGCAAGGTCAGAGTCCCCGAAGAGAGTCCAGGAGAAGCTACTGGTGAAGGTGAAGCCCAGTTGCAGCAGAGACACTAGCATTTTGGAGATGCCAGTATTATGTAATGACTACCCAGGACAGTAGTAGATGTGGAGTGGAGTTGGTCTGAGCCTACCAGACAAGGTGTGTATGCAATGAAAGGGAGATCCAGAGAAGTGTAACTGTGCAAGCTCTTCGGAGCCTAAAAGATTGTAAGTAAATCCCAGACACTGAACACCAAGTTACTTACACTGTTGGAGTTTGGTTTTGTTTAGTTCAAACTGTGCCTGTGTCTTGATTCTTCCTTCTTGGTGTAAAAAAGTATTTAACTTGCTTTTTTGATTTTACAGGAGCCCAGTTATGAGACTGGCTATCTTTGTTGTTGTTATTGTCTGTCTGTCTGTCTGTCTGTGTCTGTCTGTCTGTGTCTGTCTGTCTCTCTCTCTCTCTGAGACAAGGTTTCTCTGTGTTTATCTGGCTGGCCTTGAACTCAGAGATTCACTGGGACTTTGGCTATCTTAAAGACACTTAACCTTTTAAGTGTTTGAATTTTTAAAGACTGTGGGACTTTTACAAGTTGAAGTGTTTGATAATGTGATATTAATATTATTAACATGTCATCCTGGGTTTTAATTGAAAAGTGGAGTGTTTATGTATGAGGCTGACAAGGAGTCAATTATATTGGCTAGTTTTTCTGGTCAATTTGACACAAGCTAGAGTCATTTGGGAAGAGGGAACCTCAACTGAGAAAATTCCCCACCAGACTGGCCTGTAGGCAAGATGTGGGGCAGTTTCTAAACTGATAGTTGCTATGGAAGGACCAAGATCACTGTGGGTGGTGCCAACCCTGGGCTGATGGTGATGAATGTTTTAAAAAAGCAAACTGAGCAAACCAGGAAAAGCAAGCCAGTAAGCAGCACTCCTCCTTGGCCTCTGCATCAATGTTCTTGGCTTGAGTTCCTGCCCCGACTTTCTTGAATGATGGACTAAAGATGTAAGATGAAATAACTCTTTCCTCCTTTTGGTCATAGTGTTTTACCACAGCAACAGAAACTCTAAGGATAGAAACTATTTTTTATTAAATTATTAAATTACATATATACAGATTCCACTGAACAATGTATTAATTTCATTGCATTTTTGCCTATTTTGTATACATTATAAAATCTAGTTAGAATATCTAAATTAACAAAATCAGAAGTGAAAATGGGGACATAACAACAGACACCAAGGAAATACAAAGAATCATTAGGTAATACTTCAAAAACCTCTACTCCACCAAATTGGAAACTCTAAAATAAAGGGATAATTTTCTTGATAGACACTACTTACCAAAGTTAAATTAAGATCAGATAAACAATTTAAAAAGACCTAAAATCCCCAAGGAAATAGAAACAGTGATTAAAAGTCTTCCACCTCCCCTAAAAAAAAAGATTCCCAAAAAACTCAGGACCAGATGGCATTAGTGCAGAATTCTACCTAACCTTCAAAGAAGAGCTAATATCAATACTCCTCAAATTATTCCACACAATAGAAACAGAAGGAAGATTGCCAAATTCATTTGATGAGGCCACAGTCACCCTGATACCCAAACCACATAAAGATTCAACAAAGAAAGAGAACTACAGACCGATCTCCCTCATGAACCTTGATGCAAAAATACTCAATAAAATACTCCCAAACAGAATCCAGAAATACATTAAAAAGATCATCTACCATGATCAAGTAGGCTTCATCCCAGAGATGCAGGGGTGGGTCAACATACGAAAATCTGTCAATGTAATCCACTATATAAACAAACTGAAAGAAAAAAAAAACATGACCATCTCATTAAATGCTGAAAAAGCCTTTGACAAAAATCCAACAACCTTTCATGACAAAAGTCTTGGAGAGATCAGGGACACAAGGGGGACATACCTAAACATAAGAAAGGTAATTTACAGCAAGCCTTATAGTCAACATCAAATTAAATGGAGAGAAACTCAAAGCAATTCCACAAAAATCAGGAACAAGACAAGGCTGTCCACTCTCCCCATGTCTATTCAATATAGTACTTGAAGTCCTAGTTAGAGCAATAAGACAACAAAAGGAGATCAAGGAGATACAAATTAGAAAGGAACAAGTCAAACTTTAGCTATTTGCATATATGATAGCATACATAAGCAACCCCATAAATTCTACCAAGGAACTCTTACAGCTGATAAACACCTTTAGCAAAGTGGTTGGATACAAGATTAATTTAAAAAAATCAAAAAAATCAGTAGCCCTCCCATATACAAACAACAAATGGGCTGAGAAGGAAATTAGGGAAACAACATCCTTCACAATAACCACAAATAATATAAAATATTTTGGAATAACTCTAAACAAGCAAGTGAAAGATCTGTATGACAAGAACTTCAAGTCTTTGAAGAAAGAAATAGAAGATATAAGAAGATGGAAAGATCTCCTATGCTCATGGATCTGCAGAATTAACACAGTAAAATGGCAATCTTACCAAAAGCAATCTAACGATTCAATGCAATCCCCATTAAAATCCCAACACAATTCTTTACAAACCTTAAAAGAACAATATTCAACTTCACATGGCAAAAAAGCACCCAGGATAGCTACAACAATCCTGTACAATAAAGGAACTTTCGGAGGCATCACCATGCCTGATTTTAAGCTCTACTACAGAGCTATAGTAAGAAAAACTACATGATATTGGCATAAAAAGACAAGTTGAGGCCGGGCAGTGGTGGCGCACTCCTTTAATCCCAGCACTCGGGAGGCAGAGCCAGGCGGATCTCTGTGAGTTCGAGGCCAGCCTGGACTACCAAGTGAGTTCCAGGAAAGGCGCAAAGCTACACAGAGAAACCCTGTCTCGAAAAACCGGAAAAAGCCGGGCGGAGGGTGGCGCATGCCTTTAATCCCAGCACTCGGGGGCAGAGCCAGGCGGATCTCTGTGAGTTCGAGGCCAGCCTGGGCTACCAACTGAGCTCCAGGAAAGGCGCAAAGCTACACAGAGAAACCCTGTCTCGAAAAACAAACAAACAAACAAACAAAAAAAAAACCAAAAAAAAAAAAAAAAAAAACCGGAAAAAAAAAAAAAGGACAAGTTGACCAATGGGAATCCAATCAAAGACCCAGATGTAAATCCACACACTTATGGACACCTTTTGTTGTTGTTGTTGTTGTTTGGTTTTTCAAGATGGGGTTTCTCTGTGTAGTTTTGGTGCCTGTCCTGGATCTCGCTCTGTAGACCAGGCTGGCCTCGAACTCACAGAGATCTGCCTGGCTCTGCCTCCCGAGTGCTGGGATTAAAGTCGTGTGCTACCGCCACCCGGCGGACACCTGATTTTTGACTAAGAAGCCAGAAATATACAATGGAGAAAAAAAAAAGCACCAACAAAAAAATGGTGCTGGTCTAACTGGATGTCATCATGTAGAAGAATGCAAATATATCCATATCTATCACCCTGCACAAAACCAAGTCCAAATGCATCAAAGATGTCAACGTAAGACCAGATACATTGAACCTGCTAGAAGAGGAAGTGGGGAATAGCCTTGAAAGCATTGGCACAGGAGACAACTTTCTGAAAAGAATGCCTGTAACGTAGGCACTAAGATTGACAAATAATAAATGGGACCCCGTAAAACTGAAAAGCTTCTGTAAGGCAAAGGCCACTCTCAATAGGATAAAACAATAGCCTTTAGAATCAGAAAAGATTTCACCAAGACCACATCTCACTGGGGGCTAATATTCAAAATATATAAAGATCTCAAGAAACTAGACATCAACAAACCAAAGAATTCAATTTAAAAAATGAGGTACAGATCTAAATAGAGAATTCTCAAATGGCTGAGACGCATGTAAAGAAATGTTCAACATCCTTAGCTATCAGGGAAATGCAAATCAAAATGACTGAGATTCCATCTTTCTTCTGTCAGATGGCTAAGATCAAAAACACAAGTGATAGCTTATGCTGGAACAAGGGGAACACTCCTCCATTGCAGCTGGTAGTACAAACTTGTACAGCTACTTTGGAATTCAATATGATGGTTTCTTAGAAACCTGGCAATCAATCTACCTCAAGATCCAGTCATACCACTCTTGGGAATAAACCCAAAGGATGCTCTATCATACCACAAGGACACTTGCTCAAACATATTCATTGCAGCTTTATTCAGAAGAGCCAGTAATTGGAAACAACCTAGATGTCTTTCAACCTAAGAATGGATAAAGAAAATGTGGTACATTTACACAATGGAGTACTATTCAGCTGTTAAAAACAATGACATCATGAAATTTGCAGGCAAATGGATAAAAACTAGAAAGAAAATCATCCTGAGTGAGGTAACTCAGATTCAGAAAGACAAACATGGTATGTACTCACTCATAAGTGGATATCAGCTGTAAAGTAAAAGATAACCATGCTACAATCCACAGATCCAGAGAAGCTAAGTAACAAGCAGGGCTGAAGGGGTGACAGTTGGATCTCCCTGGGAAGAGGAAATAGATTTTAGGGGTGGGGATAGGAATGGGAGGGGGGATGGAGGGAGAGAGGCCTGTCATTGGGGGACATTTCTGGAGCGAGGTAGAAACCTAGTGCAATAGAAACTCCCTGGTATCTATGAGGGTGACTCTAGCTAAGACTCCTGGCAATGCGAAATAAGGACCCTGAACTGGCCATGTTCTGTAACAAGGCCAGGCTTCCAGTGGAGGAATTGGAACACCAATCCAGCCACAAAACCTTCTACCTACAATTTGTCCTATGTACAAGATGTGCTGGTGTAAAGGTGGCCCAGAACTTGTGGGAGTGGCCAACCAATGACTGGTCCAGCCTGACACCCATACCAGAAGAGGGAGGCCATGCCTGACTCTGCCTGTAGGGCCAGGACCCAGAGACTGGATAGCCCAGAGATCTAGGACAGAATTAAACATGACTGGCAAAAAAAAAAAAAAAAGTCAATGAAATGATTCCTCATGATACTCTGCTACACTAGCATAATCTTCATCAGCAAGGCTTTATCCATCAACTGATAAGAGCAGATGCAGAGAACCACAGTCAAACATTAGGCAAGCTCAGGGAATCCTATGGAAGAGGGGGAGGAAGGATTGTAGGAGCCAGAGAGGTAGAGAATACTACAAGAAAACAGCTCACAGAATCAACTAATCAGGGATCACTGAGACTGAACCAACAATCAGGGAGCTTATATGGGTCTGAGCCATGTCCTCTGCGTATATGTTATAGTTGTATAGCTTGGTGTTCTTGTGGTATTCCCAACAGTGGGAGTGTGTGTGTGGAGTTAGTTATCTCTGACTCCTTTTGCCTGCTTTTAGGACCCTGGTCATCCTAGTGGGTTGCCTTGTCTAGCCTTGATATGAGGGTATGTACCCAGTCTCATTGTAACTTGATATGCTGTGTGTGGTTTGTATACCTGGGAGGACTACTGCTCTTTTTTGAAGGGAAATGGATGAGTGGATCTGGGGGAAAGACGAGTTATAGGAATGGACTGGGAGGAGAGGAGGGAGGTGAAACTGTAGCCAGGATGAGAGAAGAATAAACAAAAAAAAAAAAAAAGAAAGAAAAAGAAAAAAAATATAGTAAATGTAATTTCCAATCAGAAGAAGAGAGATTAGGTAGGAAATTTCCATTTTATTTTCCCCATTCAGGAAGGTCACTGATAGTTTTCTTAAACAAACTTTTAGGTGCTTCTGGACAGCAAACTGGTTGTTCCAAGCCAGCAAAAAGAAATCTTTAGACCAACTCTAAACTGCAAGCAATGGCAGAAGAAAATGAACAAGCTCCACCACCATAACCCAAAGAAAAGGCAACTCAGCAGAACTCTCAAAGCAGCTCAAAGTCCTTGAAAGTCTATAATACTCTTTCGCCCTGAACACAGTACTAACCCCTGGATGTATCCAAGTTATGGACAATAGGGGTTAAGATAACTTGTGTTCCTGAGCCACAGACAGGGTTAAAGGCATTACATATCATAAAAACTACAGTGGAGAACTCAGTGTGGTGACATACCTTTGTAATTCTACCACTTGGGAAGCAGAGACAGAAGAATCAGGGGTTCAAGGCCAGCCTTATATAATGACATCTAGAGTAGCCTGTGCTATTTATGACACTATCTTAAAAAAACCAAGTCAAGCCAGGCAGTCATGGCACACACCTTTAATCCCAGCACTCGGGAGGCAGAGGCAGGCAGATCTCTGAGTTCATGGTCAGCCTGATCTACAGAGTAAGTTCCAGAACAGCCATGGCTACACAGTGAAACCCTGTCTTAAAATATCATCATCATCATCATCAACAACAACAGAAAACCAAAAACCAAAAGAACAACAAAACCCAAGTCAAACTAAGCCAAGTTGAACCAAGAAAAACCTGCAATGGGGTACATGGTTGTATTCTTTGTCCTCTTTTGGGAGCAAAGGCTGTGTTAACCCTACCCTACAGAAGAAGCAAAGGCAATGACGTTAGCAGAACTCACTGCCATGGAAAAGAAAGAGGAAAAAGAAGTGCTCGAGTAGAGTAAGCAGTACTGCTAGCTATGCTTACAAGCTCCAGCTGGGCCAGCCTGCCCTCCTAAGAAGAATAGCTCATTTAACTTCTGTGCTACGGGGGCTCAGTACCAGCACTTTCTCCATTTAGGGATGACAGCTATTCCGTGACTTACTGTGGTCTATGACCAATGAAAAATAAGACAATACCACCAAATGTGACAGGCTGAACTTCTTACAGACTTGACTTTTATGCTTACCATATTTACTACCAGTACAAATCAGGCTGAGGAACACCTACCACAAATCAGATATATAACACTAACAAATTATGCACCCATTACAGATGACCTTTGGAGTTGCTCAAGGTACAGTCACAATCATGCATTAAAAAAAAAAAGCCGCCTTTCACTGCAATGTGTGAATGTATGAAATTAAATGAGGCTTGCAATGTAATCAGTGTGGCTGGCTGCTTTAATATATTCCATTTCAATTTCAAATCACCACAAGCCACGAGTGACGAATCTAATTTGATCAGTTGTTCACAAAAATACAGAAAAGCAAATGTGGATCTAGCAACACAGCCAGATTTTTAAGGAAATTAATATTTTCTACCATTACCAGAAGTCTTTACTGTATTTTTAATAGTAATTTAAAATGAACCCAAACAAGATTCTTTTTTCACTAAAAAATCCAACTAGCACATTCAAAGTTCAAGAGATAATATTTAAATAAAAAGTATATTTAATCTTTTAAAAAGCTGGTGACATATTTCAAATGTGCCAAAAGAAAACTAAAACTAGGGCTGGTCATATGGCTTCACTGATAAAGGAAATTGCCACCAAGCCTTCAGACCAGAGACCGATCCTCAGGACCCATGTGGTAGGAGAGAAGCAATTCTAAAGTTGTTCTCTGACCTCTGAGACATGCATGCTGTGCCATGTGCACCCACCAACAAATAAATAAATAAGTAAATACCTAAGTAGATTTTTTTTAAAGAAGAAATGAAATGAAAAGATCTTATAGAGTGCTTACAACCAGTCTACAAGGTTCTCTGGCATTGCTTTAGCACAGAAGAATTTGTCTATGATCACAATTTCTAGTTCTGCCCTTAGAATTTTCAAGGCTGGTCCATCTCCAGTTTGGTTCTTTTGCCTTTAGGCTCCCAGCAGAGCAGCAAACAATATGTTTAGGTGGAAATGATGCTGCAGCATGCCCATCATGAAAAGAATGGGGTGTTTCCAAGAGCTGGACATTAGGTGCATGTAGGTCTGTGATGGTAGTGGTGGTGAGCTTCCAAAATGCTACCATAGTAGAAATGCATACAGTTGGGTTCAGTATCACTGATCAGACAGTAGCTAGAGCAATTTTTTATTAAAGACAAGTGCTCTATTGCTGAGCTGTACTCAGCTCTAGGAGCAATCTTTTGGAAATCCTGTATCAGATGATGCTACTTTCCTAGCTAAAAGCCTAAGAGCTTCCCACTGCACTGAGGACAGTATTCCTGTGCCTTAATCAAGTCCTTCAGCAGATATCTAGTCCCAGTCTCTTTCCCCAACTCCATCTCCTGTCACTTGCTTCTGTTAGTCTATTCCAGCTAACTCTAGCTGTGGCAAGATGTTCCTGCCTCAGGCTTTCCTCTGGGTGTACAAGGTCCTGCCTCCAGAATTTCCTCTCGCTGGCTATTGATGATTCAAGTCTCAGTAAAAACATCATCTTCTTAGAGAACTTCATCTATTTCCAGTAAACACACCACTTTATTGTCTCTGTAAGGGATGGGGTACTGTCTAAAATAATGTTTCTCTTCTGTAGAATATTCTATGAGAAGAGATATCCTGGCTATGCTTGGTATACGGTAGGCAATCAATGCTTGTTCTATACATAGATATTTAAAGATTTCTTTTAAATAGCTAGGAAATATGCCATAGAGAAAGAATGATAGGTTTAAGATTTTGGATTCAAGTTTTAATTATGGGTAAACATAAATTTAATCAAGCAGCCTAAAAAATAACTTCAGTTGACCTGTCTCATATCAGTAAAAGTAAAAAACCAGAATCTATTTAGTAGGTTATTATGAAGACTGGCAGTACCACATGCAAAGAGTTGAGTGTTTCAAGAAAAAGTGATTTAAACTTTATTTTTATTTATCTGTTATCACTAAACACTGAGAAATCCTTTTTAAGTAAAAAATAGCAGCTTAGTAACAAAAATAAGTAACTGTTAAATAAATAAATACCATTCTATCATCCTGGAGATGAGGGGATTACAAACACTAATGAACAGAAGTAAGAAGGCCATGATTTCTAAAGTTTCAAACCAAATGATGTTGATATTTTTATCATTTGCATTCATAAGAATTTAAAACATTGCATCTTTTTTTGAGACAGAGACAAATACAGTAAACTATCCAAATCTATAAGGACTTATTAATTCACACTTAGCGAAACAAAAGGTGACTGTAACAAAGGATACTAAATTATTGGTTAATTTTATTCTCCAGAGAGAGTGGGGTCAAGTCATGCCGCAACAATGAAATCCCATAGCATGGCCTCTATCAGTAGTGGACAGAAAAGTGGCTGTTTTACTTTCTGCTTTTTTAGTTTGAAAAGCAAGCGAGTACGGTGGCCTTTTTATTGGGTAGTAAATGTATTTAATGACATTACTGTTTTAGAATCATGAAAATCTCAAAACAAGCCAAACACTTGAATCGGCAAGTACGGATTGCATCCTAGAGGTACTGTGCAATTGGCTTCTTTGTAATATTAATTCTGCAGCTAAACAGATTTGGGGAATTAGTTAGAAGAAGAGTACTAAAAATGTTATCAATTGGGAGATACAAAAAGACATTATCAGCAAAGAAAAGGTTGTTGGAATAAAGGTATTAACAGAAAGAAAACAAAGGAAACCAGCAACAGCAAAGCAAGTCATTTCTAGAAGCTGGTCTGAAATGTAATATTAGAATGGGTTGTGTGAACTTGTCAGGTTTTATAGGGTAAAAAGGGTCTGATAGAACAATTTCACATGCTTCAAATCAATGCATCTACCAAAGCACATAGGACATCTTGTCACTAAATGATAATTCCAAATAATTGAGTTTATATATAAGTGTAAAATATGAATGGCTTCACATTTTTGGATTTTTTGGATTTTACACGACAGTGTATGAAATGCCATTAGGTGCCAGACTTCACTTCATTGGAGGCAATACATTCTTCTATTTGTATAGACTCCCACATTTCTTTTGAAGGCAGGTAAGATTTTAGAAGGCATGTTCCATTTCCAGGGTATGACTGGAGTTTTAAGACAGGAGTTTAGAAGTACTTAAATATTCCAAATCTGAATAAAGGCAAGATTGAAGAGGGCATCATAAAAAAGACATGAAAACACTCCGTAAGAAGTAGTATTTTAGTCAAGTGGTGGGTGGCGCACGCCTTTAATCCCAGCACTTGGGAGGCAGAGGCAGGTGGATCTCTGTGAGTTCGAGGCCAGCCTGGTCTATCTGGTGAGTTCCAGGACAGCCAGGGCTGTTACACAGAGAAACCCTGTCTCCAAAAAAAGGGGTGGTGGTGGTGGTGGTGGACTGGAAAGATGGATCAGCTGTTAAGAGCAATGGCTGCTCTTCCAGAGTTCCTGAGTTCAATTCCCAGCAACCACAATGGTAGCTCACAACCATCTATAATAGGATGTGATGCCCTCTTCTAGTGTGCAGGTATACATGCAGAGCACTAACACATAAAATATAAATACATTAAAAAATTAAAAAACTAATCTTAAAAAAGAACAAGTATTTTAAAATGTACAGGACTGCTATATGCGGCAAGGCCCTAGCTTGATCTGAAGAGTGTGTGTGTGTGTGTGTGTGTGTGTGTGTGTGTGTGTGTGTGAGAGAGAGAGAGAGAGAGAGAGAGAGAGAGAGAGAGAGAGAGAGAGAGAACGAGCATGCTCAAGAGAGAGCGCGAGAGCATTATGCAGACATATGAATACATATTTAAAAGACCATAAGATTATTATGGCACATAAATAAACCTGTCATTGTAGTGACAATGTACCAGTGAAGTGGGGTGGGAATATGAAGAGGGGAAAAATTCATGTAAACACCCCAGTATTTAAAAACAAATGGTGCGTTTGGATAGCTAATGTGATAATTTGAATTTCAGCATGTGGTATTCTAAAAAGGAATGCTGCAGAGTTGCCTGTGTACTGGAAGGTGATTGGTTAAGCTCTTTCTGCTGCCAGTTATGATAATAAAATACCCTGGTCTGTATTTATGGAAGACATGGAAGTGTTTAAAAGAAAGTCATCTGAGCAAGAGTTTAAGCCTAAGCCTGCCCTAACCTTCAGGAAATTCTGTCACTTGATCATCATCAAGAATGAGGCAGCTAGTGGTGGCAGTGAAAGTGCATCAAGAAATGGGTGGTGGGCCCTGTTTTGGTGAAGATGCAGGATTTAATTAACCAAGCATAGGGCCAAACAATCACTGCATCTCAATGCCGTCACTGTTAGAGACTGATCAAATGTAGGTAAAGCCCACTGACAAACCATCTCATACATTTTCAATTGCATTTTCTTCACGTTTTAACAACTCAGAAATTCTAGTATGTCTTAACTCAATACCATTTTTGATCTAACAATACAAACAACTGACAGAGAGGTTAGCTAAGGGTCACCTTTTCTAAGTCCCTCCTGTTCAATTCAAACCAGAGAAAGTTTTCTACATGATGCTGCAACAGTCACTCGTACCCTATAACATTAAAAAAAAAGACCAGGGTAGGAGACTATCTTGGTCATTTACATGTTTCCAATTTCTAGATATATCTCTAGTTATATTCTTTATATGAACTATGAATCTCAAGAGAGTCTGCATGAAAGAACTTCACCACTGGAACCTCCAACTGTCTTACAAGGGATGTTATTATGTGTGATGAATGCTTTTATGATGGAAACCAGTGCAGATACTGGAAATATTTATTTTAAGCTTGGTGGAACACATGCTTGCCACTTGTAGAAGTAGCAGGGGAAGGCCATACAGAAACCTTTTGGTAAACTTGATTTAAAAACAATGAGTATAAATTCAGAAACTATATAATGAAGAAGGAAACAAATTATAGAGTGCTGTGCTGCCACGCAAGGCAGCTACTAGTCATATGTGGTTTTCAACTGAAATGACTTAAAACAAAATAAATTTGGAAATTCAGTTCCTCAGTCATACTGGCTTAGCCACACTGAAGCATTCAATGGTAGCACATGGGTAGAGGTCACAGCACTGGACAACATGGATATAGAATAACTCAGTCACTGTAGAAAACGTGATTGGACTGTGCTACTCTCAACAAATGGAATGAAGACAAGTCACACCTGTGGGCCAATGTTTAGTAGTTGCACATTTGGACACATTGCTAATCTGGATGAATGAATGAACTTCACTAGTGCTGTAAGGATCAGAGAACGAAGGACAGGTGTGAGTTCGCTGAAGACTGCATAATACTATAAAAAGGTTTACCTACTGTTATCTTTCTATGTGATTTGGTTTTTAAGACTTGCTGCATTTTTAATTCTGGTTTGATTTTTTTCACCATTTCAAATCCATGTTTTATGGCTTCTTTTTCTTCTTTCCTTCCTTTTAAGCAAAAAAGTAAGCACACTTGCAGATGCTTTTAAACACATTAGTAACAGAAATGAGTGAAGTGGCCTTTGGTGGAGCTGTAACAAACTGAAAAACCTGCATTCTGTGTCAACTGCAGTTGCTACTCAGCTCCTGCCAACTGTGGTCATTCAGTAGTGCTGGCCTAGTTCGGTCAGACATTGAATTTTTGAAAGGAAGAAACTTGGTTTTAAAAAATGTTATTTGTTTGTTCATTCCTTCATTCAAGTGTATGTGGGGGAGGGTGTGTGTGAATGCCATAGTGCACATGTGGCAGTTAGAGGACAACTCCTTCAAGTCGGTTTCCTTCTGTCACTTTGTGGGATCTAGGGATCAAACTCAGGTTTTCAGGCTTGCCCTGCATGCAAGTGATTCTACCTGCTGAGCTGTTTGTCTGGCCGGGAACTTGGCTTTTTAGAGGAATTATCTACTTAAAAAAAATCTTAGTAACTAATTTAAAACTTTTAATATTTCTACCAAACTAAACACACTTAGAATGGTATAGATGGTTGCAGTTGCTACTAAGTGTGTGACCTGTGTTTTCAACGAGCGATGGTAACTATACTTCCATCTCTAAGGCCCCTTGACTTCAGATACTTTTTGTTTTTTCCAGACAGGGTTTCTCTGTGTAGTCTTGGCTGCCCTGGAACTCACAGAGATCTGCCTGACTGTGCCTCCTGAGTGCCAGGATTAAAGGTGTGTGCCACCGCCACTCAGCCTCAGATACTCTTAAAGGTATGCAATATATTCCTCATTGAACATAATGAAGAAATAGAAATGAAGTTCACAATGTTAATTATTAACATTTACAACGAAAAATTAAGAAAAAAATCATATTGTATGATTTTATGCCCAAGCTTTACTGTAATTAAAAAAATCTTTAAGCCAAGTATACTTTTGTATCCCAGTAATTGGGAGGCAGAGGCAGAAGGACTGCCATAAATTCTACATAGTGAATTCTAGGCGAACCAGGGCTACATAGGGAGACCTTGTCTCAAAACAAAACAAAACTTAAAATAATTTTCTTCCTTGTTATTCCATTGGAAAATAATTGGGAACCTGGAAGAGAACACACTATTTTATATATAAGCCAAGTCTCCACTGATGAATGAGTTAAGAAATTTTTTAAATTGAAAAGCTGTCAGAAAGCAAAGCAAATCTTTTTAATTCTCTCCATAATTCAAATGCTGTATACTCAAAAGCCCATTAAATTTAAAAGGTTTCTATACCGTATATGGAAGCATACACAATTATTTTGTTCCAAGTGTACTTAGCTGTATTTTATTTTTATCATGTGCCCACCCCAAGGAACCAGCATTTGTGGCCTTTTTATTCAGTTGATAATTCAAATATTATTTCTCATACAAATACATGGTTTATTGTGCTTATTTATCACTAACTTGGTACACTTCATAATCGCATTACAACCCCACTGTGTACTGAATGCCACTTACAGTTCCAACTACTCAAGACAAGCACTGTTACTTTCAAGAGAAGATTGGCAGTAATTAAAGGTCTTATTTAGTAGTTGTTGGTAACTACGTTTTTAAAAGAGGGAAAAAAAAAACCAAGAGAAAGTAATACAGATGGATTTAATTTGGTAATTATATTTTATTAATGAGATCTATTTTGGACATATGTTCCAATTGGAGTTTAAAAAAAAGATGTGCTAAACTGTTATCAATGCTATGAAACAGAACAAGATGGACATGTTTTATAATTCATCAATGAGAAGAAGTGAAACATCTGTGACCCATATGGCATAAAAATGAAATCATACCAGAACACTAATAATAATAATAATAACAACAATAGTGCTTTGCACTTATAGACCTCCTTCCAGAAGAATTTGAGTGCCTTTTAAACACATGTTATTTTTCCTCTTTTGAACAAATAAGACAACTAAATCAAAGAGTAATAATGGCTTGCTCATGCCACAAAGTGAGTCAGCAGCAAACCAGGAATAGATTTTCTAACTTGTTCAGTCTCCTGCCATTATATTGTGAAATGATTATTCTGTTTGAGTATGTCTTGCAGGTTACATTCCAGTCAAAGGTATCTCCAGGCATCTGGTGAGCTCAGTATTTTCACTCCAGCCCCAGGCTACTGATACTGCTGTTTATAAGCCCACAACGTCATCCGTATATGTGCCCGTGTGCTGCTTTGCTAAGGGTCACATGGCAAAGGGAGACTAAGAGAAGGTCAGTCATCCCTCCTGCAGATCTATCTAGAGCTAGTCTCTAGACATATGAACATGTAATAAAGGCTGGCCAAGCAAAAATCACAAATTTGGAGTGCTGTGAGAAATTCAAAGACAGGAAGGTCATTAAAGTGCTAGGAACGGGAACCACTACAAAAACCCAAGAGCAAAATGGCCAGCTACTATTCTATGTATACAGGTCCTGGAAGAGGAAGGAGCAGGCTTGGGCAAGGGTGGTGCTTTTTTGAAGTAAGCTTTTTAGACTCTTCAAATTGATCCCATTAACATTGCAGTGGATCAGATTGATCCACAGAACCTAAAGGTCTGGACACAAAAATTTCTAAGCCAGAATTTATACAATCCAACAATGCAGGATATCACAGACTAATTCTGCTAAGAATAATCAGAAAGAATGAAAATTAAGTTATGGCCTAAACCAACGCAGAAGAGATGGTGTAGTCTAAATGTTCAATGAATGTTTGGATATATGGACATAAAAACAATCTACACTAAGGGTCACACTGGAAAGGGAGGAGAAGAGTTGCTACTTCATAACTGTAATTTTACTATTGTTATAAATCATAATGTAAATATCTGATATGTGACCCCCCAAAGGAGTCTTGACCCACTTTAGAAACACTGCCTTAGAGTGTGACTAGAATACCAAGTGGTGACTGGGTTGAAATTGAAAACCCAGTCAGGGAAAGCATGGAAGCCAAAGCCTACTGGGGGACTGGTGAATGGTCTAACTTTGCAGGTATCAAGGAGGTACAATCCGAGTCATCAGGCAGTGTGGGAGAGGAAGGTCTGAAACTATTTCCTTTTTCTTTTTCTAAATATTTATTTATTTATTATGTATACAGTGTTCTGTCTGCATGTACACCTGCAGACCAGAAGAGGGTGCCAGATCTCATTATAGATGGTTGTAAGCCACTATGTGGTTGCTGGGAATTGAACTCAGGACCTCTGGAAGAACAAGCAGTGCTCTTAACCACTGAGCCATATTTCCAGCCCCCTACAAACATTTTCTAACTCCTGGATTACAAAACTAGCAAGGTCAGGCAGGTTATTTCTCTTGTTTGTACACCTAGCTAAGCCCAAGACATGGTCATGGTACCCAGGAATACTCTTCTAAAGCCTCTCCTACTGCCATCCTGTTTTAGGCCACTTGGGGGAATAAGCAGCATTATGAAACCTGCAAAAGGTCACTCTCCACAAAACCCCTGAGGCTCCGAGCATCTAAACCTTGAGATACATATTAGATAGGAAGCAGAGAAAAAGCTCAAGAACCTCAGACTGTGCAGGCTCCTGTGACATTTGTATTAGCCTTTTCCTTCCCAAGTTAACTACCCAAGTCTTCTCAAGGACCTCCCATGCTCCCTGGCAGCCCTTTCCTCCTTTTATGATGTAAGTTAATGGTGTGTGTGTGTGTGTGTGGGGAATAACATGTGGTTTGTAGCCAATTTTGTTGAAATGCATTTATTTCATCTTCAGTTTGTTCATTACCAGAAAACAGTTCTTTCTTCTTGCTTACTTTTCCCTAGTCCACTTTTTCCTACACTTTTTCTCTGATCCAATATTAGCTTATATAGCACCAAAATGCTTCCTTTATCTAGAAAGTAATTCTTGTGTTTGACTTCATTTTCCTTTCTACTGTCTATTTAAATTGTTATCTAGATGCCACCTAGTCTTCTTTTCTATATCAAAGTCAGACTTAATGCATATTTGACAAGAAGCAATATTAAAGTTTGAAGAGTTTCACTAACTCAGAGATTCTCAATACTGAGTGTGCATTGAAATCATTTGTGGAACATTCTAAATACACAATTGCCTGGGCCCCAGTCAATTCTAAAAGTGCAAAACCCAGTTAAGAAGGATTCTGCCGTACAATACATGATTTAGAAGTTGGTTTGGCTGACTTTCTCTACACAATACCACTATTTTTTACTCTTCCTAGAAAGGCAACCATTATTACCAACTGTTTAGACTATTGCAAAACATGCCAAGGTAACACATCCAGAGAAAACTAAAATGCTTGTGGATTGTTTAGATTTCAACTTCATCCATTAAGTACAGGCAATGGAGAATTAAATTTATTTTTAAATACTGTACAGATGCTTTTGAATGTCATTTTGACAAATATGAAAATGAATCATCAAGTTAGATTTCAAACTCCTTGACAGTAGGAACCTGCCTCTTTCATACTGTAACTAGTTGATAAATTTGAGTGGAATATTTTCTCCTGTTTCTAGTGTTGTATTAGGTGCTGGTGATAATAATCTGGACAAAATATGGCCAACAACAGGCTGAAGACTCTAATAAATTACAGTAAGGACAATAATATACACCATAATAGTGGTTTTGGCAATCATTATTACTTAGACACAATAAAATAAACTGACATTTACTGCACACTTAGCATGTGCCAGGCACTGTTCTTGGCATTTTGAATATCGTCCCCTTTACTATTAAGTATTCTAAAGATTTCCCAGGTTTATATTAATCTGATTAATGTGGAATCCTGAGGCATGTGCTATTCACATTACTGTTTTATAAGTGGTACAGCATAGGCATACCTATAGTCATAGATCCTAAGGTTTCTTGTACAGGAAGGGATAGAAAGTGAAGACATATGCTAAGAGTTGGCTCCAGAACTCAATTACCCTATACTGCCTCCGAGAAGGCTAGATCAGTCTTTATGATACTCAACAAACATTGGAGGGAGAAAGGAATGGGGGGGGGGGTTAACAGAGCATCCATACTGTGTGGCCAAAGCTGCTTCTTACAATTCCTGAACATAACCATTAAGTGTCTGTATGATCCCTTATAGCCAAGGCAAAAAGACAAGTGTTATCGACCCTCTAGTTCAGTAATGGGATGGGAGTTAGGCTGTCCTAGTTAATCCTACAACTGCTCTCTTCAGTTTTCTGTTCCACTAGTTCTGGTTCCATTTTGGAACCAAACTAAAAATAACATCTTGAGGACAATACTTCCAACAATCTCCCACATGCTCTATCAACTTACAGTGACACGCTACTGCAATGAAAAGACATTTCTTCAGAAGAAGGCAAGAAAGGCAAATCTAAAGAGATGATATTTCAAGTTGAATAAAGGGGGAAAAAAAATCCCAATTCAGGGCTAAAGGCTGCTGCCAACAGATTGTTTTGTTCCTTAAGACCAGCACACACAAGTTTCACAGAGCTGGAAGGATAAGACTTAGATGCTAAGTTAAGTGGTGGTGGTGGTGGTGGTGGTGGTGGTGGTGGTGGTGGTGGTGGTGGTGGTGGTAGAGGCCTAATTCTCATCATTCTTTTGGGAGCAGCACAAAACAACAAAACTTCTATAAAAGAGATGGGCAAGTGGGCTCTGAAAGGAACGACCCCGCTTATATAGGGAAAGCAATTTGCATCTACAGATCTTACTGGTATAAACATCCTCCGTCAAAGAATGAAAACCTCAATGGAAAGCCACTATACACCCATGAAAAGCTTTGTAGGCTATTTGTTGAGCTGACTAAAAAACAGGAGTGGTTAACCTGGTGCACTATGCACCATAGAGATATGTATTAAAGTAGGCTTAGTCAGCTACTCTTGTTGAGATTTCTCTTATATTACTGATTTCTTATTCTCAAAATAAATTAAGAGGCTCCATTCAGAATTCCCTGTAGTCTACCAGACTGAATTTGTTGGGTGTCTTTGATTGTCTCTTGTCTTTAGATTCCCTGCCTTGTCTCTTTAGACTGTGCTGTGCCCTTTGATATTACCCGTTAGTCCATGTCTGGAATACCTAATTATATGGCAGTATAATTCCTGCCCGTACAACAAGGAACAGCAGAACCTTGCTAATTCACACCAATGACTGAAAGACTCCTGTGTAAGTTAGTGAATTATGCAAATGAGCAATAAGTGAAGAAAGATGATTCAAAATTGTATTTCATTCATTTATTTTGACAAGTGTAGTTTAGTCTTAATTATTTCAAAAATTTCTTTGTAGCATACTAATAAATGTACTGTGGCACATTTGTTGAAAGTGATAAAGCCTTCACTAACTGAGGCCAGAGTATGCTCCCATGAATAATTTCATGAATATAGACTCAGGCTCTGACCCTCTCTTTTATTTTGAATTTCATTGACTTTTCAGCACTGATTTCATTTGGCAAAACAAAAACAATATATAAAACACCAGTAAAATACAGGAATTATTTTAGCAGTAAATACTGATTTCAGGAACAGCTTTTTTCTTATGTTTATGCTTTCATCATGCTATTTTCACCAATCATGCTTTAAATAAAACATTTTTATAATCTATAGTCATAATGCCAATAGGATTTACTTTGCTTCTAAATCAAATTAGAAGTCTGTCATTCAATGCTTTTTTTTTTTTTTTTAAAGAGACAGTGTCTCCCTACGAAGTCCAAGCTGGCCTGGAACATGCCATCTTTGCACAGTGTGCACATTATAGGCATGTATCACAAGTGGCCAGATTTCCCTCTGAATTACTATTTGATGTTTTGTCTTACCATACTTCTTTCTTTTAAAGTTAAAGACATCTGTTTTAAGATAAGTGGATATATCACAGTATGTAACATTTTCATGTCAAAATACTTACATTATTATATTCTGAGTTAAATTATTTAAGATAGGAAAACATTTTGATATACTTTTGACAGATGTATCCTGAAAGATGGATCAATTTCTTTCAAAGTATCACCAATGGTTACAGTGGGGAGTGAAGAGAGACTGCCCTTCCAGTATACAGTCCTGGGTTTAAAGCTGCATACAGGTCAGTTCTTTTTAGGCTAAACTTCCAATAAAGAGATACATTAAAATCATCAAACTTTTGTCAAATGAGGTTCTTTGATTTGTAAGAGCTAATAAGTAACGAAAAATAGATAAACTCAGTCTCAACGTAAACGACGACGACGACGACATCTTTGCTTATTTAAACCTCACCTACTCTGCAAAGCCCAATTGAGATTCCATCTCTACCTGGAAACCTCTCCTGAGGCGTATGTTTAGATACTGAAGCACTCAGGATTACCGTGTCCTATTAGAATCACTAGGCCTTGAAGCTGAAGTTTCCCTACTACATTAAGAGCAAGGAAGCTATGGCAAAGCATGAAGTCTGAGACTTTTCGACTCTCAAGGTTTGCCAACTTGAGAGGGCCATCTTGTCTCTTGGAGGTGGTTTTCTTATCTGAAAAATGGGTGAACTACCCAAACACCAACATATGTAAATGTTCTCCATAAACAATAAAGTCCAAAGGGCTGGAGAGGTAGCTCAATGGTAGAGAACTTGCCTAGCATGCACCAAGGCCCAGGGTTCCACCCCTAGTATCAAGTAAAGCAAATACCATCACCAACTCCTATAAAAAGCCAGCATGTAGAGGGTAAATACATGAATAAGCAAGTGATCAGAAATAGATTTACCTCTAGAAGCAGGAACCAGCCTTGTTTATACCTGTGTCCTTTGTACCATACAGGGCAGAGATTAGACATTTTCACTGAGTGAATTAGGTCAAAGTTCAAGGCATACAGAAGAGAAAAACAGACTTATACAAAGACCTGGCTTTGTGATCTTAGTTGTGAGTTTGGTTTTACTATTATTTCTTAAAACAAGAGTGTATCATCAATGTCTAAAATTAGCCAGTAACCCTATCATTTTTGGAACATAGTTGGTTTAGCTTTAAGCTTCAAAGGAAGGCACCAAAGCTCCCAGGGCCTAGACCTGGGAGAACACAATCAACATTAATTTAATTAATCCTGTCTAGTTACCTTCATGGTTGGGTGTAAAGTAAGAGAATGCAGATGAATCAGAATAAATTCACAACAACCACAGAAAGAAGTACTTTAAGATGAGGCAAACTGATGATTTTTCTCTGTATCTGAACAGTAGCATATAAGCATAATAGTACAGAATGAAATATTAAATGGGGCCTAACTAATGCTAAAGTATACATTAGATCTGGGTTTGGGGCAACAGGGAAACTAGAGACATAACAAGGCCATTCATTATTAGTCTTCAAAAGTTTTGCCTGATTCCATTACATAATTACGATAATTTAAGGAATTATGTAAAATAATGAAGACATGTCAGTTTCTTGCTTTCAGGAAAAGCAAGAAAGGAAAGCAAAATTAAAGAAAAGTCAGTATAAATGTTATGTCAGGTTTGAAATGTAATCTGTATTACAATGGGAACTAAGAAAATACCTAACTTTTAAACCATTAAAGGCTGTTCTGGTCCACATAAACACTTGGTTAAAAAAAAGGAAGGAAAGAAAAGAAAATACCAACCACTAAAACAAAGAAAAATTAAGAGGCTATTTGAGAAGCAATGCTGTCTTACAGATGGAACATTACACACGTATGAAAACATGATGAGGAAAAATGTTATCAAGATAGAGTGAAGACAAATTAGAAATGAGTAAGACATTACATTCTGGGCTAAGTGAGAGAAAGAATATGTCACTTCAAAATAATTCTTATCTAATGCAGAGACAAATATGAGTCAGATTAAAACTGTATAAATCCCAAACATAGCTGAGAACATGAAACATTTCTGAATGACCATAAATCCTCTAATTTGCTTGAAGCATATTCCTCATTTAAAAAAGTTATATCCCAGCACTCGGGAGGCAGAGGCAGGTGAATCTCTGTGAGTATGAGGCCAGCCTGGTCTAAGGAGAGAGTTCCAGGGCAGCCAGGCTATACAGATGCAGGAGACCTGCCCCCACTTTACTCTGGGTACTCTTGCAGAGAGAGGGATAAGAAAATATCAGGTAGAAAGAGAGACCTAGTTGACAAGAACAAAGACAAACACAAGATAGCTTCAGGAGGGCCTGGGTCAATACCCAACAGCCTAGAACTTTGTTCAAAAGGGCTTTTCATAACAATGCTAAGGGGCAAGGCAAAAGACCTTCCCCTTGCTAGATACAGCCAAGTGCAGACCCTTCCAAACACCTGGTAACCATGCCCGTGGTTCAATCATCTCCTTATGGAGCCCTGCTGGGTAAAGCAAGCCCAGATTCTCCGACCCCGAGTAATTTGGGCCTCCACACACAGAGAAACCCTGTCTCAAGAAACTAAAAAATAAAAATAAAAAAAAGTCATATCCATTAGAAATTTTAATTGGTATGAAAAGTTACAAAGTCAGTTGGGCATGGTGATGCATGCCTTTAATCCCAGCACTTGGGAGGCAGAGACAGGCAGACTTCAATGAGTTCGAGGCCAGCCTGGTCTACAAAGTGAGTTCTAGGGCAGTCAGGGCTACACAGACAAACCCTATCTTGAAAAACTAAAGTCACAAAGTCAATAATTGATAAAACTACAAAAAAAGGTGTCTTCTTTAGAAAGCTCTAAGAGAAAAATGGAATGTCATCTGTCTCTAAGAATGCAGAAATGAACTTTGACTGTTTTAAGGCTACTCTGCTAAAAAAATTAGCTGTGATAGATTTTTCAGTGGTTGTTCAATACACTTAGTGAAAAAGCACTAAGCTGGTGAAAGAAAATTTTGTGTAACTATATCTAACACCAAAATGCTTTATTTAGATAACAACAGATTATGTATGTGGCAAAAATATTAATCAATTAATATTCATTCCTATACACATTTTTAACCCAAAAGCCAAGAAGCAATTAATATGCATTCCTGAAACTTACAGTGCATGCTATCATGATACTTAAAGGATCTACTCTCTTCTCTACCATGAGTATTATAAACCTTTTCCTCCTAATTAATGTGCAATTAATTCAACCAACCTCCAATTACTCTTCTACAACACTACCCCACGTAGACAATAAAGCAGTCTCCAGGACGGGTTTTAAACCTGGGCTAAAATAGACTCCTAGAGACCAAAATGGTTCTGGGATTTCTCTCTGTAGTGTAATTTAGATGTCATATCTAATTTGCTGTCATGACTATTGTTTCACTGTGCAATTTGTATGTCGTTTTGAATGGTAAAGGCATCATAGCTTTATTGAATTAAACCTTCTGTCTTTATTTAGGGCCTGATGTTACATGTTTGTGCATTTATGTTTATGTCTCAAAAGCTGTTTGACATCAGGTAGTAGAAAAGGATATGCTCTTCTGATATGTTTTCTTAAACCTCAGAAAATATAACTATGAACTGGATAAAATTCTCTCTAAACTAAAGAAGCAGAATACTGTCTATTACTATGATTTCTTTTAAAGGTAGAGGTAGCTAAATAAGCGCTCTTATTATAGATGGGCTGACGGTTCTGTAACCTAAATGCCCTGATTATTAATTCTACTAGCTAATTTTTCTAAGAATATTCCTTTACATTGAGTTTTTATGACTCTATCTTAAACACAGATATTTACACAACAACTCTGAAATCGCAAAGAAATGAAAATGCACCTCAATGTTAATTCAAAGGGACCCAAGCTGCAATACTTAATTGTCTGGGGCTGTCCTTGTTCTGGCCTATGAGTTCAAGTCCTAACACTATGACTAAGACCAAGCATGGAAAGTCTTCCATTAGACCATTGGAATAGCCTTTTAAGTAATTTTAGTGCATGAAATTTCATAAAGTTTTTACTAGATAATTACACTTCCTGATTTTGTAATTAGTGGAAGTACATGCAATTACATAATAATTATGATAGTAATTACGTAATTAAGATGTATAATTATGTAGTAAAAAACATCATGGAAATAAAACCATCTACTGTGTAAGCACAATACATTTTAGAAGTAAATTCACCAGCTCAACTGTTTAAAAATACTTTTCTTCAAAATAAAGTGATTAGCTTACATTATGATCTAACTGCTTGAAAACTGTTTAGTATTTTTCTCTCATTGGTGATAGAAGTGTATTTCTTAAAAATACACGTAGGAAAATCTTGCCAGGTCCTTCTCACTCTTACCACTCAAAAACATTACAGTATGTTTTGCAAATGAAGGCCACCAACCACTGCTTTATCACCTAGACACTGAAACACTGGTGCCCTTGTTTGTGCTGCTGTGCCTGTCACTATAAAACGGGAAAGGAACCTGCTCATTGAAAAGACAGTAATAGGAAACAATTTTATAAAACGAGTCACATGTCTGTCATCATAGCACGCCTCTGGGCCCCTGAGTACATAAAAATGCAAAGGCTGAGTGCATATTTACAGAAATGGGTTGAAAGAAAAGACACACAATTAGAATCTGGAAGTTTGCTGCCCAAATGTATGGCAACTTTCACATACTACCTTAGTTATACTAAAAAGGATGACAGAAAATGTACAGAACCAAGACACTTCTAGTTAAGGGCAAAGCAATTAAGGTGACAATTTCCTGGAAAATGTAGTTTCTCTTCTGCTACATTGTGTTAGTTAAAAACAAAACAGGCAGTACCCAGAGTAACAAAGCAGTGTGACAGGGATCCATGTTTTGTCATTGCTTTAGTGAGGAGAAAACAGCACATAAAAATCAGCTGCCACAAGAAAAGTGAAACCTTTTTAGTAGCAAAATTTAGAAAAAAAAATTCTTATTTCCATTTAAGAAATCTACTTGAAATCTTTACAAAAATGTTGAATCAATGTTGCAGCGAGGTTCACAAGAGTGGTGGCGAAACTTCAGTCTGGGCGCACACTGAGTGGCCCTTACATGAAGTGGGTGCAGACCCACATTCCAGTTCTCTCTTTTATAATCCTGAGAGGTTGAAAGCTATTTTGAAAATCCCACTTTACTTCTCCCTTGTTCCTTCTAGTTAGGAGGAAACTAAGTGGATAGAGCTCATGCTTTCTTCTATCTCCTCCTCCTAACCCGCATCAAGCCACTATATTTGTAGTTTAATTACAGAATATATTTCAAAAGACCAGGCTGTGAGAGGAAGTCTACTTTAAAACTGAGCAGGGCTCCTGGAACTGGCATATTTTTTATTTTAGAATTTAACTACAAGGATGGCTTTAATCAATGAATGAGTAAAATGGAAGTAAGCTTCAGTTATTAGGAGGGAACAATGTCTCAGATCAGTGCTTTTCAAATCTTAGCATGTCTAGGAATTACCTGTGGATCTTGTTAAAATGCAGATGCTGATGCAGCAGGTCTGGGGAGGCCTGATAGTTTGCATTTCTAACAAGCTCCCAGGTGATGCCAATGCTGCTAGTATACTGATCACACTTGGGAAAATGCAAGGAAAAACTAGTTGGTTTGCAATCATTTACATGTTGTTTTCACTCCAAAATATAAATTGCTGGAATAACCATTGTAAAATGAATAAAATTCTTTGTAAAATTATAGTGTTTTTAATTTTTCCTATTGTAAAAGATGTTTATAAATTGGAAATTACATGAAAGTAAAAAGGTCCATGTCATGACATGGCTCTAGCACCCACGGAGGGCTGTGGTTACCTACACAAGATTGGGCCTGTCAACTTCTGTTGTAGGTGGGGAGGGGCTCAGTTAATGGTTGTGGGGGAGGGATCGTGGATAGACATTTTCCTGATTCAAGCAACCCTAATTAAATTCAGTGTGATACATGCATGCAAACACCCGGAAGTAGAAGGAGGTTTTGGTTGAGAAGAAGGGGCTTAGCAGGAGGGGAACAAGAGAAGGTAATGGGAAGGCAAATATGATCAAAATACTTTAGGTATGTATGACATTTTCAATAATTTAAAAGTATAAAGAAAATAAAAATGACCTATAATCTACCCAGAGATAATGACTATAAAAACATTTTAGTGTTCCTTTTTAATTTATCTATCTCGCAAAAACTTGTTTTGCACTTTAACATTACAAAGTATTTCCTCAAGATACTTAAAGAGTAAAATTATGTAATAACTAACAATAACAGCAACAATTCACTTTTCTATTTTCAAAATTATTTTTATTTGTTTTGAAACAGGGTCTCAATATGGAGCAATATGGAACTTGCAGCAATCCTCCTGCTTCTGCCTCTTAAGTGCTTGGATTATAATTACAGGGAGGCACCATCTAGACTGATGGATGGGCTGGTTAGTTTTTAATCATCAATTTGGAACAACCTAGAGTCACCGGGGAAAAGGAAACCTCAATTGAAGAATTGCTTCTATCAGATTGGCCTGTGGCCATATCTGCAACAGTTTTTCTTTATTAATAACTGATTTGGGCAGCACATCCTTACGCAGGTGGGTCTGGAATGTATAAAAGGCTGGCTAAGCAGGAGTCACACAGCAAGCCCATAACAGAATTCCTCTACTGATTCTATTCCAGGTTCCTGTCTTGAGTTCCTGCCCTGAGATGAACTGTGACCATAACAGAAAGCTGGCATTAAACCCTTTCCTCCCCAAGTTGCTTTGCTCCACAGTGTTTAATCACAGTGAAAGAAAAGCAAACTAGAATACCTGCTTCAAAATTCTTTACATATTTCTACAATAATTTCCCAAATATAACAGAAAACTAGTTATATTGTGAACTGCCAAGTTATGAACTTCTATCATAAAACTTCCCTTAAACTATCCAGTGGAACATGAACACACACACACACACACACACACACACACACACACACACACACACACACTAAAAGCATTAATAATATGGAAAAAATAAAAGGAAAGGAAAATTGAGTTTAACATTACTTGCTTCAAAATCTATTTTATATAGAAAACTGTTTTCACAATTATAAAAGATATAATTTTAAGAACAAACTGATACTTGAGTCAAGATTTTACTTTTCTAGGTACTTGACAGGTATATTTTACCTGGTATTAGTTATTTTAAAAAAGGAGCCAGAGGTCTTCTATAAATGACTACAAGAAAACAGTATCTTTCAGATAGAGCACAGCAGCTGTACCTATGAATTCACAGTGATTATGACAGCATACACAGGACCTGTACAAGTTCAAACCAAACCAAAAGGAGGGAAGGAGGGTATCAATTCCCACGACTAGCCAAGGAACTGTTAACAACTGATAGCTATCTGGAGAGGGAGAGGGTTCTTGTTTGGTTTTTAAAAAGTTTTTAAAGAGTGTATCCCCTGGTAAGGTAACCACATTCCAGTGGAAGGCCACACATCCACACATCCACAAATATATGCGCAGCACAAACTGGACCTGACAAGCTACAAAAAAAAAAAAAAAAAAAGACACAAAGTTGGGCAGCTAGGCAAGGGAGGTGGATCTGGGAGGAGTTGGGGGAGGCAGATGAGTATGATCAAAACACTTTGTACAACATTCAATTAAAAAACTCAGAAAAGCAGAGAAAAGGCTTTTCTTAAAAACTAAAGTTTTGGGGCTGGCAAGATGACTTACTTGGTTAAAGCAATTGCTGCCAAGACTGACAACCAGAGTTCAATTCCTGGAACCCACATGGTAGGAAGAAAGCAACTCCTGCAAGGTGTCTTTTGACCTCCACATGTGTGCTCTGGCATTAATGTGAATGAAATAACAAATGAATGAAATACAATGTTGCGGAATATTCCTTTACACTGTGTGAAGATGTGTCACTGTGATTGGTTTAATAAGGAGCTGAATGGCCAATAGCTAGGCAGGAAGTATAGGTGGGACTTTCAGGCAGAGAGAGGAAGGAGGAGGAGGAATCTAGGCATACATGAGAGACATGAGGAGACACAGAGGAAGCAGGATGGGCGATATGTGACAGAATATAGATTAATAGAAATGGGTTAAAGTTTTAAGAGCTATTTGAGACAAGCCTAAGCTAAAGGCCAAGCTTTAACAAAAAGCTCCATGTCATTATTTGGGAGCTGGTAGTACAGAGAAAGACTTGCTACATATGGCATCCAATGTGGAGACTCGAATATCCAAACACAGGGTCTGAGAAAGCTAAGAAAAGTTCTGGACAAGGAGCCAGATATGACTTCCTAGTTCTGCAGTCACTCAGGCAGGACAGTGTTCAGTGCACAGAGGTGTGGATACCCACCACTGCCTGAGGGCTGGAGCCAGCTGCCAGCACCATGTGCTAAGCTGAGCAGTACAGTGGCTGACAGGTTAGTTTACGATTTGTCTCATGTAGCCAAAGAATGCTGCAGGTGCCTAGTAAAGCCAGGTCTAGACAGAAAAAAACCTCTAAAAAGGCACAATATGTTTAAAAATATGCTTAGATGCTAAAGAAAGAAAATGAGTATAGACAGTCATGGAAAAAATAGTTTAAAAGTAAAGCCTTAAAAAATTTTTTTTAATTCATTTTACATACCCCAAACAGATCCCCCCTCCCTCCATCCCCTCCTCCAACAGGATAAGCTCTCCCATGGGCAACCATGTAAGCCTGGTACATTCAGTTGAGGCAGGACCAAGCCCCTCCTGCTTTATCAGGGGTGAGCAAGGTGGCCAACTATAGGTAATGGGATTCAGAAAGCCAGCTCATGCACCAGGGATAGATCCTGATCCCACTTCCAGAGGCCCTCAAACAGACCCAGCTACACAACTGTCTCTCGTATGCAGAAGGCCTAGTGTAGTCTCATGCATGTTCCACAGCTGTGGGTCTAAAGTTCATGAGTTCCTTTAAGCTTGGTTCAGTCATCTCTGTAGAAATCTCCACTATATAATCCCTCTTCCCTCTCTTCGACCGGAACCCCCCGGAGCTTGGCCTGGTGCTTGGCTGTGGATCTCTGCATTTGCTTCCATCAGTTACTGGATTGTGGTGATATTGTGTTCCCCAATATATCTTGCACCCTAATAAATTTATCAGGGGTCAGAGAACAGAACAGCCACTAGACAGACACAGAGGCCAGAAAATGGTGGCACTCACACCTTTAATCCTAGCCTTCTGGAAGCAGAGATCCATCTGGATCTCTGTGAGTCCAAAGCCACACTGGAAACAGCCAGGCATGGTGACTCACGCCTTTAATCCCAGGAAGTGATGGCAGGAAGCAGAAAGGTATATAAGGCGTGAGGACCAGGAACTAGAGCTGGTTAAGCTTTTAGGCTTTTGAGCAGCACAGTTCAGCTGAGATTCATTCTGGATGAGGACTGAGAAGCTTCCAGTCTGAGGAAACAGGATCAGCTGAGGAATTGGCGAGGTGAAGTGGCTGTGGCTTGTTCTGCTTCTCTGATCTTCCAGCATTCACCCCAATACCTGGCTCCAGGTTTGACTTTATTAATAAGACTTGTTAAGATCTGTGCTACACTGAATGAAGGTTCTCTTGGTCCAATTGGAGCTGGCAGAGTCTGTGTCACAGGGAGCAGCTGCGGTATCGGAGGATGTGTGGGTATGGAGAGTGGATTGGGGGTTGTAGGTTAGAGTCTAGTGTGGGGGGTGGTCAGGCCTGCTTGCAGGAGTCCTGTCTGCTGGCCTCCTGTCTGCTGGCCTGCAACTGGGGCTGCAATGGGTGGGGTATTGGGGCACTGGCTGTACCCCTGGGCCTAAAGCCTAGAGGCTGAGGTGATCAGCTAGGAGAACAAAGACCAAGAATCAAGTCTTTAAAAAAATAAATAAATAAAATAAGCCATGTAAAGATGGGAAATACACAGGGTGTCTGGTTCCTATATGTTGCTTTGTTGACTTTAAATTTTTTAAATGCTGATGAGAAGATGACAGTTGCTGAGAGACACACTGAATTAAACCAGCCCGTATACTTTAAAGATGTCTTGGCTTAAGAATGGAAGTAAAAAAATATGTTGCATTGCAGAAGAGGTTATGCTTTTGTTTCTTAGGAAACAAAAAGCTATTGATTCTTTCAAAGCTAACCAAGATCAGATTTGACCAGGTGAGACCTCCTGAGGATCTTGGCTACAGACATTCAGAAAGCCATGAAAGTCTACAAGACAGGTGATGTATAAGCCGATCCTTGGACATGGGAACAGCTCTGAGACTGGTAAATCTTGTTGGCTACAGAGTCCTCATGACTTATTATTACATGCCATCCTTTCATATGACATGGATAGAGATTTATATTACAGTGTGGTTGTGCATTCCAAACAAACTCATAAAGTTAACAGATACCTTTTACCTGCTCAAACATAGAACAAAAATCATCTTTAACTGATTTGTGCACACTGCACATTCCATATTTGTATTAACACAGATTTATACATGACCTTTAAAAATTTGTGTATTTTCAGAAAAAAAGGACCAGATACCAATAAAGACAAGTAGCCCAGGTGATCCAGCCTCTTAGAATAACTCTGTTGCAGTTTCCTTAGAGTGCTGTATCCAGAGCAGCTTCAAGCTGCTGGCTAAGATGGTCGAGCCTCACAGACTACTCTTGCCAGGACTTCAGATAAGCTCCACACTTTCCCATTACACAGAGACTGGACAACAAATGATACAGCTAGCTCTCCCACGACTTGACATTTATCCTTATTTTCTCAGGGTCTGCTAAAGATGCAATTGCCCCCAAACAACAGGAAGCACTCTAGAGAACATGATGACCACATTCCCAAGAGGTGGTGAGGGTGGTTTTTGGTCATTCGTTGGGTTATGGATGTTTGTCATGGTTTAAGGGGGTTGGTTACAAGTTGTTATTGGTCATGGTCAGGAAAAAAGCTGAACAAAGGAGAATAGACTCAAGGAGCTCTTTCTGAAAAGAAAGGCAGATATAGGAATGACAGGATAAAAGGGCAGATTATTGAATCTACTTTAAACTAAAAAACAACTATTAATCTCAAATATTTTACATTGGTATGGATTTTTGTATATTAACACAAATTTAAGGTTATTTTTGTTATACTGTATATGTTTCTATTCTTGTTTAAGGTATTGTACCAATGCAGTTCATTCAAAAATATAAAGTTTTAGTCCTTGAAAACTATTTAAGATAATAAAGAAATACAGGTTAATAGTTAGTAATCTATAAGAATCAAACTTATTGTATGTTTTAAAGGTCATACAGATATATCTTAGATAGGTGATCTTCAAACACTTCAAAGATCTACAGAATATGGCATTTAAAACATTGTAATAACATAAGGTTTTTCATGACAGTGAGAAATATCTGCTTCTGGCAGCACCCATTTACTTCAAATAAGGATGATGGGCATTGAAGAACCTCCATATGGAGTTTGCTTTCTTTGTGGCAAAAGCTAGCCATTTGGACAAGAAACTGCCCTTGCCTTGACGGCTGACAGTATGCTGTCCAAACTAGACAAGCAGGACACAAAAGAAAGCGACTACCAGAAACCCTGTCTCGAAAAAAACCAAAAAAAAAAAAACCAAAAAAAAAAAAAAAAAAAAAGGAAAGCGACTGCCGAACTTTGCCAAGACAAGGTAGGACAGTCCTTCAAAAATTCTTACTTCACAGAAAAGTCTGTCAGGTATTCTAGGCCTATACGTCGAAGATAGATGCCTCAACATTACAGAGGATCCTTGGGTGACTGTTCAGGCAGCAAGATGTTGCTGTTGTTTCTATAGTTTTGGAAGTTGTTTGCTCTGCAATTCCTATTTACTCAGGTAATATTGTATCCTTTTTGGGCCCCTGATAGGGTTGAAGACGAGATAGTTATCATTACAGTTTTCCTTGTTACCAAATTCAGAAAAGAAACTCACAAAAGAGGTGTAAAATGTATAAGGTTGAGAGACATAAAAGGTTAAATTGTTTATCTAAGAAAATGTTTTGAGGTCTAAAAAAATAGTTTTAAGATTGTAATACAAGTTATGATAGAAAATGGTTTAGGTATAAAACCTTAAATTCATCAAGATAAAACAGATAAGAGTATTTTCTCCAAATATGCCATATACAAATGGACTGGACATTGTGAATGCAATTCTTATCTGATAATTGTTCTTACTGTTATAGTTTTGTTATGTTAGAGTTAAAACCTTTTCTTTTTATTTAGACGAAAAGGGAGGCAGGAAGAGGTTAGGTGGGACTTCTGGGGACAGAGGACTCAGAGAGGAAGAAAGGCAGGTTGCCAGAGACATGCAGAGAAAGCAGCATGAGCAGTACTGAGAGATGAGGCAATGAGCCATGTGACAACATAGATTAATGGAAATGGGTTAATTTAAGTTATAAAAGCGAGTGGGACAAGCCTAAGCTAAGGCTGAGCTTTCATAATTAATAATTAAGGGGTTCTTTAATAATGAGTCTTTGTGTCATTATTTGGGAGCTGGCAGCCCAAAGAAAAATCCAACTACACAACAAAAATTCAAGTTTTCAGAGGAACAAATAAACTCAGGGGTTTTAAGAGTAAAATAAATGGATTAGACAGGCACTCTGTGACACGGTTTTGTTTCTAATGCCCTGAAGAATTGAACAAAGTAAATTCTAAGGATGTCAACTGGCTGAGAGAAGACTCTAGGGTTTCTCAGCTACTTTTACTTCAGTACTTCTAGCAATAACAAACTTCTACTGCATTTTGACTTTAGCAGTTCAAGAAATAGAAATCCTTAACACTGAAAGCCTTGAGATGCATAGAAATCTCCAAATTGCAAATAATTTCTTCTATAAAACTCTTATCTTCTGGTTTAAAAAAGACAGTACCTTTACGACCCCCTTCATGTTTTAGAACTAACTACTGCCTTTTTTTGGAGACCATTTTCCAAGGTAACAGAACTATGCCCACTTTATGAGCAAACTGCTCAGTGGATAGCAAGCAGAGAACAGGACCCTGAAAGAAGTGTGAGAAGCAAGTCAGATGGGTTCACTCACCAGTTAAGAGACCTGATGTTCTTTGAGTTCAAGTTTGGTATCAACCAAATGACAAACACAGTATCACTTGCAACAAGTGGAATTGATATAAGCAATATGCAAATACCAAGAAAGTTTTATAGCTTTAATTTATGGACACCTGAGTCAAGGTAAACAATATAGCAAGTTCTACTCCTTTTCTTAAAACACTCCCCAGTAACAGAACTATTTTCTAGGAATAATTCACTCAAAATCCTTGAAATTGCTTGTGGGACCTTGTTTTCCTCCAGGAATTCTTTAATCAAATATTTAGCGATTAGGCTACAAGAAGCAGTCCTCTGTCTCAATGAACTTAAGTGAAAGAGAAAGCAAATAAAACACTCAAGACTCCTCGAAAAGGTCACAGGGGAATGCAAAGGATGGAAACATTTCTTTAATTTAATTTGTTCATCAATACAATGCATCTAGCCTGCTGCTTCTTTACAGGGCTGTTTTGAGGTCCTATGTTACTATCCTGTGAAAGGATAGTGAGAAATAAAAAAGTACCTTATAAAATGGCCATCTAGGGCTGTGTGGCACTAACACAAACAACAAATACTATTGGTATGGCCTCATATATTTCTAGCACATGGGAGGAACAGGCAGGAGGATTACACTGAGTTTGGGGCCAGCATGGGCTACACTGTGAACCCTTGTCTCAAAAAAAAAAAAAAGGTAAAGAAATAAGAAAGCCTACAGGAAATACCAGCAAACATAAAGGAAAGACTGAAGGAAAGAAGCAATAATAATAAACCTGAAAATTTTAAGGAAAAACCAAACCCAAACCAAGAAAGCAGGTGAACTAAGGGCCTGATAAAAGAACAAAGAAAAGTGGTGAGATTACAACTCAAAGAAGTGAATGCAGGGTGTCATCTAGTTGAGGGTTCAAGAACCCAGCAATATTTTTTTTGGAGGGGGTTTTCGAGACAGGGTTTCTCTGTGTAGTTTTGGTGCCTGCCCTGGATCTTGCTCTGTAGACCAGGCTGGCCTCGAACTCACAGAGATCCGCCTGGCTCTGCCTCCCGAGTGCTGGGATTAAAGGTGTGTGCATCTGGCCGAGCCCAGCAATCTTTACAGGTGCAACTAAGAAGGCTGTAGAACAGGAAGCTGCCCACAAACCCTTGTGAAAAAAAGAAAAAAAAAAGAGGGGGGAAGAGTATATGTGATCTGAAGATAGTCTAAGCAGCCTAAAAGGACTTCCATTGAGAAATCAGACTTCCTAAGAGGTGCTACACACATGACATTAAATCACCAGCTATTAAATGGCTGTGTTGTAACTCTAATTCCTTTCTTCAAACAGGATCTGAAATCTTAATGTTGCAATTCTGACAAACAAATGCAAACTTACCAAGTGGACCTCAGGTTATATTGTCTCCCTAAAATGATACTTAAGTATGAGGATTGTATTTGGAGCTAGGGTCTTTAAATTAAAATTAGGGCCTCATAGTAGGTCTTAATCCAGTTTGAGCAATGCTCTAATGGTGGCACATGTCTTTAATCCCAGCACTGGGAGGCAGAGGCAAGCAGATCTATGAGTTCAAGGGCAGCCTGATCTACAGAGCAAGTTCCAGGACAGCCAGGATTACACTGAGAAACCCTGTCTTGTGTGTGTGTGTGTATTTGGCACAGCATACAAAAAATATCACCACCTACAAGATAAAGAGAGGTCTCAGGGGACACCAATCCTTGGACTCAGATTGTCGGCATCCAGAACTGTGAGGGAGTACTTTTCTGTTGCTTAAGTCATGTAGTCTCTGGTGTTTTGCTATTGCACTCCCAGCAAATTAAAATTCCATCCTATGTAAAATACTGACATAAAATAAGAATAGCTAAGCATCTAGTAAGACAAAATGGTACCAGATAATAAACTTCTTTCTAGAAATAGACTAAACTCTGAGCTGAAAAAGTAGTTAGTGCTCCACCCCTTTGCTTAAGGCAAGTTGATCAGGTTAGTGGTGATAATATCCCACTTAGTATCTGATGAATCTGTCTTTCCCTAACAGACTCTGAGGTCATACAGGGCAGAGTATCAGTCACTCATCTTGCTTTCATTGACATAAAAGTTCACATTTAACACATAATAGAATCTATACATAATGTTGTTTTTACCATTTCTGTATAAACAAGAAAAAAAAAGATTCTACAGAGAAAAGAGACTTTTTTCCTTCCTGCATTTAAAAGCAGACAATTCAGGCACCTGGGCAAAGATGTGAATTGATTCAGGTTTCCCCAAAGTGTTCACTTATCCCTACTCAGGACAAGGCACCATGGGATGAGGCAGTCAAACATGACCATTTTATGCCGCCATCCTGGAAATGGATTTTTACTTCATGCATTGCCACAATGTTCTCCTAAAACCTCCTTTGGATCCATTATGCCATCTGTGTACATTCTGGAGCAGTTACAACAATAATGCCAATGTCCCACAGAAATAAGGCTTTTCAAAATGTTAGGTACTTACAGTGAACATGCAGTAAACACTTCACCAAAGTGAGTAACAATCCTTTAACATTTTAAAGGGAAGGGGAAAATACCAAATGGGGTTAATTCATGTTATGGACTAATGGCCTATAAACTTTCATTTGAAAGTGAAGTACAAGAAAAAAAAAAAAAAGCTTTGATAGAGCTACTTTTCACTGTAAAAATAAATAAACCTCTTTCAAATAATTTGTACATGTTTCTTCCAAGTCAAACTGCTAAGTTTCAAACAAAAATTAAAACTACCACCCCATTACAACCTTTAAAATATAGGCTTTATAATGGAAATGGTAAAACAATCTTAGTGAAGGAAATATTGCTAGAATTACAAGTAAAACAAGGTCTACACATCAACACTTCACACACCAGTTATGGGGCACTTGTTGACAGACAATGCTTGGATTGCATTCTCAGTGATATAACTGTATGTAACAACTGTCATTTTTCACAGGCCTTCTGATGGTAACATCTCCTGGTGTTCTGGCCTTGGTCCAAATTACATAAATATATTTGCCCTCTGGTTCCTACAAGTTTAAAATTCATTTTTACACCAGGATTCCTTGAACAGCAAATTAAAAGAGAATTTAATTTCAACTCACAAAGTGAGAAATAAATATCATATATGTTATATTACTTTAAATTTAGGGAATTTCTCATTATTGTTCTTCCTGCATGAAAATATTATTTCCCATTTTCTTCATATGGATTACAACTTGTATTCAATTCTCTTTTATTTGGAACCAAATAATTCACCTGCCTTTTCAGGTTGATTTGGATAGGGGTTTTCTTTTCGTCTGAGACAGGGTCTCTCTAGTAACCCTGGCTGTCCTGGAACTTGCTATGTAGATGAGGCTGGATTTGAATACACAGAGATCTGCTTGCCTCTGCCTCCTGGGTGTTGGGATTAAAGGCCTGCATCAAGCTAATTTTTTTTCTGTGTATGAGTATTTTGCCTGCATGCACATGCATATGTGCTCACACAGAGATACATACAGACACATGCAAGTATTGTAAGTGTAGCCCAGAAGAGGACGTTGGATACCCTGAAACTACAGTTATAGATGGTGTGAGGTGGATGCTATGTGAGGGAACTTTCTAAAAGATATAGCTTCTAAACTGGGCAGGGTAGCTCAAGTCTATAATCCCAGCACTCAGGAGGGTAAGGTAGGAGGAGGATTGTTCTAAATTCCAGGGCAGTCTGGGATACAAAAGCATGTTCTAGGCCAGTATGCCAGCATGAGCTACAGAGTGAGACCCTGTCTTAAAAACTTTTTACACACACACACACACACACACACACACACACACACACACACACACACGCACTCACGCACACATGGCCTATAGTGTAATTTTCCTTTATTGCTGAGCAAGAAGCTTCCAAGTGGCTACTCTATTCCCTCCTGTTTCTGGGACGAGCAATGTGTACTCTTGATGTTGTCTAAGATGCTAGCGACTCCAGTGACTTTCTACAGTATTCTTCTTCCTGTCTCCAATAATGATTGCACTTTCTCAAAGTGCTGATCATGAATGATCAATTCAGCTTCTTACAAAAGAATTTAAAAACTTATTCAATAGAATTTTGTATCCTTCGAGTCCAAAAGCATCAAATGAAAAAACATCGGGTGGCTAGATGAACAAAGAGGTTATGAGGAAGCAGGTGCTCATATGCTGACACAACCAGAAAGAGATAACAAACTCAAGAAAAACAGATGCCTTCAGAGAATCAGAATTCAATTTTCCCAATTCATAAGCACCCTAAAGGGAACGTCTTTGGGGGCAAAAGGAAAACATACATTAATGATAACACAAGTAAATACAGGCTAGGTACTAGCCATTAATGGCTGTTATCAAGCCTATTTATTAGTGGGCAAAAGGAATGTTTGTCTACATAAGCTCTACTAACTCACAGAAAACATGCTATGGAGACAGCCAAAGTGTTTGTTGAACATTCAAAGAAAAAATACTAATATTCAATCAGGGTCTTCGTTTAGTTGTAAAAATGTTTTCTTTCAGCCAGGCGGTGGTGGTGCATGCCTTTAATCCCAGCACTCGGGAGACAGAGCCAGGCAGGTCTCTGTGAGTTCGAGGCCAGCCTGGTCTACAGAGCGAGATCCAGGACAGGCACCAAAACTACACAGAGAAACCCTGTCTCAAAAAAAAAAAACTAAAATAAAAAATTTTTTTCTTTCCAAGGACAGATTAAGGAAGTCAAAGAAAAAAATAATTTCTAGAGTAACTTGTAGATAGAAAAAGGAAAGTCACTTATGACTAGACTTGAAAACATTGAGACCAAATCAAGGGCAGCACGAGAATTCTTACGTGAAAAAAAATCCAGCAATATTTATAGGTTTTTATATGCTGTTGAGGTTGCCTCCAGTCCTAATACCGACCAACAAAGCCCTGAATTGATATTCGCTGACAAACAACATAAACACTCTGTAGGTAACTAATAAGAAAAATGTGTAAATTTGCCTTTTTTATTTTTTACAGGTAATAGAAAAGTTGTCAATGTGATTTTCAGGTAGGAGAAAAAAACATGCACTTGTCATGACATTTTCAAATACT